>NC_139023.1:112938602-113273699 GCF_964662115.1 Mustela nivalis
CAAGTTTTTTCTCACAATTAGACTGGCATCATAAAGTTATGGCAAAAAACACCAAAGGAGTGATGTTGTGTTCTCTCAGGGGTACATGATATCAATATGTCTTATTATGTTGACCTACTGTTTGACAGGTTTCTCTGCTGTAACACTCCCAGTCTGCTCTTTGAAAATGAAAAACAAGTGAAAAGGGAGGATATGTTGAAACTACGAATACCCTGATATCCCATTTCTCCTCAAATGTTTGCCAACTAATATATCAGCATTCATTCATAGTTCTTACCTGCAACAATTATTACACTGGTGTTTGCTAATGACAATACTTGATTTTTCCAATGTTTTCTACATTTATTATAACTTTTTAACATTGAAACAGTCCTAAAATCAGTGTCTTCATAGATAAAGTAAGTAGTAATAAGTCAAAACTTGCCAATTACTTACTTCCTCCCTTTTTAAACTCATACTGGCTGATTAATCTGTACTAGCAGGGCACACTAAGAGAGGAGTGGGAAGACTTTTTTTGCCAGAGAGCTGCTCATTTTTATGCTATTGAAAAGAGGGATCTTTCTGAGGGTTTGTGGCCTTGCAGAAAACAAAGCTGGATTTGAAGAAGGGATCAATGTCCTGGGATGAAGTAGACTGGAGTTATCACCTGGTGACTCAACATGTGACTTTGGGTAAGGCATATAACCTTTTTGAGTCTCAGGTTTTTTTCCTTTACAATATAAGAAGCTTCAGTTAGATGATCTGTAGGGTCTCTTTCTACTCAACAAAACTATTATTATGATTCTTTTTTCATAATAGACCACAATTCAGAATAATAATTTACTTCTACAATAAGCCAGTTTAAATCATATATGTAAACAGTTATCCTTACATTTCTCTCACAGGTACTTGTTTTCCTTTCTAAATAACTGTTTTTTAAAGACTTACTTATTTATTGGAAAGAAAGAGGGAGAAAGAGAGAGAAGGCATGAGTGGGAGGACCAAAAGGGAAGGTAGAGAGAATCTCAAGCAGACTCCACGCTGAGTGGCAGCCTGACCTGGGGTTTAATCTCATGATGCTGAGATAATGGACTGAGCCAAAACCAAGTCAAAAGTTCAAGCAGCTGCACTACCCAGGTGCTCTGTCCTTTCTGAATCACAGATAACTCATACTGTTCTACCACATTGTTCCTCTGCCACCATAGAACAATTAATATTTAATCAATACTTGATTACAGAGACTCTCTCTGATCAATTGTTCCATCTCAATACCCAAAAGGCAGGCATAAAGTATACCCTCCATGTATATTTTTCACTTTTTCTTGAACTGTTGGTTGAATTCATCCCCAAAAGAGACCTTTACAGAGACTCTTCTTTGAAGGTGTTTTGTCTCTTAGAAATGTAAATAGTATTCTCCCTAGGGTTTCTTACTTTGGGATGTGTCAAATTCCATCTTACTATTGGCATGGGTTATAAATAGAGTCTTCTTCAGATACTTTTCTCCTGAGAATAACAGATTTTAAAATTGGGGCTTAGATATGACATTTAATCTATAGTCCATCAACACTGATCAATGCAAACCAAATTCAGGGAAGTGATCCACATCCCCAAGCAAATATAAAAATCAATTTTACCTGCTTCATCAATGCATGTCTTGTCTGTGCTACATTTTTACTTTTCTATAATTCTTTAAAAACTGTTCATAAGTCATTTGCATGAGGATGTAAAGATTAAGCAGGTGGTGATTTGAGCCATTTTAATGAAAATGCATTATGGATGTTTTCTTCCTCAGATGTAGCAACTACCACATATATAATCTATGATAATGTATCAGTCAGTTTCTATAATTGATGTATAGCTTCTATAAGAAGAAAGAAACTCTGGAAAATGACCTATGGTTGATTGACAACATCTGATTCACTCATGAGTGAAATATTCTCAAATGTGTTGGAATGTGGCAATTCAACTTTGGGTATTGAAGAGTCTAATATCTTTCTTATCCCTCTGGAGGAAAAAAAAAAAAAGAAGTCTCCAAGAAATGTTGCCTTAATTCATTCTGGAAATAAAAATAAGGCAAGTAAATTTCTTTCCTGCCATGCTTTCAAGAAAGAAGAGGAGAAGAGAAAAAGAATGGATGCAGATCGAGAAGATCATATAAATATTTTCCCTTTATATTGGATTAAATCATCCCTTCTTGCTTGCAAGAGTATATAAATTAGAAAGTGAAAAATTTTCATATGTAGTCATGCATTATACATTCATAAAAATCTGCTTTGTGATTTGCAATACAAAAACATTAGTAAGACATACCAAATACTGTAAATGCATCATGAGTTTACCATTACAAAATCAAAACTAAGTGAAATACTACTCTGAATTACTTTTATCCCAACAAATTATCTATGTAAATATGGCCTTATTTTATGTGCTACATCACTTTATTCAAGTCATATACTTCTCTGCATAAACTCCTAGATAAAACCTGAAACCACCTTTACTTTTTAGAGGTGGGAGATTTTCCTTCCTAATTGACTGGAAGACGTGATCTGCTTCCTAACCTCAGAACTAAACCAGGCTGGCCCATAACTTACATTTACTGACACGGAGAATACATCATTCTCCACTGCTTGGTGGTCTTCAGAAGAGGATGTATACTATCATCTTTTGTATCCCTAAAAGGTTAATGAGTCTAATTAATGAATCTTAATTAATGAGTCTTTGTTAAATTGAAAACAAAGTATTTGTTCTGTGATTATATGTAAGCATGGCTCTGCTTACCACCTATTTTTACTTTATTTCTCTACGTGAGACCTTAGACGAAGAACTATGAAATAGCAAACATTATAATAAATAGACCTGAATAGCCATGGAGGCAATGTGGAGAATGAAATGAGAAAAAAAAAAAAAAAAAAAAAAAACAGTGTGAACACAGGCAGAAGGCTATTGCGAAAATCCAAGTGACAGATGATAAGAGACTGAACTAAAGCACTGAAGATGAAGATGACAAGAGGAGGGCAGAAGAATCAGAATCTGGGAACAAATTAGATGTGGAAATTAATGAAATGAAGTGTCAAGGAAGCCTGTGATGTTTTTAGCACTTAAGTTATTCAATAGAATTTAAGTAATTTTCTAATCACTCACAAAATATTAGGTACAGCTAAAATTACATATTCATAGATAATTTGAACTCAATTTCAACTTTTTCTGTCTAAGGCCATTATAAGAAATTGATAGGTAATCTTCATATTACTACATTTATTGAACTGGAAGTATTATATACTTTGCAATATCACATGTTTATTACTAATATTATCAGCTGCTATTACTGCAGAAAAACCTGAATTATTTGACTATCTAGATTGAGAATCAGCCACAGTTGTTCTTTTCCTTCCTCTCATTTTGACCATTTCACAGTTCATTATCACATCTAACAGAGAAAGAGGAGGATAGGAGAGTAAAAATTAGATGACTCCTTATCACATGCAGGTGCTGATTTCAGAGTCACTTTTTTTTTTTTTAAAGCAGTACTTTACACTGAAGATACTCTTCTGTAAAAAATGGAAATAAACTAAACTTTCCACACATCAGCATTGTCTGGGCTAGGTAAATTCAGCAATATTTATTTCCACACTGCACAATTTAAACCAGTTCCAGCTGTTGATTTGCATAGATGTGAGTTTTCACAGTTTAATAAAGAGTTAAAGGAGGAATAAGAAAAAAAAAACAAACCTCATTGTTATTAGACTACGCATTGTATTGATTCACTGTTTTAGAGGACAGAGGATATACTCCCAAGATTTCCTGAATTATTAAGACTGCATCTTTCCAGAACTCTTGGCAATCATCATATGTATTTATATACCAAATACAACCAACAGTAATTGTTTCTATAAATCCAGCTTCAGTTCCCTGTATATTACTTGTTGTTGATATAGACACTGAGAAATTGCATTAACTCTTAATCCATAACAATATGATATAAAGAGAAAAAGGCCTTGGGAATGAGGGTTAGCTACAGATTTAATCTTTCTGCCCTCAACTAACAAATTTGAACTATTGATTCTTTCCATGTTTGAAACAGAATGTGTAATTATAATTACAAGAAATACTCAAATGCACAATTGCTCTTAATGTTACAATGAGATCATTATCAAAGATACATAGATATTAACTTGGATATATATGGTATCCAGTGATTATGAGTTCACAGTATTTACATCATTGACTTGGGCAGCTTCATATTTTATGAAAAATAAACTAAATAATTATTATACCATTGGAATTATCAGTAATTTAAAACATGTATATTCACACATGTTCAGACAAAACTGTAAGGAAAACATGTTGAATTACACCTGCTCACCTAAAGAATTAGGAAAATTATGATAAAGCTACAGGAATATTGAATTTTTGACTGTTATCAGGCATTGGTAATGAACCAATCATCTACCTTAGAATTAGACAAACATGAATTATACTTTCTGTTTCAGTTAGCTGTATGCTTTTGGGTAATTTACTTGCTTTCTTTGTTCAGCTTTAGTATAGATGAAGATATTTATCCTGAAGACTTATGAAAAGTAAGTGAAACAATGTGGGAACAGTGTCTTGTTAGTTTGGAGGCAAAAAACCAGGATAACTGGATAACTACCCACATATTTTCCTGGATACTGACCTCATCTTCAAATATTTGTCCTTCAAACCATATGTCCTTCTTTAATAATGCTTCGATTAAATTTATACTGTACTTGCAATATTTTTAACTCTTTTCTAGTTACACATAAATTGCAGTCTTTATATCATTGATATAATATGCATGGAAAGTAAGATTTTATTCTTCTAGGAGTTTCAAGCTGTTCTACATATTTTCCACAGTGGTACTGTGGAAAACAAAGCAAATAAAAAATCTGACTCCTCAAATCTAGTTCTGACTCCTAAGGAGAGTATTTGATAAATACAAGTCTTTCCTACTCGATAACAAATACATAATTGGTACATATCCTAGGAGTTGTATTTTTAACTAACTTCTTTCATTTCTTTCAATATGATTCAACATGAAAAGAGGAAAGTGTCTAAATGCTGCTTCTGTTGCCAAAGTATTGCATAAGTTTAAATGGGAATGTATGATCTATAGACTAACAATAATTATCTTCAGCATTTTTCTAGGACAATAGTATTATACCAATTAATTATTTAACTATAATTTTAAGCAATTTATTAAAGATTTTCTGAATCCTTACTAAGTGAATTATTTAACAACATGACTATGTCCTCATACAATTTAAAATTTTTTAAATGTTACACTACTGTCCTTAACCCTATCTAAATAAATACAGTGCCTGCAAAAGACACTAAATAAAATACAAAGATCAAATAATTTAAAAAATTGGGTTCTAAATGTTATCTCAATAGTACTATAATTAATATTTTCAGAAAATCATATTTTTATCAAAGTCAATATAATATATGTAAGTTAAAAATTTGCTTGAGAGTAATAACATATAACTTGGAAAAATCATAAGCCCAACAAACAAAAACAGATTCCTGCTAGACAAAGTTCTTTTAAATTACACTGTGTGATAAAACAGATTAACTCCAAAAATGGGATGCTGCCTGCTAGCATTCCTGCTGACCACTCTAAGTATTGTATAAGGGACTAAATTTCTCAGGCATTCTGGCAATTGCTTTTTATAAGTGCCAGCTGAGCTAAATTTGCTAAATGCAAATCTCTCTAGGTAACAAAATGCAGAAGCAATGTGAGCTGGCTTTTGCTTGCACTAATTCCAAAGTATGGTACATGAACCCTTGTAGTGGAAAATGCAGAACTATGGCTTGCAAGCTGGGTTCACATTCGATGTTAACCTTTCTGTGCATCACTGTAAGATTTGCAGTTTTTAGATTTCAGTCTGAATTACATAGGAAATGAGGTTGGATGTGTCATTATTCAATGGCACAATCACACCTTGCTCTTCAGAGACAGCAACAATACATGGAGTGGCATTTTTCAAACTTCAGCATGCATACAAATTACCTAGGGATCTTGTTAAAAAGTAGATTTTGATTCACAGTTATGTAAAAGGGCCTGAGATTCTGGATGTCTAACAATATCTTAGGTGATACCTATGCCATGGTCTAAGGCCCTTGCTTTGTACATAGAACAGCACTGTGCATAGAAATATAGTGGGAGGCACATATATGATTTTAAATTTTAATATCTGCACTAAATAATCATCTTAAAAGATGCAGTTAATTTTAGTAATTTGTTCTTTTAAAACACATACATCTGAAACATTGCAATTTCAGCCCATTACTAATATACCATTGATAATGAGATGTTTTACATTCTTTTCTTAGTACTATCTTCAAATCTGATATATTTTATACTTCTGGCAATCAGTTTATACTAGCCAAGTTTCAAGTACTCAGTAGTTGGATGTGCATAGCAGCTACCATGTTGGCCAACAGAGATATGAAATAATTTGTGTGATTTTGAAAAGAAGCACAGTAATTAACATTTTACTAGTGAAACGGGGCATTCTGTTCTTTTCTAAATCCCTCCCCCTTTTTTTTAAACCATGGTGCTTTCTGTTGTGATCTTATGGTAATAGCACCATAATTCATTTATTTTATCCCTGCTAAGGAAATGAGACAATGCAGAGAAGGCCTCCGAAGCCTTGATAAGACCATCAGAAATCTTGAAACAGGATAATTGAGAAAGAAGCAAAGTAGGAGCAAAAGCAACAACATCAGGAATGGAAATAAGTTCTTTCACCAAATATTTTGAGTGCCTACTATTTTCCAGACACCGTTCTGGCAGTGAAATTATAATAATGAACAAAAATAATGCATTCCTGTTTTCAGGACTTTTGGAAAGGGTGAAGAGGATAAAAGCGATGGTGGTTAGGAATCAAACTGTGGAGGAAATTCATACATAAGTAACTGATCTAGGCAAGTGAAGGAAAAGTCATTAAAAAAAAACATTTATAGCATCTGGCAATATGAAATGAGTATGTCAGAGCTCAGCTACATAATAGTTTTATGCCTCTATCTTCAAATTGAACAAATCAAAGATTTTGAATATCATGGCATTAAAAAATAAAGGTTTGACTATATGTACAGAGATATCAAGAATGAACTCAGCTATTATAAATTTTCATTTTTAAAAGAAAACACCCTCAGTCCATTGCAAGTTTGAAGCCATTGACAGGTGCTGAGTTTAAATATTTTAGAACATGTATTTCAAATTTAGAACTTCTTTTAAATTATCAGGTTATCAGGTCCCTCTTAATTATAACAGAGGGTTTCTAACCAGCAGCATTATTCTACATACTGTCCTGTCCTACTTTAGGAAACTTCACTCTCTTTGGGTTTCGTTAAGTCATGCTCCTAAGCTTCCTCCTATACCTCTATCCATTCTTTTTTCCTTTCCTCTCCTTTGACCCCTTTTCACAGCCAGGCTCTAGTTGCAAAATGCCCATGGATTGGTCCTGATCCTTATTCTCTTTTTTATATAGACTTTCCCTTGGCAATCTTGCTGAGGACTATGTCTAGCAATGGAAACAAATTTATAACACAGGCCAAGAATTTCCTCTCTTTCTCTCTCTATCTTCCAGGTGACTAATAGAAATTCCCTTTTGATTATATTCTTTGTATTTTATAAAATGATTATTCATTAATTACTCTTCCTACTTATATTTCTTTCCTAGTTTTTTTATTTGAATAAATAGCATCATAGTCTATACAGTTGCTCAACCTGGAAATGTGGGAATCACATTTGATCTCTTTCTTTTCCTATCTATATTCAACCCATCAGCAAATTCTATTGATTTTAAATCCAAACATATATTTTGAATGTATTCGCATCACTCCAACTCCATTACAAACACTTTGTCCAAATCATAATCATTTCACATCCAAATTATAACAATGGCTTTCATTCCTGTATCCAAATAATTGATTCTTCACACTGTAGCCAGAATATTCTCTATAAAAATCAAATCAGAAAGTGTCTACTTAAGGCTCTTTCAAGGAGTCCCATTTAGAATCAAATCCAATTTTTTCCCCAAAAAGCATTAAATGCTATAAAGATCTGGCCCCGGCCTACCTCTTCATTTTATCTCCAACTATGGCTATGCCCCCATCATAGTTCATTAGTTATATTAACTTACTTTCTATTTCTGGAAATCACTAAGTTCTTTCTTAACCACGAGCCCTTGCATTTTCTGCTCCCTTTGTGTAGAATGTAGAACTATCCCAGTTCTTTTCATGGCTGACTCCTCTTTGTCCTTCAGGTTTCATATGAAACATTATCTCTTTAGAGAAAACTCCTATTATTCCATTTAGAACAGTATTACACTACTCTCATCGATTGCACTTTCACAGATCACCTTCTTTATTTTCCCCATAGTATATATTTCAATACATAATTGTCTTCTGTATTTATTTGTTACTTTTTAGTTTTCTGACTCTGCTTATAGCGGGTAAGTTTCCCAGAACCTGGCATGTAGATGCACTATAAACATTGATTGATGGTTGGATGAATTGCATGAGTGAGGGAAGAACTGCATTCTACTCTCAGGTCTGCTACTTACAAACTATACTTTAATCAGTCATGGATGCTAATCCTTGAGTCTGTTGCTTCATAAGGTAAATAAGCATCAAATATGAGTTCCCATTTTAATATGAGTTCATCATTTTATGAAGTAAGAGAGTGGGTAATGAAAACAACTAATAGCGACAAAATTTATTTATTTACTATAAAACATTCATGACAACTGCTAATATATCTGTGAAATTACTCAGCTATGCTGAAACCACAATTCTGGAAGAGTCAGCAATAGACATCAATTCAATTTTGTCTGCTAATGTAGGAAGAAGTATAGCCACAATACCAAAGGGCAGATTTTGCATTTTGTATCTGTGTTTTGTTTTTGGTAACACTGAGCTGCATATAGTTTCTAAGCATAGGTGAGTAGGGAAATGGGAATGAGTACGCCAGACATTTATTCTATGTTTATCCCAGGTTACAATTAAAACTTATCATAAAAAGGTGTATATATATATATATATATATGTGTGTGTGTATGTGTGTGTATATGTATTTTTTTTTTCAAGAGATGTCTATGTTCATATAATACAATACTGTGAAAGACACTCACAATACAAGGGCCAATTCTACTTGGCATTTATGTACACTTTTATCTCTGTGACTTACTATCCATGATATAATTGTAACAGGGAGATATGTCTTATATACATTTCTTGTTACTATAAAAAGGATTTAAATTTATAGTATGCATCATCTCTTCCTTTGTTTTTGCTCATGTTTTGCAAATCTGTATAATAATCCATGTCTATCTTTCATGTCTACAGAGAGATTTGCTGTGTTATTTTTTTAAAAAGATTTTTATTTTTAAATAATCTCTACACCCAATGTGGAGCTCGAACTTAAAACACCAAGATCAAGGGCGCCTGGGTGGCTCAGCGGGTTAAAGCCTCTGCCTTCGGCTCGGGTCATGATCTCAGGATCCTGGGATCGAGCCCCACATAGGGCTCTCTGCTCAGCAGGGAGCCTGTTTCCTCCTCTCTCTCTGCCTGCCTCTCTGCCTACTTGTGATCTGTCTGTCAAATAAATAAAATCTTTAAAAAAAAAAAAAAAAAAAAAAAAACACCAAGATCAAGAGACACATGCTCTACCAACTAAGTCAGCAAGTGTCCCCTCATTAGTTAATTTTTATTTTTACTTATTATGACTATGTTGAAGTCATTATAGTGCTTCTAAATTATCAACACTCTATGAATGTGTGGAAGAATAAAAAAAATAGTGACCAAAAGAATACTCTGTATTTATATGTGTGTAATTTTCAATAATTTAATCAGATAGTCCATTAACTGTCTAAAGCCTGGCTTAAGACAAAGCAGTTGTATGTAGCTCCTAAGTAAATACATAAATGTTTTATATTGTCATGAAAATTTACTTCTTCTGAGCTTCAAACTAGGCCATCTATTCCTTAAGGAGCAGTAGAGGAAGTTAGTTCTTGCTATCAGAACATTCCACAATCCACTGTTAGATATTAACTTCATGTAATCTAAACATTATCCAATTTTATAACCTAGATGCATACATCAGAGGAGCAGTGTTCATCTCTCTTGATATGCTTCTATCATCAGCTGCAAAACTGATTGCCAGCAAGTTGTTACTAATAATAGAGTACTGATTGCAAAAAGTATTTATTTTGTAAAACAAGTTTATAGAAATTTCTTCACATAACAAAATGGAAAGTGAGATGAGAGAAAGGGCTGATCACTACTCATCTGCAATCTACAAGTAATGATACTGCTTTTGTTGTGGTCATTACATCTTATTGGACTGCATTATAACTCCCTCTTCAAGCCAATTTTTAGCCAAGATTATCATGGTCTATTCCTGCATGTTAAAAAATTGAATGCTGCCTGCCAGAAGAATTTTGTTATGATTAAATTCTCAAATCAGTTTGAAAAGAAAAACTGCATTGGGATATAATCATTTTCACACTATAGAAGTATTTCATGCTATTCACTCAAAACAAAAAACAGAGAGATATGCTGTTTGTGAAATTTTTTTTTATGATTCTTATTTTTAAGTAATCTATACACCCAATGTGAGGCTCAAATTTACAACACCAGTATCAAGAGTCACATTCTCTACCAACTGAGCCAGCCAGGTGCCCCCCATAAGTTAATTTTTATTTTTACTTTAACAGATCATTACTTAGTATGACTAAGTTGAAATAGTCTTAATGTACAGTGTGTGTTATAGTTTATAGTAATTTTAAAATAAGACTGAATATTTTAAACAATTGTTAGAAAGCATTAATATTCACTAAATGTAAAGAGTTTACTAAAATTACAATAGTTTACCTTGAATTTATCTACTCTCATATCTCACATTAATATAGTTACCTTTATATTAGTTTAAAGTTCTAGTACTTTTAATCTTCCCACCTTTGTTCCAGTCAAAACTTAATTCACTCGTGTATAAACTAAGTCCTTCTTCTTTATGAGTTAATAAATAATGGAGATAGAAGAGATCAATCCATCCACACAATTACTTAGAATCATTTTAGTGATGTTCTCTTATGAGTTAAGGCATTTAAAGTAATGAGGATAATGTTTTTTACACAGTTGTCATTGCATACATGTCAATTATTATAACAATATCCTCTATCTTCTAAAAGTATGGGATCCAAATACAACTGCTTTCTGATACATTTTCAATGTTTCTCTTTTACTTAAATATCAGAATATATAGGGTAATCTAACAAAAAGTATTTCTTCCCAGGGGAAATAATAACTTTTTACTTTTCCTGTGAGAACTAGAAAATTAAGGCCAATAACATCCCTGAATATATCCCTAAATGATAAGTGCAGTGATAAGCAAATTCATGCTTACGCTTTCTTCACTACAGCCATATTTTTCAAGAGATCAACCTGTGTTATAATAAAGCACTAGCCACGTTATTCATAAACCATGTTTTATATATTAATTTTTATTTCCCAAGTTAAAATATTCTACTCCTTGTTCTTGTATTTCTCCAATGTTATTAAAATGCATCATTTCTTATCAATTAAAAAAATAATTTTAGAATGGCTAAAATTAACAACACAGGAAACAGCAGGTGATGTTAGCAAGGATACAAAGAAAGTGAAACCCTCTTACGCTGTTGGTGGAGATGTACACTGGTGCAGCCATTCTGGAAAACACTATGAAGTTTCCTTAAAAAGTTAAAAATAGGGGCGCGCCTGGGTAGCTCAGTGGGTTAAAGCCGCTGCCTTCGGCTTAGGTCATGATCCCCAGGTCCTGGGATCGAGCCCCACATAGGGCTCTCTGCTCCGCAGGGAGCCTGCTTCCTCCTCTCTCTGTCTACCTCTGTCAAATAAATAAACAATCTAAAAAAAAAAAGTTAAAAATAAAACTACCCTATGATCCAGCAATTGTAACACTAGATATTTACCCAAAGGATACAAAAATACGAATTCAAAGGTGCACATGCACCCTGATGTCTACTAGCAGAATTATCAACAGTAGCCAAATTATGGAAACAGCCCAAATGTCCACAAATTGATAAATGGAAAGCAAAAATATGATATAAATATAGCAAAATATTACTCAGGCACTAAAAATAATGAAATCTTACCATTTGCAACAACATGGATGGAGCTAATGTGTATTATGCTAAGTGAAATAAGTCACAGAAAGATAAGTGCTATATGATTTCACTCATATATGGAATTTAAGAAAAAAACCCAGATGAACATAAGGAAAAGAAAAAAAATAGAGGGAGGCAAACCATAAAGAAAGATTTTTATTGATAGGGAACAAACTGAGGGTTCCTGGAGGGTAGGTGGACAGGGGATGGGCAAATGGTCATGGGTATTAAGGAGGGCACTTGATGTATCGAGCACTGAGTGTATATGTAAGAGGTGAATCACTAAATTCTATTCCTGAAACTAACAGTCCACTAAATGTTAACTAACTAGAATTTAAATAAAAACATAAAACATAAAACAAAATAAAAGTAAAAAATAAATAAATAAAATAATTTTAATTTACTTAAACAAATGCGTATTATTTCCATGCTATTATCTAGTAGTCAACTGCAAAACAACTGAACTAATATAAATCACTATTTTTATGTAAAGTGCTTACTTCCAGACATTTCCCACCTAAAATAGGAATTTAAAAAAATTCTTCAATGGGTAATCAAGAGAGAACATTTGATGAGAATGGAGCCTGTAAAGGTTTATTCCTAAAACTCAATATTCCTATGTTATTATTTGAAGGCTTTAACAATATACCATGTACACATACTTGCATGCACATATATATATATATATATACATAAATATGAATTACTAATACTTTTGTGTTATCTGTGATAAGGAAGACAAAGTACAGAAAGGGTTACTTTATCAATATCACATGCAATTTAATATAATGAAATGGGATTCATTGCTACAAATTTTCTCATTCCACTGATTCCTTGTCCATTATTGAACTGTAGCTAAAATCCTGGTTAAACAGAAATATTTGAAAATGATTCTTTCAGTTGGTTTTATAACATTTCACTATCAGAATTTAACAAAATTATTTCTAAAACATTGTCTCTCACTAATTACTATTTTTACGTTAATCATAAGTGATAAAGTAATTTTCAAAATTTAGGTCTCTATTATATTATTGTATTCTAAACAAATGCTCTTAGTATTTAAGTGTTAAACAAAGTCATAGACTCAACGTGGCTGCATAGCCCAAATAACTTCAGTTTAGTTTAGGTATTCTATTTACATAGATATCATAAAATATATAAATTATTATTTATTAAATAACCTATTGTATTCTATCATAAATAATATATACACAATAAATTTAATATATTTATAAAAGGCACATTCATCCTTCCATTTTGTTTTGGTGATAAAAAAGACTGAATAAACACAGACTGAATGGGAGCACTTACTGCTGTTAAGTGTGAAAATCTTCCCCTGACAAAATTACAATTTGTGTTAGGTGACCCGTAACTTTTTGGGTTAGTGGAATCTCAGCTGCCACCACATCTCTGCACTCCATGACACTCTTACTCAAAGTTAAAAATATTTCTTTGTCTTAAATTTTCTATTTCACTGAGCAATACCAAGACCTAAAAAAGAGGGAGGATTTCAAACCAACTCCAACGCTGCTAAGAATGAAAGCATCTGACTGGACTTTTAAGGAACTTTTTTTTTTTTTTTAGCCTTGAATTTCTAGGATTAATTGAAACCAGGATTAAAAATATCTGACTGAGGGGCGCCTGGGTGGCTCAGTTGGTTAAGCCACTGCCTTCGGCTCAGGTCGTGATCTCGCGGTCCTGGGATCGAGTCCCACGTCGGGCTCTCTGCTCAGCGGGGAGCCTGCTTCCTCCTCTCTCTCTCTCTGCCTCTCTGCCTACTTGTGATCTCTGTCTGTCAAATAAATAGATAATCTTTAAAAAAAATATCTGACTGAGAATACATTGTCTTATTAACATACTTTTATTTATTTATTTATTTATTTATTTTTGTACTTTAAGGATTGTTTTTAATTTTTAATTTTTTATAAACATATAATATATTTTTATCCCCAGGGGTACAGGTCTGTGAATCTCCAGGTTTACACACTTCACAGCACTCACCAAAGCACATACCCTCCCCAATGTCCATAATCCCACCCCCCCCCTTCTCGTAATCCCCCTCCCCCCAGCAACCCTCAGTTTGTTTTGTGAGATTAAGAGTCACTTATGGTTTGTCTCCCTCCCAATCCCATCTTGTTTCATTTATTTTTCTCCTACCCCCTTCAGCCCCCATGTTGCATCACTACTTCCTCATATCAGGGAGATCATATGATAGTTGTCTTTCTCTGCTTGACTTATTTACTAAGCATGATACACTCTAGTTCCATCCACGTTGTCGCAAATGGCAAGATTTCATTTCTTAATGGCTGCATAGTATTCCATTGTGTATAGATATCCATCAACAGATGAATGGATAAAGAAGATGTGATATAACATACTTTTAAAAGTATTTTGTTTCCAGAAGTATCTTCATTGAGACAGAACTGACCACTCTTCTGATCTTTTTCACATAAGACATTGGTTATCTAGTCCTCAGATTTCCATGTTTCTTTCAAAAGGAAATAAAAAGTTCTGCTGGGGCTAATCCCCAGGATTTTTCACTGGGGTAAATAAATTGTTAATGATTCAGTTTTCTTATGTCAGAAACACATTGAAAGCCAAAGCATAGAGTTAAAATAGGAAAAGTGAGATATCTACCAATGTTTGCTGGGGGTCCATATCCAATACATTTTCTCTTCTCCAAGTCTCATAGTCTTATGGTGAGGACTAAATTAGTGAATGCATGTATATCCTTTAGAGGAATGCCTGAGACATGTAAGCATTCAATAAATGTTAGCTTTATTATTATTGTCATTATTGTCACCTAAGATAAGGAATTTTACCAAATTTCCACAAAGACCTGATTATATATAACATGAATCCCAAGAAAAACACTCTTTTAATTATAAAATCATGATGAAAATCATTAGTTGTCATTAATTCAAGATTAAAATTCTCATCCAAGTTGGTGTTAATGCCTGTGTTTTTCTATCTGTAATAAAGCAATAATATAACATGTGGTCAAAATTATTTATCTATAATTGAACTGTTCATGTTGTAGATTATTTAGAATGAGGCTTTAATCTCCAGCTGCTTTCTGCTTGACATGACACTTCAAATCCATCTCTATCGGCTTCTAGTTGGCATATGCTAGGGGAACTGAAAACAATTTTGATATTACTCTAGCTGAATACTGTTAGTCAAGCAAATATGCTGTCAAAACTACACACAGTATATCCTAAATGTAAATGTAAAAGGCTTGGACATTAGCTATGCTACCATTGTCCTCTATTAGTCTGAAAAATCAAGAATTCAATGTAATTAAAACACTCATATCCAAGAACTTTATATTTTCAATACATGGCAAAGGAACAAAATATGATATAGCTAAACAATCAAAATATATTTTAATGAAGTTTTTTCTTTATAGAAATATTTTTAATCCAAGCTTTTTAATATGCTGAGTAGAAAAAGCCAGTCTAAAAAGATCACATATGATTCTGTTTATATGAAAAATCCAGATAGGCAAATCTATGCAGGCAAAAGTAGATTAGTGGTTGCCAAGGGCTGGGGGCCATGGGTGGGAGGAGATGAAGAGTGACTGTTGATGGGCATGGAGTTTCTTTTTGGGGTGATGAAATAGTCTAAAATTAGAATGTGGCAATGGTGCACATATGTTTGAATCGATTAAAATCATTGAATTATGTACTTCAAATGAGTGAATTCTATGTTATATAAGTTGTATGTCCAAATATAATAGGAACAGCTATTAATTATTATGTTTTGTGATTGTTCAGCTTTATTTTTTAATTGTTTTCACCAGAGCCAGTATGAGGGAGGTAGCATGAAATGAAAGAGTTGAGTAACATATTTTCTAAACCATTCTAGTCCATTTAGCACTGTGCCAGTAATAAGTGCCATACTTTGTTATTGATAAAATTCTCAAAGAAAACCAAAGACCCTTGTGCTCAGTTCTGTCCCTACACATAGAATGATTATGGCAAGCTTGCACGTAATGCCTACAGCATGTCAAGAACTGTTCTCTGTGCTTTATATATGATAAATTTGTTACATTACATGGTGAAATAGATTCCACTGTTATGTGCGTTTCACATATTAAGCACACACACACATACACATGCACACACACACAAACAGGTCCTAAGAAGTGAAATAGCTTGCCAAACAGGCAAGGGGTAGAGCTAGAATTTAAACACTGGTATCCGATGGTACATTTCTGCTCCAAATGCTGTACTGTTAATCAAGGAGTGCTCCATTGCTTCTCCTAAAACAGTCCATTACTGAACAAATAACACTTCAAAAAAACAAAAACATCTTCATATTTTACATAGTTTAGAAACATCACTAGGGACCAACTTTTTTTTTTTTTTACTCAAAGTCATCATTAAGATGGCTTTGTTAAAAGTCAAAGTAGAATCAGAAAACTGTGTATCCTCAATACTTATAAGCATACTATAAGCAACAGTTCATCAGTCTATAACAGGTTATAAAAATAAAATAAATTAAAAAATGGACTCCCATTAATTTGGGGTCTTCACAATACATTCTCTGTGAATGTAAGCATTCATAGTGAAAAAAGTAATTCTTATTATACTAATTGTATTATACTAGAAGACCAGGGCAAATTCCTTCCACGAACATTCTGATTCTAAAATTCTAGGAATTTATTCTGTTTTTTTTTTTAAGCATAGAAACTATTAGATATCTCTCAATGCATTATTTCAAAATGATTCTATAAAATTTAAGTTTAAAGGCCCAGAAGAACCAGCACAATATTAAAGGACAAGCATAAGGTTGACTGATGCTACCCAACTTTAAGACTCACTATAAAGTTACAGAAATCAAGACAGTGTGGTACTGGTGAAAGTGAAAAATTGATCAAAGGAACATTCCATATTAATTTACTTTGGCACTAGAGGTAGTTTGTATTTGCTATATTTAGGTGTCTGGTAGCCTGGCTTTGGGGCTCAAAACTGATAATTACTGAACTGATTCAGAAATGAGACATGCAATCTAAAACAGTAAAGGTGTAGACTTGGAACCAGATCTGTGTCATCAAATAGCAATTCTACTTGTAAGACACAGCCTAATTAACTAATTAAATTTCGCCAATCCTGTTTGTTAACCTGTAAAATGGAGATTTTTATCTACCTTAGAAGTTGTTGTGAAAGTAAGAGAGATTATGAACAGCACTAGAATATCACACTAAGTCTAATGAGCATCTGCAATAGCTTTATCACTTAGCTCTGCTTTCTTATCTTTTATATATCAAATTTTTCAATAAAAAGTGGACACTGAAAGCTTATTTGCCATATGATTTTTGTAGCCTGATGCTATGTTAGATGCTACTGATAACATAGATACAGGGTCTATGCCCTCAAGATGCTTATATTCACTATGAATAGGAGGTAAGTAAATACCCAAGCTATGATAGAGTGTTAACATGGATATATCCTACAAATTTTCTCATTCTTCAAAAAAAGGAGATATTACTTCTGAACAGAAAGGCCAAAGAAGACTTCAAGAAGGATTTTTTTTTTGGAGCTATCTAAATGGCTCTTCTCTTTTTTATGAATATTCTTGACTCTGCACATTTCTCCAGATATTTCTGTAACCCTGAATGCAAAAGATATAATTTATTCCAGAATTTGAAAAAAAAATCTAATCTCTATTTCCATTATGTAATTAAAATGCATCCCAACTGAATCTGAATTATTTTAAAAGTCAAAAAATACTTTAGAGGAGAGCTGATGTTATAAAATCAAGTAATATGTAATAAAGATCCTTCTTTCTTCTAATTTCCATACATGAACTATACTTCTCTCACCAGTAAATAAATAATACTTACAAATAATAAAAAATAAATAAAATACATAAATAAAATCTAAGTAGCCAAGATTAAGAAATAGTTAATAAACAAAGAACTATCTTCTAGACTAAATTATGCTTTAGAATAAAAACAATTTGCCTAATTTGTCTTAATTTCAAAAAATAATATTTCAATTTTACTATGAAGCATTTGATTTTTTTTTTTTTTTATAAACATATATTTTTATCCCCAGGGGTACAGGTCTGTGAATCACCAGGTTTACAAATAAAAATAAGCTAATTTAACTTATATTCATCTTTTTTTATTTACTTTTTATTTATTTTCAGTATAACAGTATTCATTATTTTTGCACCACACCCAGTGCTCCAGGCAATCTGTGCCCTCTCTAATACCCACCACCTGGTTCCCCCAACCTCCCA
This sequence comes from Mustela nivalis, assembly GCF_964662115.1. Classification (NCBI taxonomy): domain Eukaryota; kingdom Metazoa; phylum Chordata; class Mammalia; order Carnivora; family Mustelidae; genus Mustela; species Mustela nivalis. Next base: position 112,957,016 of record NC_139023.1, read on the forward strand.
CCCTCTGTCCCTTCAAATCCCTAGGGTTGTTTTTCAGAGTCCATAGTATATTCATCTTTATATTTAATAATTATTTGACAGGTTGACTTCTATGATATAAAATCAATCCAAGCAAGTGGTGAACCAAGTTTAATACTTTGCTTAATTAATCCACTACAATTCATATCACTCCTGGATCCAATACAATTTGAACATCTGTTCAAGGAAGATGCTGATTTTGAACATTATCTTGAACGTACTGACCAGCTTTATCAGTTGTTGCCATAAGTTGAAAAAGACTATTAAGTATGTATATGCTTTGTTATTAGAATGCCTCATTTAGACTGCCATTACTATTTCTGAGCTGAGTTGAACCAAGGAGAGTTACATAATCTCCCTATGCCTCAATTTCTCATCCTTAAACAGGCATGATCAATAGTGTTATATCAGAACATCCTTCTTTTCAAAATGATACTTGACACAGAAACTTTTTTTTCAATTTTGTTTTATTTATTTATTTTTAATTTTTAAAATTTTAAAATTAACATATAATGTATTATTAGCACCCCAGGGGTACAGGTCTGTGAATCGCCAGGTTTATACATTTCATAGCACTCACCATTGCACATACCTTCCCCAATGTCCATAACCCCACCACCCTCTCCCTACCCACCACCCCCTGGCAACCCGCAGTTTATTTTGTGAGATTAAGAGTCTCTTATGATATGTCTCCCTGCCAATTCCATCTTGTTTCGTTTATTCTTTTCCTACCCTCCAAACCCCACACATTGCATCTCCACTTCTTCATATCAGGGAGATCATATGATAGTTGACTTTCTCTGATTGACTTATTTCGCTAAGCATAATACCCTCTAGTTCCATCCATTTTGTCGCAAATGGCAAGATTTCATTTCTTTTGGTGGCTGCATAGTATTCTATTGTATATATATATATATATATATATTACATCTTCTTTACACATTCATCTGTTGATGAACATCTAGGTATCTTCCATAGTTTGGCTATTGTGGACATTGCTGCTATAAACATTCGGGGGCATGTGCCCCTTCGGATCACTACGTTTGTATCTTTAAGGTAAATGCCCAGTAGTGTAATTGCTGGGTTGTCAGGTAGCTCTATTTTCAACTTTTTGAGGAACTTCCATGCTGTTTTTCAGAGTGGTTTCTCCAGCTTGCATTCCCACCAACTGCTGACACAGAAATTATTAATTGAAGTTAACCCTAATTACTATCAATGCTTTCAAAGGTAGAAATCTAAAGGGAAGATAGCACAGTATAAATCATGAGCTTACAGTTTTTTTAAAGATTTTATTTATGTATCTATTTGACAGAGAGAGAGAGATCACAAGGAGGCAGAGAGGCAGGCAGAGAGAGAGGGAGAAGCAGATCCCAGGATTCTGAGATCAAGACCTGAGCCAATGGCAGAGGCTTAACTCACTGAGCCACCCTGGTGTCCCATGAGCTTATAATTTTATTCAAAAGTCTACTTCATCTAATGCATATATTGAGGACTTTGTCCTCTTTGTGGTTCACCTTATTTCTTTTGGCCAAAGCAACCAACACTCACGTGAACTTACAGCAGGTATTATCACACCACTTTTATAGCTTACCAGGCAATCAGTCCTTAATAACATGCATATTTCTTATATTCTAAGTTGGCCTTTCACCTTCAGGCCTTGTCTTCTCAATTATATGCTAAGCTCTTGAAAGCAAAGACCTTACTCTCTCCTTCCTGCTATCTTCAGCAACACCTGGCAGACTGTCCTGCATACAGTAGGCATTCATGACCTTGTTCTTCAGCTATAGATTGATATCACTTATAAGTGGAGTTTCCTACTGAATTTTTCACATAGCATAGTAACATTATTTTATCATGAGTCATTGAGGACAGGTCTATACCCTCTTTTTCTAAAATGTAGCTTAGTTTCTGGCATAGGGTATGTACTTTACAAAATTTAATCAGTGAATAACAATTTGATCAAAAGGACAAATGCTCCTGCCTATACTGAGAGAAGGCTTACTTATCTATACAGCTATTATAAGAGAATAAATCAGGGAATCAAAATATGAAGAAACATACCAAATCTAGTCAGCTGAGAATTTAAATATTTAGGTTTTAGATTGATATTATCCATTCTTCTGGAGAATATATGCTCTACCACCATTAGAAAATGCTATACTCCCCATCCCAACAACCCATTATTGATCTACTTCATTTCCAAGAATGTAATAGTAGTTAAGAGCAAATATGCATAGGCCATAACAGTGTACAGAAGATTTGGAGTTGGATTATATGTCATATATAAAATTAATTATTTGAATTCTTTTTCAACATGTTTTGGAATTTGTTCTCTGCAAGTATATATGTATATGTGTGTACATACACAGGTGAACTTGAATTCATAAGAAAACTGTTAAAATATCACAGAATAGGACAGGTGAGAGTATAAAACATATAACATAGTCAATATGTTTAGGAATAGACTTTATAATAATTCTAAGAATAAGAATCTTCAAGAAGTTAAAAAATTTTAAAACAAATGACAGGAGGAAAAACAAAGGGCATAAATTTGTTTCAATATTTAAAACCAGCAAAGCACTGATATAAAAATAGAATACATTCCTGTGTCAATTTTTAGAAGTTAATTTTACTACTGACATCTGGTTTGTATGAAACAATATGGTGTGACGTCTTTAGCTATTTGGGACTCTTGGTGATAGCTCATTACTAATGAGTCATCATATTGATTCCTGTTGGATTTGTTTGCTATAATTTGTTCCCTGACGACAGACTTGAGCAATAATTCTGGTCAATAATTTCTATTACATGCAATAAAATGAATCACATCAAAAATGAGTACTTAGCTACACCCATCATGAATAAAGAGAAACATAATACCAAAATATACTTCTTTCCAATTTATGCAACAGACAAAAATAGTGAGATCATAGATAAGTTCTATACAATTTCAATGAAATTTTCAAAAATTTCTTTACTGAATTTTCTCATGCTGAAAGCAATAACATTTATAGTAGTTCATAATCTAAAAATATATTTATATATTACATAAAGTTTTGGTAAATGTTATAACATATACAAATACGCAAACTGTAGAATGCAGAGCTTACTTTGGGACATTATTTCTGTAAGATTACTGAAGGACTGAGGTTACACTCTATTAGTATATATTATGGTTTGAATGTTGTCTCCACCCCCTCTCCCCAAAAGTTTGAAATTATGACTCCCAATACTTGTGAATATGACCTTATATATAAATAAGAACTTTGCAGATGTGATCAATTTAAGATGAAATCATTAGGCTGGGCCCTGACCCAGTATGGCTGATGTCCCATATAACAACAGAGACAGAGATTAGAGTGATGCAGCTAAAAGGAATGCCAAAGATTGTTGGCCACTAGTAGAAACTAGGGAAAGGGAAAGGATTCTCTCCTATGAGTTTAAGAGGGAACATAGTCTTACTGATTTTTCTTTTTCTTTCTTTCTTTTTTATTTATTTATTTTTTTACTTTTAGCTTCTAGAAATGTAAGACATTAAGTTTTTGTTGTTTTAAGCTCCCTAGTCTGTGATACGTTCTTACAGCAGCCCTAGAAAACAGACAGACTCACGTATAGGATTTACAGAATTAGGAAATAAAACACAAATGCAAAAGAAGACTGAATCATGAGTCCAAAATGGGCATGGAAGAGAGAGAGAGGTTCCTTCTTGACTTGTTAAAAAATTGCATTATACATTGAACTATACAATTGAGTTACATTTATCTAATTACTTTGCCATAATTGATTTTAAAATTATCTGCAACTTTCTGCAAAAAAGCTACAAATACCTCTTAATAAAATTATATGAGATTATGGACCTTTCTTGTAGAAGCAGAAAAAAAATGATTATAGAGTCAAGAAACACAGATAGACTACATTTATGCATAAACAATCTGAGTTAAAATAATAGTCTAAAATCATTCACATTTGTATTATAATTTCTCAACATGTTTAAGAAAGTAAAATAAAGTAACTGAGACAGTTACAATAATTGTTCTGGAAGTCAGAAGAAAACAAAACTTAGGAAATACTGTTTTAAAATAATATCTCATTTCCAGAAGCGTATCCACCTCACAAATAATGTAAAATGCTAAATCTATTAAAATAAAATGAAACTTTAAATGGATCATAAAGTAAAACAAAAGTCTGTGATATGTAAAAAGCATACAGCTAAAAACAGAACTACTAATAAAGTTTGAAAATGAAAGAATGGACAAAGGCAAATAGAAAAGAAAGGCTTTATAATATCAAATATTATAAATTAAAGGTTATAAATTAAAAAATCATTTAATAGTTTTTAATTTATAACAAACAATACTAAATGAAAAAAAGTACAGTTTTACTGAAAAATTTGCAAGACACAATAAAACGCTAAAAGCATACATTTTAGGAGATTCAAGAAAAAAATACAGAATAGTAAGTTTTATGACGTTTAAGTCACCTATGAATAAAGAAATGGGTGGAAGAGGAAGTGAATGACAGATAAAGTTGATAAAAGTATATAAAATATAAGCAAGTGAGACTATAAAGATTATAAAAGTAAGAACATAAATTAAGTCACAAAATTTATGATATAATTTATGATATATATAAAAATGAAAATGTTTTCTTGTCAAGGATCCCATGAACTCATCACAAAAATGACCATATATGAGGCTACAAAAAGCTCTAATAGATTACTATAATTTTAATTCTCTAATGGTAGTTAAATAAATTAGCAAAATCAGAAACAAATTGGTCCTAAAACCTGGGCATTAAAAATTACTCTAAGAGAATTCTTCAAAGAGGAAATCAAAATAGATGCTGCAGACTCTCCAGGTAATAACAATGAAGACGGCAATGTAAGCTTCGCATCTCAGAACCTATAGGTATAGCTACTGCAGTGCTCTGAGATGAGCCAGAGTCCTAAATATGTACATTGATAAAAAAAAATGAAAACAAGGAAAGTATGTTGTCTACTCAAAAAGTGAGAAAAGAAGACAAACTAAAGATAAAATAAATTAATTAATAAAGATGAAAGCACATATTGGTGAATTAGAAATCAGAAAACTTGTAGAATTAATAAATTCAAGGCTAGTTTTTAAAAAATAATCACCTAAAAATTCTGTATAACTGATACCTAACTTAATAAAAATACACAATGAGATATCACCTCACACCAGTCAGAATGGCTAAAATCAACAAGTCAGGAAATGACAGATGCTGGCGAGGATGTGGAGAAAGGGGAACCCTCCTACACTGTTGGTGGGAATGCAAGCTGGTGCAGCCACTCTGGAAAACAGCATGGAGGTTCCTCAGAATGTTGAAAATAGAACTGCCCTATGACCCAGCAATTGCACTATTGGGTATTTACCCTAAAGATACAAATGTAGTGATCCAAAGGGGCACATGCACCCGAATGTTTATAGCAGCAATGTCCACAATAGCCAAACTATGGAAAGAACCTAGATGTCCATCCACAGATGAATGGATCAAGAAGATGTGGTATATATACACAATGGAATACTATGCAGCCATCAAAAGAAATGAAATCTTGCCATTTGCAACAACATGGATGGAACTAGAGCGTATCATGCTTAGCGAAATAAGTCAAGCAGAGAAAGACAACTATCATATAATCTCCCTGATATGAGGAAGTGGTGATGCAACATGGGGGCTTAAGTGGGTAGGAGAAGAATCAATGAAAGAAGATGGGATTGGGAGGGAGACAAACCATAAGTGACTCTTAATCTCACAAAACAAACTGAGGGTTGCTGGGGGGAGGGGGTTTGGGAGAAGGGGGTGGGATTATGGACATTGGGGAGGGTATGTGCTTTGGTGAGTGCTGTGAAGTGTGTAAACCTGGTGATTCACAGACCTGTACCCCTGGGGATAAAAATATATGTTTATAAAAAATAAAAAGTTAAAAAAAAAAAAAAAAAAACAGAAAAAAAACACCGTATGTCAATTACATCTAATTTCTCCCATAAAATCAAAATTATTTATATATTTTTCTTTTTTCAAAATTATTTATATTAAAAACAGAATCAAACAAAAAAAAATAAAAATATAGAAAAACACAAATAAAATAGGAAATAGCAATGAGAAATTGTGGAGAAAAAGAATAAAATTGTAACTATGTGCATTGATAGATAGTAACTGGACTTATTGTGGTGATTATTTCTTGATATATATAAATATCAAGACATTGTGTTATATACCTGAAACTAATATAATGTTATATGTTAATGATGTCTCAATTAAAAAAATAGAAATGAGGAAGTAAGCACACAGAAAAAAATAGTAAAGACTAAAATATGCTCTGTACTCTACACAAATACCTTTGAAAATTTAGATGAAATGGGATATTTCTAGAAAAATCGAACTAACTCTAAGAGACATAAAATGTTAAACATTAATTACCACAGAATAAAAAGCAAATTCTGTTAGAGGTTCCTCTCCTTTACTCTCCCTTCTCAAAATAATAACCATGATTGATCAGGTCCATAAAATTCCATAGAATTAAACTAAAAAATTAATTAAAAGAAAATTTTAATGCTAATTAAGTTACTTTAAAAAAGTTATATTTTCATATCTTTTATTTTTATTCACCAAAATATTTGTATTAAGCAAGCATAACAATGATACCTTCAACTGATAAAAAATACACATAAAGATAAATAATAAGGGTTCTGAATTATGGGTTTATTAAAAATCCCAAATCAATACTGACAAACATAAATCAGAAACTCATTAAATGAATAAATAAATGAAGTTCATTCCAAATGGGCAAGAAGGAGCTGTAGTAGAAAATTGACTGATATAACTCATCATATAACAAACAAACAAATATGTCTATCTTTTCAAATTATAAAACCATCTACAAAAACTAATATTCTTCCTGATTAAATTTGTGGATAAAATAAGGTTAGATGGTTATTTTATTAAAATCAGAAAATATATCTGTCTCAGCCTAAAAGTCAACATTATAATTAGTGGGTAAGTGTTTGAAAAAAGTCCTCCTCCAAACAGGAACAAATAAGCACCCTAACCACTACCAATTCATATTTTTCTAAAGACAATAGTAAGTTAGAAAGTGACATTAGCGGTGGCTCAGTGGGGTAGTGTTTGCCTTTTGATGAGGTCATGGTCCCTGGGTCTTAGAATCTAGCCCTAGTCAGGGTCAGACTATTCCCTAGCTCAGCAGGGAACTTGTTTTTCCCTCTCCCTGCTGCTTGTGCTCTCTCTCTCCCTCCCTCTCAAATAAATAAATAAAGTCTTTGAAAAATTAAAAAAAAAAAAAAAGAAAGTAACATTAGAAATAAGATTAGTAAATAGGAGATAATAGCATTATTCATAAATGATGTGTTCATAATGTGCAAATCACAAGGGGATCACTGAAAACCTTCTCTCTCTAAGTAAATCAGTAAGATTGTAGGGTGCAAGATTAATATGCAGCAAACTATAATTTTCATAAAATATAAAAAGTAATTAGGATTTATAGCAAAACAATTGAAACAGCAATACCAACAATAATTGTAAATGGTATACTAAAATACCTAAAAATAAACTTTGCTTTAATTTAAAATTTCACTATTTTTCCAGAAAAATTTGAAATGCTAAAAACAAAAAAAGACTTTAATAGAAAGTAAGTTGTACCCTCTTCTTGGATTTGAACAAATTCATTAAGATATAAAATTTCTCTAAATTAATCTATAAATGATTTTCAATAAAATTTCAATAGTTTTCTTATTTTTTGTAAGTTAATAATTTCAAATTTATGATGAAACATTACAGAAATGCCAGATAAGTTTTGGTACAACATTTCACTGAAACTTCTTTTTTTTTCAATAGAAAACGATTGGGTAAACCTTAATAAATTACACATAGTGGAATGATAGGCAACTATAAGAATATGGAGCTCTTCAAGAATAAATACTTATGTAAAACACATTAAATACATGAAGCAAGCTTCAGAATAATATGTGTAGTCTAAAGAAATTTGAACAGAAAAGATAGAGAAATATTATTTGCTTGTGTATCTATAACACATCTCTAGAAAAGTAAAAGGGTGCTTGATCCATAGTTGTGGGCAGAAATCTAATCACTGGGGCTTTATGCTTTTAAAAATGTGAACATTTTAATGCATTATCTACTTAAAAGATAAAATAAAATTTTCTATTCCTAGTTTTTGGAGAAGTATCTTACATGTCATACCATCAAATCAATAGCTGTAACTTTACTTTCATTCAATAAACTTAGACATCTAAGAGTTGGAAAGCTTAATGATAATTCTGATGCAGTGATGAAAATCATGTGAATAATCAAAAGTATTAAAAATATCAAAAAACATTAACTTATCTACACATTGGTAAAATCTCTAGAATGTGGGGCGCCTCCTGGGTGGTTCAGTGGGTTAAAGCCTCTGCCTTCGGCTCAGGTCATGTTCCCAGCGTCCTTGGATAGAGCCCCACATCCGGCTCTCTGCTCCGCAGGGAGACTGCTTCCCCCTCTCCCCCTGCCTGCCTCTCTGCCTACTTGTGATCTCTGTCTGTCAAATAAATAAATGAAATCTCTGTCTGTCAAATAAATAAATAAAATCTCTAAAAAAAAAATCTCTAGAATGTATGCCCCTCAAACAGTGTGGTTTTAATTCTTATCTACACAGAGATGTCAGAAAACTTGGTAGCCTCCAGAGAAAATGGATTAAAGAGTTAAAGAGTTCATTTTAGAACAATAGAGGAAAAAAAATCTTTAGATATGTATGATAGGAAAAGAAAATACTGAAAGTGACTAGGAACAAAATCTATAAAACCATGATCAGTATAAATGACTCATATATGGACTTTCCAAGTAATTCTCAAAACAATGGAACATAAGAGCATCCCATAATTGAAGTACAATTGGGTACCATTATAAAAAAAGAAAGAAACTAGTTAATTACCCAGAGAGGAATGTTTTTCCAGTATATGTTACTTCCAGTGATGTCAAAAGTAAAAACTTAAGTACATTTTCAAAGGCTTTATAAACATAAAGAGAGCCAAATGAAGGACCAAATTTTGAGGCCAATATTTAAAGGGATAAATATATCCTATTGCCATCCTTGTTTGGTACCACTCTCAGAGGAAGCATCCTATGAAGAATTGTCTGTGACCAGCTCTGCTTCTTCTGGGACTAGAGCAGGAAAACTGCCAAAGTTCTAATTGTGCAACTAACAAGCATCAGGGGAATGAAGTAATATTAACTAATAATTGAAACTGTACTGAAAAAACCATGTGTCTGTCTAAGTCAACATGCCTTGATATTTTGATATTTCTATTGAAACAAAAACACTCATAGGATTCATCACTTAGTACATAAATCCTCCATAATTTACACTGACCTTGCTAGTGGAAACATATTCTTTGTTGTTTTTGTCCAAGATTTACTTTGCTCTGTCAGTTGGAGAATCGATTCAGGTCAGGGAGAAAACCTCCAAACACCTATTGTGAGCCAACAGGCAAAAATTAGACCACCTGGTGTGTGAATGCCAGAGGACAAAACACTTTTTGCTTTTTCAGAAAACTCAGTAGAAGGTGTGATGCAGAGTAAGTCTGTCAAAGTAAATGATTAGTTTCCCAAACATGTACAGCTGGTCAGAGGAGCAAAAGAGGACAAATCTAAAAGCCAAACCTTGCTACATCTTTATTGACTTGTCTGGTTTCCCTTCTCAAATATCATATAAATATAGGCATTTCTTTTGCCCTAAACATACACTGCCATCCTTCTGGGAGAACAGCTAAAGACAAATGAATTAGCTGAGGGAAATGGCCAATTTCAGGTTCAGCATCAGGGTGTTTATCTGAAGCTGACTGATCTCATTAGATCCTGAAGGGTATCAGATAGAAAAATCTTTAAGCGATAATTCCTCTTCACCTCATGTTCATGGACACAGAGAAATAAGCCCTGGTGCATGACAATACCAGCGTTCAGTTGCAATATTTGGGATGGTAGCAGGTTCTAAACAGTACCTACCTCCCTAGACAGAGATATTTGACCTCATAGAGTGCTCAAAAGAGTGTGCCAGGTACAGAAACGTTACCAGATTCTACCTGAAAGAATCCATCACTTCCAAACTAGATCATTGCCAAAGCAATTACTTTGCTATTTTTTCCCCCATTTTTATCACAGTGGAGTTGTATTTAGCTTCCTATCCGAACACTGCCAATTCTACTGCTGGAAGAAAGCCCATTGTAAACTAAGATTCAGTCACCCTTGAAGTTGTAAAATTATTTCAGTTTTTCATTCAATCATCATTTTTCTAAAATGTTATGCTCATTTTAAAATTTTTCCTTAATACTTAGATGGGTATTCACTAATTATAAATTCAACAATTAGCTCTATTTTAATCTATCCTGTCCAGAAGATTTAAAAGTTACTCCACAAATACTTTTTCCTTTTCTCTCTCTCTCTGACACACACACATATACACCATTTCCTCTAACTGTATAATAATGATGCCTTTAGAACTTTTTCCATGATCCTCTCATATTGTCACATGCTCATAGGACTGAAATTGTCATTTAATTAAAAAAAATCAACTCACACAAACATACACACATAAATCACATTTAATAAGGAGTTGCTTGGAATGACTGTGTTTCTGGAAAAAAATACGTACACATATAATCTCATTAATCCTGGATTAGAAAATTAAGTCACTCACTTTATAGTGGATTCATATACATTTAGAATAAGTGGCACAATACACCTGAAGGCTAGATGCTTCAGATTTTATTCTCATGTGATACTGGTTTTTGCATTCTCAAAGGTTTCATTAATTCATCATGCTTCAATTTGCAAATGAAATGATTTTGCTTCGGGAAACTACCAAACAAAGAAATATGCTCACATAGTTTGTCATGTTCTATGACCTTAAAAATTAAGAATATTAATTCTATGCAATATATCATGCATATCTCACATTTTGGATGATATACGAATGATAGTTATTCTCAAAATATGAATCTAAGCATGGATTCTGGGTTTGGCAAACAAGTTTAAATAAACCTTTCTTTAGTGCATAGAAAGTAGAGGGGGGAAAGAAAGAAAATAAGAAAGAAAGGAAGCATCTGTAGCCTCATATACTAAAATCAGCTGTAGCATTCATACATATATTTCCCTTAGACTTTCAGATTTCAAATAGGAAAATAGTATAAAAGTAATATTTCCTGTCTTAGTAGTTCTTTTCCTCCTTTTACATATAGATTATACTCACTATAACCATAGCTGTATTTTAAACTGAAGAAGCAATTAGCCTCAAGCCATATTAAAAATGGTATACCACACAAAAAGCTACAAAAATGCATATTAAAACTAATGTGACATATTAAAACTACTGTGATAATTTACCTAACAAATATAAATAAAAGGATAGCAGGCAGTATTTATTCACAAAGGTGCTATAAAACTAAAATTTTCACTGTATATAGGGGTATTATTCTGTTGCATTTTTTTTTCTTCGCAAAAAATTTACTAAGCCATGAATGTATATATACGTTAATTGAGCAATTCCACTCTCAGGAAACAATTTTAAGGAAATTCCCAACAGTAGGAAACATGCTTAATTTATGCCACATTTATATGGTGTGATATCATTTGGACATTAAAAATCATGTTTTAGAAGCATGTTTGATGGCATGGAAAAATGCTGATAATAAAATGTTAAATGATTTTTTACAAAAGGTAATTAAACTGAACAAAGAGCATGAGCTTCATTTTATTATTACACTGGAGGTAATCAACCAAAAATATAGCTCATCAGATAAAATTGCAAAAGCTTGTTGATAAATATGATGTGAAAGGCAGCCTTTCTAATGCAGTTTTTTTTAGTAGTAATAACATTTTAAATGTGTATTGACGCGCACGCACACATGCACACACACAGGATATCTAAAAGCTATTTTGCTCATAAAGTAGTTTCTCATTATTCAAATCTATTCTCAGAAAGCAGATATTTGCTCATGCTATCTAACTTATCTTAAAAGTTAAATTATGAGACATACTCAGTTGTTGAAAAAATGTAAATCTGAGACTTTGTAAGTTGTCTTTTTAATAATAAATATCCTTTCATAATGTAGTTTTACTATTCCATAGGGAATATTCATGTTATTGCTCTACAGAATGGGAAACTAGCAGTTCTGATTTTATTTCAGCCATTGTTATATACTTTATAATGGCAGCTTTATTTTGTTAAAAAATATTATCTTTAATATATATTTCTTTTGTATTAGTACATAAAAATGGTAAATATTTGGTTTACATGTAGAAACTAAAAAAGGATAAAGTCAATTTTAATTCCTGTGTTGTATAGTTCCATAGTATTTTAATAATTAGCTGTACTTAATGCTTATGTGCACTTTGACTCATTTTACCAGGGTGTAAAACCTCTAATCACATAAATACACACAATATTCAGCTATGTACTGCTCAAACATCTTTCTATGCTGTTTAATACTTATGGAAAATATTAACATTTCACAATTATATAAAGTAATGCTTTCAAAAAGTATCAACATATATGGAGTTTCTCTATTCTCTCTCTCTCCTATTCAGGACTTTTGAGCTATTTTATTTCTTAATGGAATAGTGATTCTTTAGGTAATTGTTTTCATTATAGTTCACAGATCAACCCTATCAGAATCAGAGCTTAACAGAAATGAAAATTATTGGGCTTTATACAGACTTATTGAATAAAAAATTATGGGATGTGACACAGCAACCTGTGTATCACCAAGTCTTTCAAGTGATTTTGATGGATGCTAAATTTTGAGAACAATAGCACTGAAGTGTAGACAGTTGTGAGATTTTCAATGTCCACCTCACATCTGGTCCTTCCTTTACATATAGCAGTCAACGTGTTGGAAAAAGAAAGTGTTTATTGTTAGAAACAACTAGGTACACTCAATATTACTGAGTGCTACACAGTAAAATTTACATAGTAGTACAAATGAAATTTTGGAATTTATAATGAAACAGTTAAAACAAACAACTTAAATTACACAGCTGTCACTAGAATTCCTTTCTGGAAAGAAAGTGTTTAGGAAAATACTTGGATAAGCTATTTGAGAAGAAAGTGAAATTGTGAAGATATACTCAGAAAGGAACAAGAAAAAAAAGATATGGATAAAATAATCTGCATAAAAATATGAAGAAAATTTAGTCTATGGGATAAGTAATAGAAAAATGGGTAGTGAGAATGCAGTCTAAATAACAGAAAAAATAGTCAAATGATTACATAATAGAAAACAATTGTCACATGACTTTTGGGAACATGTATATGTCGCAATAAGAATAAATTGCTTTAAGGACCTTCCGTCTTCCAAAGCTTCCTTAAAATCTATTTATATGCCCAAATGTCATGTGCCAGTGAATTGTGGTAAGAAAACTTTTGATTGAAGGAGGTGGGTTGGGAAAATGTAATTATTTTTCTCCCTTCTGAGAGAAGTAAACTATGATAGTAAAGTTATTTTTAAAAGCTATAAGCCATTAAAATAAAAAGAACAAGTGGTAGGTCATCAGCAAACTAGACATTTCAACAAATTTCTAGAAGACAGGTAGAAAGGTATTGACTCGTAAAGCACAGTGCAGGTAGTTGCAGCCAAAAATATTTATGGAGAGGGCTGAAGCTAAGCAGACACGAATCTTGCCTAAAATACTCTTCAGAGGGTTGGGAGGCAGACTTGATGAATCAAGAATGACAGGCAATAAAAAGCCTAAAAACAAGATGATCAACTGAAAGTATTCCCAACAACAACTCTCCTCCACCATCCTTAATAGAATTAAAGGCAGTCAGTTCAGATTCTCTCTTGCAAAGCAAAGCAAAGCAAAGCAAAGCAAAGCAAAGCAAAGGATACTTTCAAAATGGGGCAGCTACATTTTCTTTCAATTTAAATCTGAACATAACACCCTTCTCCAATATCTATCCAGAAGATTCCTGGTTGGGAAGCCCTGGATTAAATTTTGAGAATGTACCCAGTTTCCTTTTTTTGTTTGTTTGGTGTTTTTGTTTGTTGTTTGTTTGTTTTGTACAGTGTTTTAAACTGCTAAAAATTAACTTCTTTAATGGAAAACAAGATCTTGAAAAGTCAGTCATATTAAAGCTGGTTTGATTATTAATAGTTATTTTTTAGGAAGAAGCATTTTCCCTATGTAAGATGTCATACTGCAAATTTAAAATATATATTATCAACAAAATGCATGAAGTGATCATTTGTTCTTGATTAAAAAAAAAATGGAGCTGCTAACAAGGATCTTAGTGCTCCTTAGTAAAACCTCCTTCCCAATGACTACTAGTAGCTTTTTTTTAGCTTATTGGATTTGAGAAAAAGAAAGGTACACATTATTAGGAAAAACTAAAATGAAATTTCCCAGAGCTGAAGAATTACTGTATTCGTTGACTGTGTAGGTGAATAAATAATAATAATTTTAGAATACAAATAATTAGCAATCATTTTGTAGATCTTTAGAACAGCAAAAATTACTGAGTTTATCCTAAACTTTTCAACCCGACAGGGATGGGAGGGGAAACAGGCCTTTTATAAACCTCACATGGTTGTTATTCTCATAAGTAATTTTGGATTCTATGAAACAATAGACAATGCTTTCAAAGGACTGAGAGGAAATGACTCCCAACCCATACAATTGACACAACGGTAAACTATAAATCAAGAGTGAGGGTAAAATAAAGTGGTGTTGTACATACAAGGACTCAAAATTATATATTACATGCCTCATCACATAGTTAATTACTGAAGGATGCATGCCCCAGCTATAGAACGATAGTAGGAAACATGTTTAATGAGTAAAGGATTTAACAGGTAAGTTAAACTGTAATTTCAAGTTTAGGTATCTGAAAAATTTTCAACTAGTCTCCATTGATTAGTGAGACTGAAGAATCAGTTTAAACAAAAACAATTATTCGTAGGATTAATGGAGTCTATAGAGAGGCAAATACAACATCTTTTGAAGGGAAATTCTTTAGGTCTTTGGGTCCTATACAGGAGTGTATAAGTGTTTTATAATCAGTGAGTGCATCAGAAACTTTATATTGACAGTGAAATCCTAAGGGTAAGTTTTGTATGTTACATATTCTGATTATTTTAATGACTTGGAGAAAAAAAATACTAATTTATAAATAAGGTAACTGTCAAAGTTAAAGATGAAAAAAATAAAATGATTAAAATCAGAAAGATTGTCAATATTCCTTCCAGTACTCTTGACACCAAACAGCTAGGATGATTATTACACTGTGGTTTAGCCATTCTAAAAAAAAAGACTTGGAAATAGAACTAATAGGAAGTAATGGAAACATGCTATTTCTCTTACGAAAAAGGGTTGACTTCGTGCAAAAGAAAGATTATTTATTCTTTTGAAATTCCTGGGAAACAAACCTGGGAAACAAAACCTGAGAAATTGACAGTGAAGGTTTTCTTACTAATTGACATTAGTAAGAAAAATTTACAATAAAAAACCCACAAAACTTATGAATCCTCACAAATTACTGGTAAACTGAAGCTAGCAACATATTAAAAAGATTATATACCATGATCATCTGGGGTTTATCCCAGTAATGTAAAGGTATTTTAACATGTTAAAAAAAATCAATTTAGTACCACATTAATAAAATGAAGGGGGAAAAAAAACAGAATTTCTTTTAAATTAACACAGAAAGGAATTTGATTAAAAAAAAATCTAACAAATTTTCATCATGAAACACTGAGAAATCTAACACAAAGGGAAATCCCTCAATATGATTAAGGGAATTTACAGAAAATACAGAGTTCCTATCACTTAATAGTGAAAGATTGAAAACTTTTCCCTTAGTTAAGAAACAAGACAAGAATTTTGACTTTTGCCCCTGTGATTTAACACTGTACTGGAAGGTCTAGCTAGTGCAACTAGGCAAAAGATAAATAAAAGACATCAGATTGGAAAGGAAGAAGTAAAGCTATTTGTATTCACAGATGACATGATACTATAAAAGGGAAGTTATAAAATATCCAAAAAAATGAGCTAATAAACAAAGTCAGGAAAATTACAAAATGAAAGATCAAAACACAAAAATCAGCTCTATTTCTATACCCTTGTAATGAACAATCCAATAAGAAAATAATTCCATTTATAGAGCATGAAACAAAAACCATGTAAGACTAAACTTAACCATGAGGTGCAAAACTTGTACAGTTAAAACTACAAAGCATTGCAAAAGGAATTAAAGAAGACCTAATAAGTAGATTAAACCTGATCTTTCTTCTGTTTTCTTTTTCATATTTTAAATCCCTAGAAGTAATATAAATTTAAAATGACCTTTAACATTATTATTGCAAAGGAGAGCATAATTAATGTATGACTTATATTTACAAACAAATCTCAGTTGATGACTTAGTGTAAAATATTTCCATTTTTAAACTATACAAATGTTTAATCAATTTGTAAGGCAATGAGGCCTCACTTAGTTACTAATTATTTGAACTATTATGCAAACATATTTGTGTTAAAAGTGTTTCATAATGACTCTTTTGTGAAGATCACAAAATAAGTCACAACTGGAAGAAATTGAATGAGAGAACAAAATGCATTTTATAATTTAAAAAGTACATTTCCTTTGTGTAACATATTTCAATAAAAATGTTTTCCCCTAGCAGATCTCATTTAAGTTTCTTAAGTAGGAAAAAGCATTTCAGGCTTCAACAGTTGTTAAAAAAAAATCACTATTGACTCATTCTTTACAAATACTAGAATAAAAATTTAAAAACTTGCTGTGTAAAGTACAGCCATCATTTTTTAAAGTGAGCTAGTATACATTTATATGACATTCTGTAGACAGTGAACAGACACTGTCTCTAAAATATTGTCAATCATTGCCCTCCTGATTTCAGACCTATCTACCTTTTACATACAAAGTCAGTCTAAAATGATACACAACACTCTATTTCTGAGAAAACAATGACCTTTTAAAGCATAATTGAACATAAAATACTTAAAAAATGGCAAGGAATAGAAAGAAAAATGATTTTATATTTCTTTGCTGAAGTGCTGAATGGATCAAATTATCCAAATTTTGCCAGAAGTTCAATAGCATTTTAAAAAGAGACCAGTGGAGGGAAATGTTATGGAACCACAATGAAACCTTTTAATAAGTAGAAATACACTTGGAAAATTGCAGTTATTCAGCCTCAACTCTATGTTCCAGTATCATGGAAGGCTTAGTTTTTAAGCACCCAAATCACTTATTCTTGACCAGAAAACTGAATTTTTGAAGTCTTATATCCTATCAACTTCTTGGAAATAGTTCTGATAAAGCCCCTGATATTCAAATGTATTTTCTCTTTTTTTTGTACAGTGTGTAAAGAATTATTGTGACCAATGTGCTTCATATATAAAGTGAATTTCCCAAAATATCTTATACTACACAAAAGATTATGTAAGTCAGATTTGAACTGAAATGTACAAACAATATTATTTTTTTAAATTGCAGATTTATTGAAGTATAATTGACAAATAAAATTATATATATTTTATATATATTATATATATTTAAGATATCAAAATATCATTAACATGATACATGTATAAAATGTGAAATGATTACCACTAATTATCCATTACCTCAATAGTTACAATTTTGTGTGTGTGTGTGTTTGTGTATGTGTTGTGAGAACATTGAAGATCTATTCTCTTAGCAAATTTCAACTATACAATTGGGTATTATTAACTATAATTTCTATGTTGTACATTAAACTCCAGAACTTATTAATTCTGCATAACAAACTCTGGAGCTTTTGACCAACATCTCCCCCAATGCCTACACTCCCCTTCCCTGGCAATTACCATGTTACTTTTTGCATTTGTGGGTTTGACTGTTTTTTATTCCCCATGTAAGTGAGATCATTCAGTATATGCCTATGTTTGGCTTATTTCACTTAGCATAATGTTCTCCAGATTTACTCATGCTGTTACAATTGATAGGATTTGATTTCAACCTTTTTTTAAAAAGCTGGATAATATTCCATTATAAGTATCTCACATTTTCTTTATCCATTGATCCACTGATGGACACATAGGTTGTTTGTATATCTTAGCTATTGTCAAATGCTTTTTCAGCATCTATTGAGAGTATCATATGGTTCTTGTTCTTTCTTTTATTGATGTGTTGTATCACATTGACTGATTTGCGGATGTTGAACCAACCTTGCAGCCCTGGAATAAATCCCACTTGGTCATGGTGAATAATCTTTTTAATGTACTGTTGAATCCTATTGGCTAGTATTTTGTTGAGTATTTTCGCATCTGTGTTCATCAAGGATATCGGTCTATAGCTCTCTTTTTTGGTGGGATCCTTGTCTGGTTTTGGGATCAAGGTGATGCTGGCCTCATAAAATGAGTTTGGAAGTTTTCCTTCCATTTCTATTTTTTGGAACAGTTTCAGGAGAATAGGAATTAGTTCTTCTTTAAATGTTTGGTAGAATTCCCCCGGGAAGCTGTCTGGCCCTGGGCTTTTGTTTGTTTGGAGATTTTTAATGACTGTTTCAATCTCCTTACTGGTTATGGGTCTGCTCAGGCTTTCTATTTCTTCCTGGGTCAGTTGTGGTAGTTTATATGTTTCTAGGAATGCATCCATTTCTTCCAGATTGTCAAATTTATTGGCGTAGAGTTGCTCATAGTATGTTCTTATAATAGTTTGTATTTCTTTGGTGTTAGTTGTGATCTCTCCTCTTTCATTCATGATTTTATTTATTTGGGTCCTTTCTCTTTTCTTTTTGATAAGTCGGGCCAGGGGTTTATCAATTTTATTAATTCTTTCAAAGAACCAGCTCCTAGTTTCGTTGATTTGTTCTATTGTTTTTTTGGTTTCTATTTCATTGATTTCTGCTCTGATCTTTATGATTTCTCTTCTCCTGCTGGGCTTAGGGTTTCTTTCTTGTTCTTTCTCCAGCTCCTTTAGGTGTAGGGTTAGGTTGTGTACCTGAGACCTTTCTTGTTTCTTGAGAAAGGCTTGTACCGCTATATATTTTCCTCTCAGGACTGCCTTTATTGTGTCCCACAGATTTTGAACCGTTGTATTTTCATTATCATTTGTTTCCATGATTTTTTTCAATTCTTCTTTAATTTCCCGGTTGACCCATTCATTCTTTAGAAGGATACTGTTTAGTCTCCATGTATTTGGGTTCTTTCCAAACTTCCTTTTGTGGTTGAGTTCTAGCTTTAGAGCATTGTGGTCTGAAAATATGCAGGGAATGATCCCAATCTTTTGATACCGGTTGAGTCCTGATTTAGGACCGAGGATGTGATCTATTCTGGAGAATGTTCCATGTGCACTAGAGAAGAATGTGTATTCTGTTGCTTTGGGATGAAATGTTCTGAATATATCTGTGATGTCCATCTGGTCCAGTGTGTCGTTTAAGGTCTTTATTTCCTTGCTGATCTTTTGCTTGGATGACCTGTCCATTTCAGTGAGGGGAGTGTTAAAGTCCCCTACTATTATTGTATTGTTGTTGATGTGTTTCTTTGATTTTGTTATTAATTGGTTTATATAGTTGGCTGCTCCCACGTTGGGGGCATAGATATTTAAAATTGTTAAATCTTCTTGTTGGACAGACCCTTTGAGTATGATATAGTGTCCTTCCTCATCTCTTATTATAGTCTTTGGCTTAAAATCTAGCTATTGTTAATAATGCTACACTGAACACGGTATACAGAAATCTCTTCAAGATCTGGATTTCATTTCTACTGGTACATATCTAAAAGAGTGCTGGATCATGTAGTAGTTGTACTTTCAATTTTTGGGAGAACCTCCATACTGTTTTCTATAATGGCTGTATCAAATTACATTCCCATCAAATAGTGCACATTCTCTTTCTTCAAGATCTTTACTGTCTTCACATTTTTTTTTATTCTTAGGAGAATTACTGAGTTAGACCAGAACACAATGGTTCATTTCATAGTTGAGATACTGTGATTCTAGAGAGACAGGAAAATGTTGGCAGAGTAGGATTCTAGATTCACCTGGTCCCATGAATACAATTAGTTAACTATGAAATCATCCTAAATACCCCCAGAAATTGACCAGAAGACTAACAGAACAAAACTAAAGGGAAAGAACAGCTAGAATGAAGATGGTAAGATATATGGAGACATGGATTAGGGGAGAAATGGATCTTGGCTACTGTGGTTGTAGAGAAGGGTAAGAGAGAGGAACACACAGTGGAACACACAAAGAGAATGTTTCCCAAAAGACACTGGCTTGGAAAATGAGACAGGCTGAATTTCCTGAGTTCTTGCAAAGAGTAAAGCTTAAATAAATGAGATTAAAAACATGTTTGCTGCAATAAATATCAGGGTGGAAGAAACAGAAGAATATATTAATTTTCTAGAAGACAAAGTAATGGAAAGCAATGAAGTTGAACAAGAGAGAGAAAGAAGAATGATGCAAAATGAGAATAGACTTAGGGAACTCAGTGATTTCACACACACTAACATTTGCATCATAGGAGTCCCAGAAGAAGAACAGAGGGAAAAGAAGCAGAAACTTTATTTGAAGAAATAATAGCTGAAAAGTTCCTTCTGGGCTCCAGAAAGCTCATACTCTTCCATCTCTGAAGCAACAGGATCTGAGACTAAAAAAAGTGGAAAGCCTGGGCCATTCTTACTGTCTGGATCCAGAGACAAGACTATTAAGATGTGGGACGTCAGTACTGGCATGTGCCTTATGACCCTAGTGGGTCATGATAACTGGTTACGTGGAATTCTGTTCTGTTCCATTCTGAGGGGAAGTTTATTTTGAGTTGTACTGATGACAAGACCCTACGTGTGTGGGATTACAAGATCAAGCGATGCATAAAGACCCTCAATACACATGAACACTTTGTTACCTCCTTGGATTTCCATGAAGACAGCACCATACATGGTCACTGGCAATGTAGATCAAACAGTAGAGGTGTGGGAGTGCCGTTGATTGAGTCTCATTGAGTCTCATTTGGCCCCTCCTCCCATTTTCCTCTGGATGCACTCTGATGATACCATAGTTACCCCATTGAGTTCTGTTTAAATAAATATTGTCCTTTCATATAAATTATTCTGGATGTAGATTGAGCTTATTAAATGTTACACACAAAGTATTGATGCATGGTGAATCCAAATTGTATACTGTAAATTTACATATGTTGTCTAGAAGTACCATAGGGTTTAAAAACCTGGGCTGGCATTGGTCACACCAGGCCTAAGAAGGCAGAAGTTGAATAAATTGAACTAGGGTACTAAACTGAATAGTTGACAGTGTCATTTTATGTTGGATTATTAATTCCTGTTTTTCTTTCTGCTATCTGTTGGTGCCTGACTTGATGGCCTCATTTGGGGAAAAGTGGTGATTATTAGGACTTTTTCTGAAATGTGTATCTATGTAACATCACTTAAGCAGGCCCACACAAGACACATGGTAATTAAATTTTAAAAATACGCTGCTAGGGGCACCTGGGTGGCTCAGTGGGTTAAAAAATACACTGCTAAAGAAAAAAGAAAAAATCTTAAAAAAATCTTAAAAGCAACAAGACAAAAGAAGACAGTAACTTACAATGGAAAACACATAAGACTAGCTAAAGATTTTCCAATAGAACTTGTCAAGTCAGAAGGGAGTGGGATGATATATTCAATATGCTGAATGAGAAAAATCTGCAGTCAAGAATACTCTATCCAGCAAGTCTATCATTCAGAATAGAAGGACAGATAAAGAGTTTCCCAGATAAGCAAAACATAAAGAAGTTCATGATCATTAACCCAGCCCTGTAAGAATTATTAAATGGAATGCTTTGGGTGGAAAGGAGAGAATAAAAGTGAAAGTATAAAGGCAGGAAACATAAAAGCAGTTTAAAATGAATATTTCTGTAAAAAAATCACTCAAGGAACTAAGAAAAGAGGGTATAAAATACATAACATACCTAAAATGTCAGGAGGAGAGGAAAAAATAACAGGTTCAAACTTAAATGACCATCAGCTTAATATAGACTGCTATAAGCAGAAGAAGTTATATACAAACCTAATGCTAGCCATATATCAAAAACACTAATTAATATGCAAAGAATAAATAGAAAGAATCCAAATATATCACTAAAGAAAATGGGCAAAATATGAAAGAAAAATAGAAAGAGAGAATCTTCAGAAACAATGAAAAACAGATAACACAGCAATAAATATAAATTGATCAATATGTATCTACCACTAATGTAAATGAACTAAATGGTCCAATCAAGACATGGAGTGTTAAAATGGATTGAAAAACAACAACACAAAAACAACAACAAAAATCTATATGTTGCCTCCAGGAGACTCATTTTAGATCCAAAGAGACCTGCAGATTGACAGTGAGAAGAAGAAGAAATACTTATCATGCAAATATATGCCAAAAGAAAGTTGGAGTAACAACACTCATCTTGGACAAACTAGAAAACTTCCAAATTCATTCAAAAGGTCTGGCATTATCCTGATACCAAAACCAGATAAAGACACCACAAAAAAAGAACTATAGGCCAGTATCTCTGATGAGCATAGATGCAAAAGCCCTCAACAAAATACTAGCAAACTGAGTCTAGCAATACATTAAAAAAAAAAAAAAAAAATCATTCACCACCATCAAGTGAGATTTATTCCTGGGTTTCAAGCATGGTTCAGTAGTCTCAAATCAATCAACATGGTACATCACATTAAGAAAAGAAAGGATGGGGTCCCTGCATGGCTCAGTCAGTTAAGCATCCAACTCTTAATTTAGTTCAAATTATGATGTCAAGGTCCTGAGATTAATCCCCATGTTTGACTCTGTGCTAAGCAGAGGGAGCCCTTGAAATTCTCTCTCTTCCCTCTCTTTCTGCCCCTCCCCCTAAAAAGAAATATTTTTTAATTTTTAATTAAAAAAAAGATAGGAACATTATGATCATTTCAAAAACCATATATGAAAAGCCCACAGTTAATACCATCCTTAATGGAAAAACAAAATGGAAAGTTTTCCTCTATGGAAAAGAATGTCTTGTTATTTTCATTCAACAGAATACTGGAAATCCTAGCTACAGCAATCAGACAACAGAAAGAAATAAAAGGCATCCGAACTGGCAAGGAAGAAATAAAACTTTCAGTATCTGCAGATGACATCATACTCTATATAGAAAACCTAGAAGACTCCACAAAAAAAAACTGCTAGAACTGATAAACAATTTCAATAAAGTCCCAGGACACCAAATC
Organism: Mustela nivalis; assembly: GCF_964662115.1. Taxonomy (NCBI): domain Eukaryota; kingdom Metazoa; phylum Chordata; class Mammalia; order Carnivora; family Mustelidae; genus Mustela; species Mustela nivalis. The sequence goes on from NC_139023.1 coordinate 112,980,320, forward strand.
AATGTATAGAAATCTGCTGCATTTCTATACACCGATAATGAAGCATGAGAAAGAAACATTAAGGAATCAATCCCATGTATAATTGCACTGAAAACAGTAAAATACCTAGGAATAAACCTAACTAAAGAGGTGAAAGACCTGTACTCTGAAAATTATAAAACACTGATGAAACAAATTGAAGATGAAAAAAAGAAATGGAAAGACATTCCATGCTCATGGATGAAAAGAACAAATATCGTTAAAATGTCTATACTACCCAAAGCAATCTACACATTTAATGCAATCCATATCAAAATACCACCAGTATTTTTCACAAAGGTAGAACAAACAATCCTAAGTTTGCATGGAATCAAAAAAGACCCCAAAGAACCAAAGCAAACTTAGGAAAGCTAGAAGCATCAGAATTCATGACATCAAGTTATATTACAAAACTATAGTAATCACAATGGTATGCTACTGGCACAAAAATAGACAAATACATCAGGAGAACAGAATAGAATGCCCTGAAATAAACCCATGATTATATCGTCAATTAATCTTTGACAAAGGAAGTAAGCATAGGTAATGCGAAAAACACAGTCTCTTCAACAAGTGTAACATAGTGGGTGGAAATCTGGACAGCAACAAAAAAGAGAAGAATACGTGGTATATATTTAGCCATAAAAAAAAAATAATGAAATCTTGTCATTTGCAAAGACATGGATAGGGCTACAGAGTATTACATTAAGTGAAATAAGATAATCTGAGAAAGACAAATATCATATGATTTCACTCGTGTAGAATTTAAGAAACAAAACGAAGGAACAAAGGGGACAAAAAAGGGTGAGAGAGAGGCAAACCAAGAAACAGACCTTTAATCAAAGAGAACATGGTTACCAGATGTAGCTGGGTGGGTGGGTGGGGGATAGGTTAAACAGGTGGTGGGGATTAAAGAGTGCACTTGTGATGAGCATTGGGTGTTGCATGAAAGTGTTGAATCACTATATTGTACACCTGAAACCAATATTACCCTGTATTTTAACTAACTGGAATTTAATGAATACTTAAAAAAAAAAAAGATACTCTGATTCCATAAAACCCAGAGTTAAGTAAAAAGTAATTTTACTAAACAGGTGTTTATGGAGTAACCATTATGTGTCAGATTCTTTTACACATTAAACTTATCTAACAAATAAGACCTGTAAATTGCACATTATTAATACCATATTACAGATTTAAAAAAGGAGGATTAAGAGAATTCAATAATTTCACACAATAAGTGGCAAAGGCAAGATTTTAACCCAGGTTGCTGGAGTCTAAGTGCAGATCTTCATTAGGTAAGAAACTCTCCCAATTTTAAACTCTGAATTTTATTTGTACTATTAATGTCCTTAAAATTCTTCAAGAACACTTTATCAAACAGATGAAAGTTAGCATAGATTTTACATATTAATTTAGTCTATAAATTCCATTATACCACAAGCCTATCCTCACATCACCCTACTATTTTGTCAGCTCTGTATACAAGAATGTAGCTATGCTTATTATACCAAACAACAAGTAAACTATTATAACCAAGCAACCAGAAAAATTACTTGTTGCTCTTATTAGGAATTAATGGTTTTATTTTTAAAAAATATTTATTTATTTGAGAGAGAGAAACACAGCAAGAGAGGGAACACAAGCAGGGGAGTGAGAGATGGAGAAGCAGGCTCCCCGCTGAGGAGGGAGCCTCATATAGGGCCTGACCCCAGGACCCCAGGATTATGACTTGAGCCCAAGGTAGATGCTTAATGACTGAGCTACCCAGGTGCCCCAGTGGTTTTACTTTTAAAGGAGAATACATTGCTTATTAAGGAAGAATTCTTTTTCACAATCCAAACTAAATGCTCAGTGTTACATAAAAGGGACAAAGTAGGAGAATATTACAAGTATTTGAAGGAAGGAAATAGGTATACAAAGAATGGTTATTAAGCTTTATTCAAATCAAACACCTTTAAGATGCAGTATGAAAAATACATTTATTAATTACTACAAAGTTGCCTTTTAAAAGCTGATACTTCTGTAGGTACTTTAAAGATTAAAACTTTATACAGCATGAATCTTTCCTAAGTTTTCTAATGGTATAAAAGGGAAGAAATACTTATCATAACAATGTAATATACAAAATTAAGCCTAAACAAAACTAATATGTGCAATACAGTGCTCATATAGAAGAAATAATTTAATTTGATCTTTATTGGCAGAGGATGGATTTTTTTTGTTTATGCTATCAAAAGATGCTATAATCAAAGCATTACTATGTTACCAAAGATGAATCTCAAGAATTAACTGTCTCAAATACTTTGCATTTTGAGTGACCATGCAAAACTTACAAGAGATTTTCTAAATCAAGACCTTTAGAAACTTCACCAACTTGAAATGGAAAATATCTCTTATCTGTTATATAGTTTTGTTCAGTGTTTTCATTTTAGTGTGAAATCAGAAAAATGACCAGACCTTTAGTTCAGTGGCTAATTACCTACTAAAGCTAAATATTGCTTTCCAATTCTCTGCTGCAAATACCATTCCTTTAATTAAATCACAAAAATCTATCTCAAGTAAATGTTAGATAGGAGAATTTACATAAATTCAATAAAGGCAAAAAAAATTTAGGGATGTATTAAACTGCAGAATATTGGTTTAGCATATTTTCTACAAACTTTGCAGTCATTTTATTTCTTTGTGCTTAATTCTTCATGTAGGAGAACCTAAGTATGCATGGAAAAACTTAATTAGTATCAGATATTTCTGAGTTGACCGAATTCTCTTAAATATTAACCTCTAAGCATCAAAATTTAACTCAAAACTTTCTAAATCATAGATTATATGATCATTGTATTAATGGATGCACATAATTCAATTATTTCTCTTCTATTCTTTAGGTAAGTTTCTATTTTTAGTTCCCTGTTGTTGAAGTGGTTGGCTTATATGGCTATAGTTGGTGTGAACTGATGGGAATAGTAAAATAGGTGGTCTTCAGACTGTACCTGCATGGGTTCTGTTGAGAAAGAATATTCTGTGGATGTGTTACATTTCTGTATGTCTGGCAAGCAAAGCACTAACCGCCTTTTTTTTTTTTTTTTTTTTCTGGGCTGTTTTTTCAGTGTTGTGTAATAAACAACATGGAATTTAGAAACAGTGTTCCCCTTTGGAGCAAAGAGTAGGCATGCTTACTATCCAGCATAATAAAGACTTATGTCCCTAGGGTCAAGGTTCTTCATCTGAAATGCATCTCAGTTGTGTGCAGGTATCATCTGGCTCTTTTATGCCATCCTATGGGAATTGGAGCTTGGGAACTAAACCAAAAATTACTTATGTTCTGGCCACAATTCCAGTAAATAATAAAATTCTTTGTCTTTGTCCCAGGGGTCTCATATGTTCTCATCATCCATGAAACTGGCAGGATAAGTTGTAAACTAGTAAGTAAGATAAAACTTCTGACTCTTCACAAGTCTTAACAGGTTTCTCAAACAACTTGGGTACAGGTAGTACTCTTGGTATTTATCTTTTGATATGAAACATCTCTTTAACGATAGAAAATGACTGTTTAAATGCAAGGCCTAGGATGGTTCCTAAACATGAGCTATAGCCAACTTGAACTGTGTTGATTTCCAAATGAAGTGAGCAAGATGCTTTAAAAACCTTGTCTCATTTTATTATTTTAAAATGATCTATAAAATTAGAGGTTAGATTTTTTTGTTTTGTTTCCGGAGGGGAGGAGGCGGTGGGATACAGTCATCATAATAAATCACTGAAATTCATTGTGTAAATAACTTCACTGCAGAAAAAGCCTTGTAAATTGATAATTATCTGTTAATTACTTCAATCAATAGACTTTTCTAGCACTTACAACAGAGGTCCTTGGTAATGTTACACATAGCAAATTTACAGGCCTTGTTTAGAAAGCAGAGAATATGAGAAATCTCTTATAGCAGTAGACAACCACCATGAGTACCATGAGTACCATGAGTACCATGAGGTGCTACTATCACTATCTCTTGTCAGGAATGGACCACTTTTCATTCTACAACCGGATTCACATGGCACCTAGGCCATCACTATAAAACATGTACTGAATACCTAGCTAACTACAAAATGTCTACGTTTCTAGCCATAAATTAATATTCAAAATACTCATTAACAAGAGCAAAGAAATCACTGCATTTTCCTTATAGTTATTTTGTTTAGTGGGAACATCAATCACTTCTAATTTATTTTCACCAAAATATCCCAGGGGTACAATTAACCGACATCATTGAAAAGCGTTAGAGATGTCACTTAATAAAATACAGCCTTTTAATATCACCATAACAATCTGAAATATTAAAATTTTATTTTGTTATTTCCCTTGTTCACAATTAAAAACATTCTTAGACAATAGTTGCTGTTGAGATTCTAATTCTGTAGTAAGGAAAATGTCTAGACTATTTACAGTGACATTATAAAGATCCACAAATGATCAGGCTTTTTGATAGTTTATATATCTAGAAACCTCGCCCCTTTAAGCTTTTGCTAGTGAAATTAATTAAATAAAAACAATTTTATAATTTGAATAAATAAAGCTAGAAGGTGTGTATGGAATGATGTGGAAAGAAATAAGCCAAAACACAAAGCAGAAGCTTCTCAAACTAAAAGAACAGTTCCTAATATGCAACTATGAAATACAAGTTTGGGTACATTTTAATTGAATGCATGGGTCAGAGTTTCAAGCTAATATGTGTTGGCCTCTTGAAAAGTGTGTGTGTGTGTGTGTGTGTGTGTGTGTGTGTGTGTGATATGTATATATGCTGGCTTCATAATCTATGCTTAGATAATGCCATTTCTGGAACATAGTTACAAGAAAAACAAACAAAAAATCACACACAACAACAAAACAACTACCTATATGCAAAGATTTTACCAATATATATGTCATTCTAAAGTTATTTTCTGTAGTTTGTATTGTACAACCTACATGTAAACATCATAAAGAAGGTAACAGATTATTACATATCCAGTTTTTACCTTCTATTTGTTTGTGGTTAAAGGAAATTATTCTTTTAAAAATGGCAGTTACTTTGAAAATATCATCAGGCTTCAGTACTTTAGGGCTTTTCTTCTTCAATTTATTCTTCCATGTACTAACCTAATATATTGGTGCAGTCTCCAGAGGTCTCTTATAAAGTTTTTCAATATGAGTGACACCTCAATTTCTGAAGTGATTCTCTTTAACCTTGACACAGACATCTCAGCATTATAGTTTACTTTTTTCAAGTCCCCTGGTAGGGGTGGAGGAGAAAGGAAATATAGTGGGAAAGAGAGATTCGTAGAGACATGGAGAGGGAGATGCCAACAGAGAAGGAGAGGGAAGGAGAGAATATGAATCATGTGCCTGGATTCAACAATAAATCACATTATACTCAAAGTAACTTTTTAATTTTGAGAACATTTCCTTTTTTGTTGTTTTTTGTTTTTTGTTTGTTTTGAGGTCATTTCTTTATGTGTGGATGGATTCTACTGAAAACACTTCAGCAACAAGTAGGAAGCTTTTACCTAATTTGAATAAAGACACTTTAATGGTGTTCGTTCTGCACTTTTGGTAGTTAATTCAGCACCCTTAATAAGTTAAAGGCATATGTTAAAAATGTGGAAAGACTTCTGCCTAGAGGAAAGGATTCCTTGCATTTTGGAGAAAGGCTATTCTAAATGATTGATCTTAAGATACAGGAAAAGTAAATCAGTAAAGCAGCTCAGGAACAACACAGAATGTGGGATCTTTAATCAGAAACTTCCACACTAATATAATAAAGCCACAACAAATAGTCTTATTTAAGAGCCTTGATAATACAGGCAAAACTGTGCCTGTATTATCCAAAAAAAAGCCATGCAAAGTATTTTAATTAGTGTTAAAAGAAAGGCTTAGAAGGAAGGTGGGTGAAGAAGGCCTTAAATTCTTCAGAATCTCCGACATGTATGTTTTAGAGAGAGAGCACACCCTGTAGGGTTTTTCCCCAATTCTCATCTATAATGCAATGAGAAAAGTATAATCTCATGCAACAGCATGGTATGGACAAATCTATCTTCAAAATCTAGTGCCCCAGACTTGCCATGTGGCTTTGTTTTGGAAGACACTTGCCATCCCCCATGATTGATTGATTGATTGATTGATTTTACTTAGGAATACTATTATATATATATATATATATATATATATATATATATATATATATATTTATTAACATAGAATGCATTATTTGCTTCAGGGGTACAGGTCTGTGAATCATCAGTCTTACAAAATTCACAGCACTCACCGTAGCACATACCCTCCTCAATGTTTATAATCCAGCCACTTAAAAAAAAAAAAAAAAAACAATTAAAAAAGTGATGTACTTCCCCTTTAACACACACATCTTAAATTTCAGAAATTATGACTATTTCTTCCATATCCATAGTAAAACCAGTACACTGCATTCTAGTAGAATGGATAAGTTCATTTTAGTGTTGCAGTCTTCATAATGCTACTGCAGAAGTTAAGTATATTGCACTTCAAGTTCTAAAATGTTACCTATATCCAATTTAAATCTTGGTGTCTCTCTCTCTCTTGCTTACAAGATAGATTTTACTTGTAGACCTCAGGTCGTATTCATTTAGCTTCTTCACTTTTTGCTGCTGAACAGATGCACACCAGGTGTAGTATACCTCTCTCTTCTATGAACTTAAAACTTTTGTTTCCTTATAAAAATGTGAATTAATTTCAGATTTTACTCTGAAAAAATTAGGGAGATTAAAATAGAACATCGTGTGTATATGAAATAAACTTCAAGAAAGTTATGGTAAGGAAAGCAGTAATATGGTAAAGTGCATAGCAAACATGAAAACAAAAATATTGCCTGACATCATGTATGATAAGTTTGTTATTACCATTTCACTACTATAAAATGTGAACCAATAACATGTTGATAAAACTAAGCATCTTTATTCCTTAATTATTATGTCTCCATAAATAGGAATAATTAAAACCTATGTGGGCTATATTTGCTTATTTCTAATACCATTTGTTATAATCCCTAAGAATTAGTACCACGAGTGATTTACTGTTGCTCTGCTTTTTTATACTAAATGCACATAAACCAGAAAGAATAGTTTTTATTAAAAAAGGTATCTCTTTGCCAATACTGGTAAAGACAGGCCTCTATTTACTGCCCAAGGATATTTGAGTTAGAGATACAATTATGTACTAACGTATTAAGTGTGAAAAAGGAACCTGAGATGGAACATGTTATTTATACAATACGTTTCCCTCATGACATACCAGCAGTTATTTTTCAGTCCAAGAATGTCTGTATACATTTGTTGTACTGGAAAAGAGATATATATTCCACGTTGCCATAATATTTGGTTTACAATCATCCAACAATACAAAATATACATGGTATGGATACTACTTCAACAACCATAGCAATACATTACTACTTGTAGAAGTAAATCACCATTCTGTGTTACACATTTCAAATGTTTTTGGTACCTACAGTTAAGTTGTCCTTGAGAAATGTGGTGCAATTTTATGAAAGCCTTTCTAAATCCTTAGCAAAGTGGATTAGGGAGAGCAATTTAGAGAAAATAGCTGTATGAAATACATGGTTCTTTCAAAATATACCATTTTTGTTATAAATGGACACTGCCTCTAGTTAGTACTGTTTGGTATATTATAGATATTCAAAAATTATATGTTAGGTGATTGAATAAATACAATAATAAAAAAATAAACCTACATGTAAAAGAAAACACAAGAGAAAGAATATATTCATTAATTGTCATATTATAGATTCATATTCTTGAGGCAATGTTTGTACTCTATTTATACTGTATTGGCTATCAGAAAGTGGTATAAAATGAGATAGTTAAATATTCACAAGGGGCTCCTGGGTGTTTCAGTGGGTTAAGTGTCTGACTTCGGCTCAGGTCATGATCTCAGGGTCCTGGGATGGAGCCCTGCAAAGAGCTCCCTAATCAGCTGGGTGTCGGCTTGTTCCTCTTCCTTTACCCCTCTCCCTGCTCGTTCACTCTCTATTTCTCTCAAATAATACACAAGATCTTAAAGAAGAAAAAAAAAAACTCTTCACAAAATGTGTACTGTAAGCATTAAGCAAAGTACACAGTCCTCCATTTTAAAAATTTCTCCCAAAACACCGCTCCCTTCTACCTTGACAAAATCTTAGTAGTCTCTTATCTCTCATCTCCATGCTTCAAATAAATCTCTGTTGCCTGTTGATTCTGCACAAAACTTTCAGAGTTATTTTTAAATTTCGTATTTAATATTTACATGACATTATGTAATTCAAATACTTAATTATCATAGTTGACTCAAATTTAGTGGCTTTCAATCCATATGGGCATCATGATCATATGGAAATCATTACAAATATATGAATGCAAATTGCTTTCACCTCAGACCTGCTCAGCTGATTCTTGGGGGGTGCAAGTGAAGTAGTGCAGGGTTCTGTAATTTAAAAATCTTCTCAGGTGATTCTAGTAAATCCCTGAGTATATACTCTTTTTCCTAAGTCACTGGTCATAGAATGAACGCTACCTGTTCAAGCCACACCACCAATGGTCTTTCTGAAAAAGCCAAAATCGCCATATCATCTATCCTATATTATAATAGGCCTAAATTTCTCACTACAGCCTGAGCATGGATTGTCCTTTCATATCCCTAAGCCTAGAAATGCTTTCCTCCTTTCCTTTTCCTTAGTTCTATTTTTCCTGAACTACCACATCCTCACTGTGAGTCTTCTTTAATTCCTCCCAGGTAGAGGGAGTGTCCAAGGCTTATATGTGTTCAAAGCCTTTGTTCTTTTTATTTTGACAATTATCAACTTGTATAATTATACTTTTTTCAAAGTGACATTTTATTGGAAAATAAATTTAAAAAGTTAAGTCATATTTTTTCACATTATTTTTTCTTCAAAATAGTATAGAATTAAAATACCTATTTTCAAAATTACACTGTTCAGTGAAAAATTTAGATAATCTACATATGAAAGACTGTTTTTTCAGTTTGAGTTTTAATATTATAGTTGATGTTCACAATAGCCTGAACACTTTCTGTGATATATGTGTGTGTGTATCTATCTATCTATCTATCTATATATATATATATTTTCTATGATATGTGTGTGTGTATATACACATATATGTGTATATATATGTGTGGATATATATATATATATATATATATATATATATATACCTGTTTAATGGCACCAATAACTAATCTAAGTGCATCCAAATTTATTTTAAATCTTAAAACATGTCAAATGTTTCTATAGAACTATTCTAATTCCCTGTTCTCCTGAAATGTATACAGTATTCATTTTATACTTACAAAGTATAACAAAAGGGAAACATAAAAAAAAAAAAAACAAGAAAAACAAAGTACTGTGGGATTGTAGGAGTTAGGAAAAATTCCTAGCTATTAATTATATTATATTATCTCATATGCTTGGCTCTCTGATTTGGTTATGGGTTCTCTAAAGACAGAGACTATGATTTATCAATGTTATAAGTATAGGAAACAATACTTTAAAATATAGATGCTCAATTAATGAATGTTTAAAAAATGAAAACATGTGTGATTAATATTAAAGTTTTCATTGTTTAAACCTCAACATGCTCTGGATTCCCATATAGGACATACTTCCACTATTAAAATATCAAAATAATAAAGGTAATGTTACATTATCAGGACCAACCTTCCTGGTTGCTCTGGGACTAAGGAGTTTCTCAGAATGCAAGATTTTCAGTCCTAAAGCTAAGAGAGCATTCGCAAACTGGCAAAATTAATCACACTTTTAAAATTAAATTTAAAATTTTAAAATTAAAGCCATAATAATCAGAAGTTTTATTACTTGTAAGAGCTATTTTAAATTTTTAAAAAAAGATTTTATTTTTTCAGGAGAGAGAGGGTGAGTGAACATGAAAGAGAGAGCACCAGGGGGAGAAGAGGCAAAGGAAGAGAGAGAAGCAGAGAGAGAGAAGCAGACTCCCCTCTGAGCAGGGAGTGGCACACCGGATTCAATCCCAGGACCCCAAGATCATGACCTGAGCTGAAGGCAGTTGTTTAACTGACTGAGCTACCTAGGCACCCCTGTAAGAGCTATTTTGGAAAATACATATTAGAGGCACTTTTTCTCCAATTATTAAAAAAATAATTTATTTCACATTTGATAGAAGGTGCTTATAGTGGACTAGCTATAACATAAACATGTGAAAACGTGGTCTTTTTGTTCCACTTAAATATTGGAGTAAGCTTTCTTTGGGTTTGCTAAGGCATTTCTCTAAAGAATACAAAAAGTAACCAGTTTTCGCTTTATAATTGTTCTTTATCTATCAAAATCTGAGAGGAGAACACAGGCAGAAACCTCTTCTACATCAACCACAGCAATTTATTTTAAGGCATGACTCTAAACGCACAGGAGATAAAAGCAAAAATGAACTTTTGGGACTTCATCAAGATCAAAAGCTTCTGTACAGCAAAGGAAAGCAGCAAAGGAAACAGTCAACCAAAGAGGCAACCCATGGAATGGGAGAAGATATTCGTAAATGATACTACAAAGTGCTGATATTCAAGATCTATAAAGAACTCCTCAAATTCAACACACACAAAACAGATAATCATATCAAAAAATGGGCAGAAGACATGAACAGACACTTTTCCAAAGAAGACATACAAATGGCTAACAGACACATGAAAAAATGTTCATCATCATTAACCATCAGAGAAATTAAAATCAAAATCACATTGAGATACCACCTGAAACCAGTTAGAATGGCCAAAATTAACAAGACAGCAAACAACAAGTATTAGAGAGGATGTGGAGAAAGGGGAAACCTCTTACACTGTTGGTGGAATGCAAGTTGGTGCAGCCACTTTGGAGAACAGTGTGGAGATTCCTTAAGAAATTAAAAATAGAGCTTCCCTATGACCCTGCAATTGCCCTACTGTATATTTACTCCAAAGATACTGATGTAGTGAAAAGAAGGGCCATCTATATCCCAATGTTCATAGCAGCAATGGCCACAGTCACCAAACTGTGGAAAGAACCATGATGCCCTTCAATGGATGAATGGATACAGAAGATAGGGTCCATATATACAATGGAGTATTATGCCTCCATCAGAAAGGATGAATACCCAACTTTTGTATCAACATGTACAGAACTAGAGGAGATTATGCTAAGGGAAATAAGTCAAGCAGAGACAGTCAATTATCACATGGTTTCACTTACTTGTGGAGCATAAGGAATAACATGGAGGACATTAGGAGAAGGAAAGGAAAAGTGAACTGGGGAAAATCAGAGGGGAGAATGAACCATGAGAGACTGGACTCTGAGAAATAAACAGAAAGTTTTGGAGCGGCGGGGGTGGGGGTTTGGTGAACCCGGTGGTGGTTATTAAGGAGGGCACATATTGCACGGAGCACTGGGTGTAGTGCATAAACAATGAATCTTGGAACACTGAAAAAATTAAATGATAAAGAAAATTACGCTAGTTCTCTTCACTTTTTTTTTTTAGTGGACACAGTTTTAATGATAACATTTTTCTAATAAAACTCTATCTTGCCTTTGAGTATCTTTTGTAATACTAAAATATGTATTTAGCAATTGGCCATTGGTTAATGTTCATTGTTTTAGTAACTCATGAAATAACATAACCTTTAATTTTAACCTTTAACTTACTTACCTGTTTTTCAGCAGTTAGCACAGTGTTTCTCATAGCATGTATTCAATGGATGTTTACATTATGAATACACTAATTCTTATTAAAATATTTGGTGATATAATTCATTCAACATAATCATATTAAATTAAGGAAAAAAAATAACCCATCAAAATTTCTCCTATGTTGGGACGCCTGGGTGGCTCAGTTGGTTAAGCAGCTGCCTTCGGCTCAGGTCATGATCCCAGCGTCCTGGGATCGAGTCCCACATCAGGCTCCTTTCTCCGCAGGGAGCCCGCTTCTCCCTCTGACTCTGCCTGCCACTCTGTCTGCCTGTGCTCACTCTTGCTCGCTCTCTCTCTGACAAATAAATAAATAAAACCTTTAAAAAAAAATTTCTCCTATGTTTTTAGCTTCAGGATATTTAAAGTAAATATAGGGCATACATTGTATGACATATTTAACAGGGCTTTGTTTTTCTATTATTTGTACAATAATAATTAAAGACTGTCTGTAGGAATAATCCACATCAAATAACAATAATATAAATATCAAAATTCATTTACTTCTCAGTGTCATTTTACATACAAGCACTTGTCACAAACAGGAAGTAAAAATGGGTAAGATGATAATTCTTTCCTCTTAGATTATGAAGAGTAAACAAAACCAAAAAATAAGAATTGTTGAGAATCTTGTCTTATTCTGAAGCTGGATACCAAATAAAAAAGAAGTAAACAAAAGGAGAAACTATCAACTCAAAGATCAAGGAATAAATATGTCATAAAACACTTAAATATTTTGAAAGAGAAAAATCAATATTTTATAAAGAAGTATTTAAATTAAAATGGGATAAAAGATCCCTAGGACAGGTTGATAGTATTCCAAGTGATCCAAGCACCTATTTATAGAAACTTGTCATCATTCTACTTTGTCAAGTTTTTACTAAGTGAGAGATGTGCAGGAAGGTTGGGATAATAAATATGCACATTTACTCTATATAAGATAACGGAAGGATGGAAGTCTGGCTATTCCTTGTACTTGTATGATCTTTAACAAATGTTACAAGGGAAACAAAATGGATAAAATGATTTGGAACAAAAAAATGGGGCAGAGATTGGTTGAGGATAATAAAGTTTGGCTCATTTAAGGAAGTGGCAAAAAGACAAGATCAATTAAAAAAACACACCTCTTTTTTTTCAGAGCAAACAAGTGTGTTATAAGTTAGTACTTCTTTTTTTTTTTTTTAAAGATTTTATTTATTTATTTGACAGACAGAGATCACAAGTAGGCAGAGAGGCAGGCAGAGAGAGAGGAAGGGAAGCAGGCTCCCTGCCAAGCAGAGAGCTTGACTAGGAATTTGATCCCAGGACCCTGGGATCGTGACCTGAGCCGAAGGCAGAGGCTTTAACCCACTGGGCCACCCAGGTGCCCCTAATTTAGTACTTGTACGACTTTTATGTACCTACTGATGAAACACCTAGGAATTACAACACGCCAGTTCTCATTGAATAGATCTGGTGTGGGGCCTGATATTCTGCATTTCTAACAAGCTTCAAGGGGAAGCCATGCTTCTAGTTAAAGGCCAACACTCTCAGTAAAGTTGTAAAATCAAGGTTAGTCTATGTCATAAAGAAGACAAATAAAAATGAAATTGAATTTTGTTTTGGGAGAACATTTAATGCCACAGACATTTCTCTTTTGGGGTGGGAAATGTAGGTTTCCATACAGTTTAGAAACTAAAAGGATACAAGGACAAAGAGAGCTTTATCATGCCACCATGGTTAAAGATTAAAGTGTGGCTGTGAGAAGCAGGAAAGGTTGTTTCCAGCAAGGTTCCTAAGACCCAGCTTCTCATTTTGCTCTGAGCTCAACTCAGAAATGGAAGAATTTTTAGAAAGGTTGAAAAATTATCTAAGAGATGAGTGAGTAGTAAAAGCTCATCCAAGGGTAAAAACACCCAAGCATACCAAGAACACTAGCAAAGTATTTGTCTTTAATTAATCCTGGTGCAGGGGAAGACCTCGGTCTATATATTGACCAAAACCAAAGAATCATCACTTTGTCATTAATAATAAATACTTCTATATTTAGACAAGGAACTATATTTATTTTTTGTCATGGTTGCTTTGATTAAAGAGAGCTACTATGTATTTGAAACATACTATTAATTTGTTACTGTAAGTCTTATACACGAATTAACTTTTTAAAAACCTCATCAACATTTTCTATCCATTTACATTTGAGAAAACTAAGGATTAAGTGTTTATGACCTGATTAAAGTAACATAAATACTAAAATTTAGTTTTAGAGCCAAGTTGATAGCCAAAGTAATATGTTAATAATTTAATATTAAAAGACTCATTCACAATTTATCTGAAATCCCCATTGCAATCGCCGGGGGGAAATTCTGATTGTCTAAGCAAAAATAACTTGTAGCAGCTGCGTGAGTTACTTGGGCTATTAAATGATCAAATAAAATTCAAGAGGTTATTATTAGATCTGTACCTTTCAACATTGTAGCCACTAACCTCATTTGCCTACTTAAATGTATATTAATTAAAATTAAATACAAGAAAACAATTCATTTCTTGATCAAGCAAGCCTCGTTTCAAGTGTTTAGTAGCCACAAGTGGCATGTGGCTACCATTGCAAACAGTATACTATTCCACATAAACATTTCCAACATTACAGAAAGTCCTCTTGGAAAATTCAATCCTATTTTCATACTGACAGATCTCTTGTCTGCTTGTTAATTTTTAAACCATTTAACATATTACCTAATTTTATTTTCACAACCATCATATTAAAAATATGAAAGTTACCATTATGATATTTTATAAAGAATGACCACGCTTTTCTTTTCTCTTTTTTTAAAGCCAAGCTGCAGTTAAAGATCTTAGAAATTTGTGTAACTTGGGTAATTAATTTATTCAGTGGGATTCCAAATTCATTACTACCTTTGGGTTGGGTGGAGATGGACTAAATTTTGAATTTGAATGTCATTAGCTTTCAATAGTCCACCTCATCATCTAATGTGATTTAGTATACCATGGAAAATTTGTGTCTTTAGATAAAATAAATACAATTCCTTAAATTAAGTTGGAAAATTAGGAAAAGCTTTCTATGACATATGTTTTAAATAAGTGTTATGGGCACTTAGCTTAATATTCAAAAAAGATAATGCCTGAGTGCCTGTATTGATGAAGCAAAACACCACCTTAATTTTTTTAGTCAACAATTTAAAAAGCCATCACATTTTTGCACAGAAAAATTAAATTAACATAGTCTACTATAGTATTTCTTTTCACCAGAATTTATGCTAAAGTCATAAAGTTTTATGGACCATTCTTCTCAACTGATATATTTATAAGATGAAGCCTCTACCTTCTTAATCTAAAATTCCTTTTCTGTAATTCATAAACATCCTCCTTCCTTCACTCTGTTCACTGACACTGTTACTCTGGGCTATGATTTTGATTTCCTAATCTGTTTGCCCCTTGAAATTTTATTCCCTGTTACTTTGTCATGACTAATGATAGAAAAAAATGATTTTTGAGATTTTTGCTTAATTATAATTTTCCTTGCAATGTTCTCTCCTTCTTTCCTGTATGCTTTCATGACTATTTTATATTAGAAACTATACTACTATACCCATGTGTTTTATGCTCTGGTTGGTAAATGCACATGTGTAATTTTGTGGCAAAAATAAGTACTAATATCCAATCTCACAGCATTCTACTAAAAACAAGGATGTTCTAAATTAAGTTATTAAATCAATAATAACTGTGAGTGCAAAACAAATGTCAAGGAAATGTTTAAATTCAGTGAAAAAGGCATTGCAGTTATTTATATAGAGAGAGTAATACACACAGAAACACACACACACACACACATATATACACCACACACACATAATTACAAAATAATATATTAAAACTTAAAATGAGTATAGAGAAGTAATCAAAATAATATGTGATTTTTTAAAAATTAAAGCAGTACATTAATGTTAATTTAAATGAATATATATTTATTCAAGACCAAGGAACAACTCTAAAAACCAAAAATAATGAAGCCACAAGTTGCTGCCATCATGTAGTTTAAGAGAAAAAAGATGTGTCTTTAAAAAAATATTTTATGAGAAAGTTGATTTTAGAGCCTTGAATGATGGTAGGACTTCCTCAGGTGAAGGAAATGATGAATTCCTTTTAAGAGACAGAAAATATAAGAAAAAGCACAGAGAGTGAAAAAGGCAGAGAACGATGAGGGATGAGCAGACAGGCAGATTTAGATAGCTCATAGGATATGTGAGACAATGATCAATGGTTTAGCTAAAATTGGAGGATAGGGTCAGGTCTCAGAGGATCATAAATGCCCGACAAAACAGTGTGTATCTAATGTTATAATACATAGAAAACTTCAATTGTTATTTTTAATACTAGTTATTGGTTTAATGTGCAGCTGGTATGATACCAGATATGCTGTAAGCTTTAGGTGAATACACTAGGGTAGGTAAAGACTTCAGGGACAGAATCAATAATTTTAAGAGTCTGCGTCTGCAAGGGGGTGCCTGGTTGGCTCAGTTGGAAAAACATGTCACTTTTGATTTGGGGGTCCCGAGTTTGAGCCCCACATTGGGTTAGAGATTATTTAAATAAAAATAGACTCAAATCTAGTACACAGGTCCTATGCAAAAGAATGTTAAAGGTGAATAAAAGGGAGAAGATGGAGACAACCCTCGTAGGTTTAAGAGCCTCTGTGACTAAGAGGAGATGGTGCTGTTCATAGAAAGAAGGGAAGAAACTGGACTGAGGTGAATGGAGAGGATGACTGGAGAAGATAATTTTTGGATAAGCTGTCACAGACACAGGCACTTTCTTCTTCAACAGATCCTTCACCACCCGCCTCTGATTGGGTTATGCATCCGATATCTTTGCTCCAACCTCTGAACACTTTGAAGGACAGAGATGCAACATCTCATTCAAATTTAGTGTTTTGATTCTTGCCTGGCACTTAATTGTTTCCCTGTAACAATTCAGTGAACATTCCCAGAAAAGTTATTATAGACTCAACACTCCGCCTCAAATAAAAATAGTGAGTCATTTTTAAAATTTTTGTATTTAGCTTTCTGGTTGATGGAGAGAAACTTTTTTAGTAAGTAAATCAAGAACCAGAATTGACTGAGGTTGAACCAGATCTAAATTTCATCTCTAATCAAAAATATCTCTTCTTGTTTTATAAGATTTGAAATTTAACCATTTGAAATTTGTTCCCATGGGTTACTCTTGTTAAAAATGTAGGTAAGACACTTAAGGGGCCGACAGACATCCTGACCTCTATGTGTGGTTATATGACTCGTTTGACAAAGAGAAAGTGCAGAGGGGAGGTAAGAAAAAAAAAAGTGATAAAATACAAATCTAGGACTATCAGAGGTTAATTGACCTACGTCACAATTTTATATAAAGCTAAGAACACCTAAATCATCTTCCTGAGTCCATGCTCTTATTTCAATCTTATTTATTTATTTATTTTTTAATGCTAAGTAATCGTTGCTGCCCTTGGCTTCCTGCAGTATATCCTCAGCAGAGCAACTAGAGCGATCCTGTTAAAAGTCATTTTGTGTCACTCCTCTGCTCAAAACCTGTTAGAGGTTCTCATCTAAAGCAAAATTAAAGTTAGCAATGCCCTATAATGGCCTACTCCTACCCTTCTCTTTCTGTCCTCGCTTCCTCTTACTTTCTTCCTGGTTTAATCTTCTCCAACCCCATTAACTTCAGCTGGTCCTAAAATTCATTAGGCACATGCCCAAATTTGGGTCCCTTGAATCCTATTCCTAAAATACTTCTTTCCTATGTAAATTCTTGACTAATCCCCTCACCTCCTTCAAGTCTCTGTTCAAATGCACCAACCTCCCTATAGCTATCTGCCCTCCCCTCTCCCAAATGTTCCTGATCTGTCTAATCCTGGTTTTGTTTTGTTTTTTTTTTAATTTTTAATGGCCATTTAACATCTTCCAAGTCTATAAAATCTACTTGTTCATTATTTTATCAAACTCCTTCCCACCTTCCTCCACAAAGGTAGGGATAACTCTTGCTTTATTGTCACTGTTTAATTACATATCCCAGCACCGAGCACTATCTCAGACCCAATAATATGAGTGCAGTAAATGTTTTCCTGAATAAATGAATGAAATGTCTTTTACAAATACTCTATCAATGGCTTACATTTTGCACAATAGTGTTTAACTCTTTTTTTTTTTTTGTCTTTGTGATTCAGAAGATTACAGTAATCGGCCCTTTTCTAAAAATAAATAAATAAAAATAACAAACATGTAATGAACTCTGATGATTAAATAGGTAAACGCAGGGGCACCTAGGTGGCTCAGTTGGTTAGGTGTCTGCCTTAGGTTCAGGTCATGATTCCAGGGTCCTGGTTTTGAGCCCCGCATCAGACTCCCTGCTCAACAGAGAGCCTGTTTCTCTCTCTCCCTCTGCTGCCCACTCCCCCACCCCCCACCGCTTGTGCACAGACACACTCTCTCTCACTCTCTCAAATAAATAAATAAAATCTTTACAAAAAAATCAGTAAATGCATCCTTACTGTGGCTTTTAAGAAACATGGATTCCTACTTAGTATCTAGAAAGCACAGGGTTTAGCCTAGGTTGCATGATAGGAGCAGCTCAAGACTGATTTTAGTTCTCACAAATTAACCACCCATGACAATGATTCAGGATGTTGTCTCAGAATATCCCTTGTTGACAGTAAACAACGTGTGTTGGAGAGGATGTGGAGAAAGGGGAACCCTCTTACACTTTGGTGGGAATGCAAGTTGGTACAGCCACTCTGGAAAACAGTGTGGAGATTCCTTAAGAAATTAAAATAGAGCTTCCCTATGACCCTGCAATTGCACTACTGTGTATTTACCTCAAAGATACAGATGTAGTGAAAAGAAGGGCCATCTGTACCCCAATGTTCATAGCAGCAATGGCCACAGTCGCCAAACTGTGTTAAGAACCAAGATTGTCCTTCAGTGGATGAATGGATAAGGAAGATGTAGTCCATATACACTATGGAGTATTTTGTCTCCATCAGAAAGGATGAATACTGAACTTTTTCATCAGCATGGACAGGACTGGAAGAGATTACGCTGAATGAAACAAGTCAAGCAGAGAGAGTCAATTGTCATATGGTTTCACTTATTTGTGGAGCATAAGAAATAACATAGAAGACATGGGGAGATGAAGAGGAGAAGGGAGTTGGGGAACATTGGAGGGGGAGACAAACCATGAGAGACTATAGACTCTGAAAAACAATCTTGAGGGTTTTGAAGGGGTGGGGGGTGGGAGGTTGGGTGAGCTTGGTGGTGGGTATTGTGGAGGGCACGTATTGTGTGGAGCACTGGGTGTGGTACATAAACAATTAATTCTGGTATACTGAAACGAAATTTTAAAAATAAATTAAAAAAAAAAAAAAGAAAGAATATCCCTTGTTGGATAACTTGTATCCTGGAGAATATTTTCCAAGATAATGAGCCAGGAAATGAAAACAAAACTAAACTAAACCAACTAAAACTAAAAAAGAGATCTGCAGATAAGCAAAAACAAACAAGCAAACAAAACAACAACAATAACAACAAAACACCAAAAAATGAAGAGGAGAGGAGAGGAGGGAAGAGGAGAGGAGAGGAAAAGAAACAAGGAAAGGAAAGGAAAGGAGGGGAGAGGAGAGACAGAGGGAGAGAGAGAATAAAGGAATGAAGAAAGAAGGAAGAAAGGAATGAGAGAGATATAAGGGACAGGAATTTTACAAACATGGGAAAAATGTGAAATAAAAGTAATTTACAGGGTCGCCTGAGTGGCTCAGATGGTTAAGCCTCTGCCTTCGACTCAGGTCATGATCTCAGGGTCCTGCAATTGAGCCCCACATCCTGTTCCCTGCTCCTCCGTCTCCCTCTGCTGCTCCCCTCTGTCTCCCCTCCACTTGTGCTCTCTCTCTCAAATAAATAAATAAAATCTTTAAAGAAGTAATTTACAATTATAAAAGTGTCTATAGATTTTATAGAGATTAATATAGAAAATAAATTATTACAATATTATTATGAATGATCATTTGACATAATTGAATTCACAATGTTATTCTTGTCAACACATTGCTATGCTAAACACAGATAGAAGCAGTCATTTTTCTCCAAAACTCTGGTATTCAATTTTGATTTTGGAAGCTCTTTAATACATTTTTATTTACACAATTAAATTTATTTTATTATAAAGATATAACAAAATGACATATGGTATAAAACTCTGTAATTGGCTAAATGTTGTATGAAGAGATTATTACTATTGAATTTTTCGCACGTGTTTCTTCCCATTGCCTTCACTATCAGAATTAGGGTAGCAAAACACTGGGAAAACTGATTTCAAGTAACCACACACATCTCCCATTGAAACCTGTTAAGGGTTACACATGAGTATAAGAGGATAGTATTCAGCCCATAATGTGTTCAAGATCTAATTTACTGTACACTGAAAGCATTACATTAGTAATAATAGTCAAAATTGAATCTCGGAGTGTTGGTAGTTTTGCTGAAGCATCCAGAATTTTTCTTATCTGAACCACCCAAACTTTTAAAGGCCCTTTTCTTTTTCTCTCCCCCTCTGCAATCATCCAATTAAAAGAATTTTTTCTCCTGCTGCAGAACAGTGGAACTTCACAGTTTTATGCTACATTTAACAGCTCGGTGTTTTAAACTAATAAAGAGTACCTTGGAAGACATAAGCACGCACAGTATATGTTCAGTGGTGACATATAATACCTTTTATTATCATTAAGACAAAATAAAATTGTACTTCATGGTTTGCTGCTTTTAAAAAATGTTGGAAAAAATAGAGCTTTCTGTTGCAAGTCTGTCACATAGCTAGATCTCATATATGATTTTTAAAAAAGATGTATAACTTTATTCCACTTTTTGTTTTTTCGGTAATTTAGAACTTCCAGAGATTAAATGTTTATTTTCTCATTTTCTACACTTGATCTTAGCCAAAAGCCCAAGAAGTGATTATTATTTTCCCTTTTTCTAGGGTATGAAGAAGAAAGGATGGATATTCGTCCTTTTATTTACTGTTAATTTTTAATTTTTTGTGTGCTGCAAGGGCACTGATTCATCCTGTGATGAATGTGTACGCAGCATATATAATCAATGGGTAATAACTAAAATATATGGAAAATAGATGTGACATGTGGGTTTGAATTATTTTTGTGCTTTGATATAGAGCCTACACATTTTATTCTTCTAATCTACAAAGATTTTGGATGCATTGAATATCAAAACCAAGAGAAAATGTAACTCTGTACTTGTAAAGTCCTCCTGAGCTGAAAAAGTATATAAAGCTTGGCTAGCCAAAATGTTAGCCTCCTAAATCTTCTGAGGCTCTGCTCATGACTGTGCAGTTTATCGCTATGTGATCTTAGGACAATAATCATTTAATTTCTTTGTGGCCTTTTTCCCAGTTTCCCATTTCAAGGGAACTGCTCTCTGCTTATAAAACATTTAGGGCTCTAGCTAATGAGGTTTGATTTAACTTGCTGTTTTCACTGTGGTTCAGCAACAGCTCCAGGTTTCTCTATACCTAAGAGGTAATATGTTTCCTCTGTGGTTACACTGCACTTGAGTGACTTTCCCTAAATTAGGGAAGACCATACTTCAAGTTCACATTTAGCAAAGAAAGACTTTGTGTGTAAAATAACTATGCTGCGGCATGATTAAGAAAAGCTATGACACCCAGGTAATATGACTCTGGAAGGATGTCGAAAGATTCTGAAACAGGGATGCCTGCGAGGCTCAGTCCTTAAGCATCTGCCTTCTCATGATCCCAGGGTCCTTGGATGGAGTCCCACATCAGGCTCCTTGCTCAGCAGGGAGCTTGGTTCTCCCTCTGCTTGCCTCTCTTTCTCTCTCTGGTAAATCAATAAGTAAAATCTCGAAAGAAAGAAAGAGAAAGAAAAAGAAAGAGAGAGAGAGCGAGAAAGAAAGAAAGAAAGGAAGGAAGAAAGAAAGAAAGAAAGAAAGAAAGAAGAAAGGTTGATTCTGAAATACAGTGGGATGGTAAAAAGAGGAAAGTTTGATTTAAATATGGACTGCTGTTCATTCTAAATTTCTTTATTATGCAATCTTTGCCCTTTTCCACAAGGGCATAAATCTCCATAAGATTTAGAATAGCTTATACACAAAATGTAGGCCTAATGTCTGACTTGTGTTAAGAAGATAGGTGTTTTTCATTAATTTTGAGATTATTACAGGGAAGCTAGAGAAGCAGGGGAAGAGGTTAGAGGGAAGGAACAGGGAAAGCGGCTACTATCCATTCAGCACCATTTGAGCCAGGCAGAGAACTTTAAGACTGTATTATGTAATTGCAGCAATAATCTTGAAAATAGGTAAACATCCGTATCTCCTTACCAGATGGAGAACAGAAACTTGCAAAAGTTAAAGAACTCACCCAGCTCACAACAGGGTCGTAATTAAAAATTAGGTCAGTTTGACCATAAAATCCTACCAAATAAACCACATAATGAACCCTCTATTAAACTATTGCTTTTAAAGAGCAGAGAAATTAGGATGATGAAAATGAATTCCAGTTAGGCATTATACCAGGCAGTGTGTTTTCTTGATTATACTAGTCCTATGATCTGTGGATGTATTTCTCATACTACAAAGTACAATGACTTCAAACAATAAGGGTGATGCTTACATAAATATTCTTCCAGACCACCTGCACTGGGACTTTTTAAAAATGAGCCTGCAATGATATTTTCCTTATTTTTAAAGATGTAGTTGAAAGGCAATAAATCAGCAATGTAATTATCAACCAAACTTCCTTTGTATATTGCCTATCAGGACCTCATTAAAACAAAACGTTTTTCTTCTATTTTCCTCACTACTGTAATTCTCAAAAAATTCATGTTGAATACAACTCTTGAGACACGATGTGGCTATTTAGCCCTTGAATACATATTGCCTGGGAATTCAGTTGAGCTTTCTCAGAAATTATAACATATTTGTTTGGCATTTTATGACTAATTGTGTTTTGATTTCTTTTCTTTCAGCATTTGTAGAGTTATGTAAGCCTCCCAGTCCAATTACACTTATATAGGTACAATACCTTTTAATCATCATGGAATTTACATACTAAAGTGCTTTTAGTGTATTTTTAGAACTTCTGTAAAACCTTAATATCCATAAATCAAAGGTAATTCATTTTTTGGACTACATTAGTTCATTTTTCTTTTTATGTAAATAATTGCTAAAATATTGGCAAAATACAAGGTTTTATAATTGCACTAAATCCATAAAAATCCAGGCTCTGTTAGAATATTAACGGGAAAATGGCAAAATTTTAAAGTCAGTCAGATATATTGAGTTTCACTCCCATCATTGCTACTTTCTATTTTCTTTCTTTGGGCACATGATTCAACTACATTGCTCCCTAGTTTCTTCATTTAGTTATATTACTGACTTTGCAGACAATATATATATATATATACTGTGCTTGCTACAGTGACTGGCATAGTAATTATTCAATAAATTTGAAGAATATTAGTAACAGCTAGTGGAT
The DNA here is from genome assembly GCF_964662115.1 of Mustela nivalis. NCBI lineage: Eukaryota > Metazoa > Chordata > Mammalia > Carnivora > Mustelidae > Mustela > Mustela nivalis. The sequence continues at coordinate 113,003,644 of NC_139023.1, forward strand.
ACTTCAACCCAAAACAATATTCCTTATAATCCAGACTCTTAGTGTTTACTATGACAGAAAATGACTTATTTCATTTTTGAACAACTCACATTGTGAAGATACTCATCCTTTCATTGATCCCAAATCTGTCTAGTTAGAACTTCTAGCCATGTGTAGCATTTGATAGCCTCTAAATAATAGAAATCTGACAACAGATTGATTATATATAAAGAACTGGTTTCTTTTTCTGCCTTATAAAGTAAACATCCTCTAGGTGTGCTTTACATAGCTGGTTGTTTCCGACATAATAAATCAGTTAGGATTCTTTAGTTCTAGCTTGAGCAAAACTTAATTACATTTTGACCGAAGTACCAAAGTAGATCTACTAGCTTTAGATGTATTATGATCTAGGGGCTTAAATTACGTCATTGGAACCTTGTTTTGCCATCTCCAAAACTTGACTCATGTACCCCACACTAGTTTCACAGATTTTCCCATTTTAATGTAAATAGTTACAAGTTCATGTCTTCATAATTCTGAGTCTAGCAAACAAGAGAAAATTTCCTCAGCATAATTCTCATTAATCATGAAATTGATCACTGTGTACAGGGCAAAGAGAATAGGCTGATTTAACATAAATTATGGAACATATGTAGACATTAATTGGGTATATATCAATCAGAATGGACATTGTCAACAATCAGTCAGAATAAATACTGTCCTTACACAACAATTATGGCTACAGAATCCATCTTTGTTGACCTTAATTGTATTTCAAATATTTCCCCTGACCTATCCTCAGCACAGACTGTAAATCTCACTTCACTCAAAAAGGAAGGATTCAGAGTCCAAGGAGTCTCAATTCTGAGGAAGAAGACAGAATTATGGTTACCCAAAGAAAGAAGAATGTCTGAATAAAAGTGGGTACTAATTTCAACCATGGTCTACTACACATGGTTTTGAGAACTTCCAACAACCTAATCATTGTGCTAAATTAATTTCAATTAAATAACCTTTCTTTGTACATGTTTTCCACAATAAAATTTGATATGAAGTCTGACCAATATAGTATAGAACAGAAATATTATGTGTTTTTGTCTAAAACCTTTTCTTCTATTAATGAAACCCAAGATTTGTCTAACAAGTTAGATAGCCTACACTTGAAATACTGTCAAGCTGGATTCCTTAACATTCATACTTGTATAGTTTATTTTCTAAAGTTAAATGCCAAATGTAAAACTTTTTGCCTTATAAAATTTCATCCTACTCGATTTAGTCTATCCTTTCTGGTCATTCAAGATAATACTAAACACTTTATATAAAACACCAAGTCATCATCTAGAAACTTGAAAATACCATATATAACCACTGAAAATTAATAAGCAACCATCCAATCATTGAAAAAGTAAAGGAGACCCTCCTTTTAGATTGATATTGATGTGGTAATTAACACTGGGTAAATGTGATCAACCAGCCATGAGTATACTTCAGTCCATATTTCTCCACTATGTGGGAAAGAATATAATAGGTATTTTTGTTAAATATTTTGCATAAATTAGAGTCTATTACTTTTACATAGTAAAACTTGAACTGATATTAGCTGTAACCAAAAAGTTCGTGTTTGCTTCTAGTTACTATTTATTCAGTGCTCACACTTTAGGCAATTAGTCATCAAATTAGAATTTTAATAGAACCAACATCAAACTCATTGGCCTAGAGAATGAAGAATCCATTTTCCCTTTTAGATTTATAATACCACCCTTCTTTACTTATGCAGAAGTTGAAAACTTGAGATTCCAAAATAACACATCATCAACCCTGCATTATCCTGAAACATATTATCTGCATTTCAACTTATCTTCCTAAATCTCATTTTCAAGTTCTGACTTCTATAATTAAGCAGAGTAGGTGATGAAATCTCACGGTGCTACTGCTCTCTTACTTAATTTCTTTCACCTGTGCCAGCTGTGGCACCGCAGGGAATCTTTTAAACAGTAATAATGAATTATCTCTCTAAATCCAAGAAAAACATAAAGCAGAAGTTTGTCAAACTTTAAAGATTAAGAGAAAAATAAGTTCATGGGGGCCAGTATACTCTGTTATAACACCAATGAAGCATAATTTGAGGAACCATTCTATTCCAAATCCTTCATTTTGCAGCTGAAGAAATAGGCTCAGGGACGTTCAATGGCTGGTTTAATGGGTGAGAACAGCAGAGGATCAGAGGTCTCAGGATTTCTGTCAATTCAGATCCCTTTCTGTCGTTTCAGTGTTCCTTGATTGAAATGTTAGATTCCAATAAATACCTAATAAAGAATTCTGAGGAAGTGAACACGAAGGAGGAGAGAACTAACTTTATTTATTCATCCACCATGATTGGTCTTATTTCCAATCACTGAGTATTCACTTCTTCTAGTCACTGCCTTAAACTCAATAGAGTAGGATAATGAGCAAGATAGGGATCATACAGACAGGAATCTACATTAAGCTTTTACTGTGACATAGGATTCATATGGTAATTTTATGTTATTTTAATAAAAGTGGTTTGAAGTCCAAGAAAAAAAAAAAAAGAAAACTGCTATATCCAAGCATCAGGTCTCCTTCATTACTGCATACTGATACTTTTAAGTAATACGCCTTTTCAATCCATTAAAGAAATGTTTTCTTCCTTTGGAATCCATATTTCTTGTTTGTTGTAAATGGCATACTGTAGCTACTGTTTTACCCTATGCTAAACAGTTTATAGCCGTTAGTAATTATTGTTCTGGTTAACAAATGAAATTACCTTCAAAGTGTCAATTCAACAACTTTACAAATCTATAATAATCCATTGTTTTTACTGTAAGAAAGCAGATTGTTGGGGCACCTGGGTGGCTCCAGTGGTTAGGGGTCTGCCTTCAGCTTGGGTCATGATCCAGGTATCCTGGGATACAGCCTACATGGAGCCTGCTCAATAGGGACCTTGCTTCTCCATGTCCCTCTGCTGCTCTCCCTGCTTTGCCCTCTCTTACCCTCTCTCTCTGTCAAATAAATAGCTAAAATCTTTAAAAAAAAAAAAAAGCAAATCATTTAGTAAGTCTTTAGACTGAATTTCACAGTTTAGGGATGTCAGATTTTAAACATGGCCACTGTTCAAAAATTGGCTTTCTTATTAATGATTTTTAAAATTATTTTATGTCTTTCTTATTAATTTCTTTAGTTTCAGGGTTATGAATTGACACTTTGGGTATATTAATAGATGTGACAGCTAATATTTGTGGCCGAACATCTCTAGCCAGCACTGGGAATGAAAATCAAGATGTCATATTTTTAGAGAAAATACATTCCATATCACACAACATAATCATATGGCTTGCATAATGAATTTCTAATACAATAAGGAAAATCTATCTTTAAGAACATTTTTAAGAAGATGTTATTTATTTATTTGAGAAAGAGAGAGAGAGAGAGATCCTGATTGGGGGGCTAGGGAGAAGAAGGAATTATTATGTAGGAAACAAACAAATATGTAAAATACACCTGAGTAGGGAGCCTGATGTGGGACTCGATCCCACAACTCTAGTATCATGACCTGAGCCTATGGCAGATGCTTAACCAACTGAGCCACCCAGGTGCCCTAAGAACAATTTTTTAAGCAGAAGAGTCTATCTTAAACAGCACCATCTACCTTTTTGGACAAATTATGCACATCTTAATAGAAATTTTAGAACCACATCAACACTCTTATGATTCTTTCATTATTCAAATATAATAAAAATGTCTGTGTGCCTGTACATATGTGTAGTGCCTCTTTGGGTAAAAAGCACAATGAAAGAGGTATGCTTTGGAATGTGAAACAATGGCAATCCTGGTATTTTAATGAAAATAGAATAGAAAACAGGACACAACTGCCCTTGAAAATCTGAGTTAGTAGCCATTTTTTTATTATATATGCCAGAAAAAAAGAATCCTTATATCTGCAAGTTGACTCAAAAAGTGGGCTATGTACTCTGCACCCTTGATAAGAATAGATTAAAACTATTGTGATTCACCTAGGACTTCTCTCTGTATTTTTGCTTAGTCTCCTATTTGAGTCTGGAAATCATGTCTCATTTCTTATCATTCTGTACCTTTAGTGTCTAATACAGTGCCTGGCATATAATAGATACTTATTTTTTGAATTGAAAATGAATATGCAGGGGCACCTGGGTGGCTCAGTTGGTTAAGCAACCGACTCTTGATTTTGGCTCAGGTCATAACCTCAGGGTCTTGAATTCAAGCCCTGCTTTGTGGGGGGAGGGTCCCTTCTCAGCAGGGAGGATGCTGTAGATTCTCTCCTATCTCCCTCTGCCCCTCCCCACCTCAAATAAATAAGTAAATCTTTTTTTTTTTTTTTAAGAAAAGGAATGGGCAATACTATTAATTCTGCTTCTTTACAATGGTGAAAGTATTTGTTAAGATTCACATAAACAGAGGCAATGAGTTTATTACTTAAATGGTCAAAATGACTTTCTCTTGAGCATTTTTCTATATCTAAAAGTTTAATTCAATGAGATAAAAATATATTTTCCTCATGAGTGATGAAAAGTCTGTTCAAGCCATCTATGAACATACTGGTTTGCTTGCACTGCATTAATATGCAGTAAAGCAATCCAGGTTTGATTCTAAACTGGTAACAAACAAAAGGCTAGGGTAGAAAAAAGAAAGAATAATCAGCATTTTCAAAATGCAACAAAATGTATGTCAAGGTGTACATACAAACAGTATACACCATGGGATACGAACTTTCATCCTTTTCTTTCCAATCTACCTGACAGGTAAAATGTGTTGATTTATTTCCATTAAAAAGAACATATATATGGACAAATATATGGTTGCAGAAGTTTGATTAAAGATACAAGACAATATTTTATAAAAATGTTTAAAGCATAAAAATTCAAATGAAAACTGTTCATCAATCCAGCATCAAATAAGAATATTATATATATATATATATTTTTAAAGATTTTATTTATTTATTTGACAGAGAGAAATCACAAGCAGATGGAGGGGCAGGCAGAGAGAGAGAGAGAGGGAAACAGGCTCCCCGCTGAGCAGAGCGCCAGATGCGGGACTCGATCCCAGGACCCTGAGATCATGACCTGAGCCGAAGGCAGAGGCTTAACCCACTGAGCCACCCAGGCGCCCAAGAATATTATATTTTAAAACTAGTTCTACAACACTAAATATATCCTTTCTATTTTCTACATAAATTCTATGCATGTGGGGTAATACAAATGATTAAATAGGAAGTAAAATTAAATATTTATTTACTAAGGAGAGGTTTGGTTGTTTTTCACCTAGGAATATCACCACATATCTGTGACAGTATCATATACTCATCTTTAATTACATCTTCTAAGCAAGTCAATGTTTATCATGTGTGATTGTCAGCAGAAATATGTTTATTTGAACCCCAGATTTAGTTGGCAAGCCAGACCTAAAAGACCATTAGCTTCAAGAATAACCAAATAATTCAGTGAAAAATAAAATGTTCTCATACAAGATCGTAACTCAGTAGTCTTCCCCCCAAAATCTGAACTCTTTATTCTGCCTTAAGATGTTGTATCCTTTTTTTTTTTTTAAAGATTTTTCTTATTTAATTGTTTGACAGAGAGAGAAAGAGAGATCACAAGTAGGCAGAGAGGCAGGTGGGCGTGGGGGGAAGCAGGCTCTCTGCTGAGCAGAGAGCCCTATGTGGGGCTTGAACCCAGGACCCTGAGATCATGACCTGAGCCAAAGGCAGAGGCTTAACCCACTGAGCCACCCAAGCACCCAAGATGTTGCATCCTTAATAAGTACACTCAATATGTGTTCTTGAGTCAATAATTTTTTAAAAACATGGCAGTTTTAAACTATAGATACACATAGACTGAGTACCCAAAAACCGTTATATATAACATTAAAATGTCTTTCCAATATTATTCTAGAACCATATTTTTTTATAAAAGAACATTTTAATTTCAAACTATCTTCAATTAAGGTATAAATCAATATATTCTGTGTATTTAAAAGTTCTTATTTCCAGTAAGATTTTTCTATTTTCTATTTTTTACATATAATGCAGTGATTAAAATTGATATAAGAAACCTAGATAAAAATAAATGTTAAGAAAAGTAAATATTTTTATGACTAATAAAAATAGAGATATTTTAAAATTTAAGTTCAGATCCTAAAAAATCATAAATCCACAAATACAAACATATTATACAAATTGTTTTTAAAATTAGAAAAACTGTTTTGTAGAGCACATTCTCTTACCCAACTCACTTTATTAATCTGGAGTGATAGAAAGTTGTCAAGTTAACACATTATTTCATAAAACTCCTGCATTTCTAATTTTTCTCTGTTGCCAATGAGAGTGTTTTAGAAAAGGCAGAGATAGTAGAAGTGCTACAACCTACCTCGAGTATATAATGTGGATTTGAAATGTAAAGGCTGTAAGTGCACAGAGCATCTCTTAACTCTTATAAGGTGAACAATCCTCTCTGTTTTTAGATACAAATGAAGTAAGACAAAATAAAATTAAATTCAAAAGACTTTCCTATTTAGCATTTATGAACACATGGAATTTTATAGATAACATAAAAAATGAGAACTAGGCATGATTTCTTTCTACAATGCTAAATTTTAAGGCCCAATATGGTTTTTACTTGGTTCTATTTTTAAACTGCATTTCAGATCTTCTAAAAATTGAGCATCAGAAATTGGGGTTCTCAAAAACTATAAGCTCATCTTACATGGATTACCTGGATTATACTTGAAACTCATTAATCAATACTTATACTATACTAATTCAGTTGCATTTTATATAACGGGGGATGGACTGACTCACATAGAAAAGTTTTCTCAGTAACTTTTATATGAACTGACAAGTTAATGTGAATTTGCTACAGTATTCTAACTCCAGAATCTACTTACAATCTTCACAATACAGGTATACAATGCATGTTATATATTATATAACTTACAGATTACTCTATACTAATATCTTCAATATTAGTATAGGAAGCTTATGAAATCATAAAAAAAAAAAGTTGCTATTGTTAGTAAAATGTAGAGTAAAATGCACTCAAAGCTATCATTATATCCATTAAAAATAACTTTTGTTCAAAATCTGATTATAATCAAAACAAGTGAAAATAATTCTTTTCATATAATTCCTTCTTTCTTTTAAAAAAAAAAAAGTTTTTATTTATTTATTTGAGAGAGAGCAGGAAAAGAGTAAGCATGAGCCAGGGGAGGAGAAAAGGGAGAGAAAGAAGCAGACTTACTACTGAGCAGGAAGCCCCATGCGGGGCTCTATCCCAGGATTCCAAGATCATGACTCCAGCCTGGCAGATGCCTATCTGACTGAGCCACGCAGACACCCTCGTATAATTCCTTCTTTTTTAAAAAAAGTATGAACCTGGATGGTTATATATATATAGGCTGCATCATATTCCATGAAACTTAAGGTTCCATAGATGTTTTCACATTTATTCCTTTACTCATTATTTGTTTATTCATTCAACCAACATGTATAAAAGGATCTACTATGCATTGTTCTTTGCAGTAACACTGAGTAATAAGGAGATAGAAATAGTGTGGGCATCACATAGGAAGTGATGATCTAAGAGAGGATATGGTCTATGGAGGACAGAAAGAAATAAAGACCGTAAGTTAGAAAATTTGAAAATATATGGGTCATCCAGATCTTGAGGACAGAGTCAAATTTTAGTAGAAAAAGGGAGACAAAATAAAGAAAACAAAGAACACAGTGAAAGATTTATTCAAAATTGTCTTTACTTCAATAGTAGCAGTAGCTAAAACCACAGGAGAAATGGAAATAAGTGAGTTAAAAATCTTTGTCAAAACTGCACTGATTATATCCCTCTCACAGTGGCCTGAGTCCCAGGACGCCTACCTGATGATGGCACTGTCATAGGAAAACCAGCAAGAAACATGAGGCAGAGTCCACAGGAATCTAGCTGATTTCAACTACAGAGAAGATGTCTTGAAGAGTTTGAGAGGGGTTTGCTCCACAGACAATGGATATAAAATAAAGAAAAATATGGCTTCTGTGTACATATGTTAAATTCTGAACGCTCAGAAGAACTTCTCTGATCTGCCCTTGCTTCTACCATCTTTTATCAATCCACAAATAAAAACAAAAACATACACAGTCATGCAAATCTCTGTTATTTTGTTTATTCCCATGCACCAGTCACATGGCTCTGTGAAAGGAAACACTAGGTATCAGCTACCTTGAGTTGGGAAAAGGAAGAAACTTGCTCTGCAGTAAGGATTCGGAGCCATCTAGGCATTGGGCTACTGGGCTTTCTCTGTTTTCTGACACTGCAAAGAATCTAGAGCTCCAGGATGGGAAATAGCACAAAGAAACAGCAGCAATCATGATAACAGGACAAAACTACTATCATAATAGTATCAAAGATTTGTATTGTTCTCGACAATGATCATTCATGCCATTATCTATTTTATATATAGCAAATGAGTGAAGACATGAAATGATTATAAAACGGAACCAGTAATCGGTGCTTTAATGATTCCTAAGTATTTTTCCCCAGAAGTAATAATGGGGGGGGAGATATTTCAAATTTAAAGGTTTTCTGGTCAAATGTCGATTTCCTTCTTGGTGATCCTTCTAGCACACAGGTGTATTAGCATGCTAAAGGCTCTCCAAAACCTCATCACAAATAAAATGGTTTATTTTTATTTAACAAAGCATTTTTCTAACTTAAAACTCCTATTGCTGTTCTGAGCATTTCAAATAGGAAAAACAAAAAAGTCACTGACTATCCAATATTGCCCCATCTCTAAAAACATTGTGGGGCACCTGGGTGGTTCAGTCAGTTAAGCCTCTGCCTTCCACTCAGGTCATGATCTCAGGGTCCTGGGTTCGAGTCCTGCATCGGGCTCTCTGCTCAGTGGAGATCTCGCCTGCTTCACCCCCACCACATCCCGCCTGTCTTTCTGCCTACTTGTGATCTCTGTCTGTCAAATTAGTAAATAAAATCTTAAAAAAAAAAAACATTGTTACTAATGTCTCTTTAATAAAAGATAGTTTACTAAAATCATTTGTGATAAACATTGATATATATATATATATATATATATATTTTGCTTTCTACAACCCATATATTTTTGTATACAGAACAAATGACCTTAAATTTTGAAAAAAACCGAGTTTTTTTATTTAAAGTATGCATAAATCACACCTGGCTAAATGGTATTTTTGTCTGTGTTGCTTGATATTTAGCACTATAATCAAACCATATTGCAGTGTTCACGGTTTCTGATGAGCCTTAAATGAGGCTCCATCAATCTGGCAGACTATTTCAAGAGTAGAATTGAGGATGAAAAATTTCACCTTGCTTCTAAAATAAAACTGTACCCCACCAAATATGTCCAAACTGAATCATTTAAGTGAGAATAATTGAATATGGGCACTTCTTTAGGATTATCCCTGAGCCACCACCTGCCCCAGCTGGCAGTAATCCTTAGTAAATGTTATGGGTCCTAAGAATATTACCTGGACATAATGGAATCTCAAAATACAAGAGGCATACAGACATTTTAAAAAGACCAATATATAAATAAGACTAATGCTTATTTTCAAGAAATATATATGAAATTAAGTCCTTATACACCTATCTAGCCACCTTATTTAAATATGTGTCAATTTTATCTTTGAATTTAAAATAAGTCAATTTTATCTTTGAAACAATATTTTTAAAGTACTTATTAAAAGATTATTGCTTATGATCCCATACATGTTAGCAAATCACATCAAAACTTTTTATTTTACAAAACATTTCAACAACACATCAACTCTGTCACTCTATCTCATTGATTTGAGAAGCAGGGCTGTTCTCCGCACTCTTTTCCTATTAATGAAAACATCTAAAAGTAATGTTATTTGCATAATAACTATAACAAAATTTTAGCAGACACTTCAGACTACCTAAGCACTACAAATTAAAATTACTATAATCTTATCCTGTTAGCTATTTACAAAGTCAGAAAGAGAAATATAGAAAGGGTTCTGGTTCAAGACGGCAACAAAAGAGGATCCTGAACTTACCTCCTCTTATAGACACACCAAATCCCCAGGTATCTACAGAACAATTCCCTCTGACAGAAATCCAGAAATTAGCTGAGTGACCCCTACACATCAAGTGACTAAGAACAACAAAAACAAACCTCCCAGCGCACTCAAAGGGGTAGAAGGGTCTGAGACACAATTTCACCTGATTGTATGTCACCCTCCACCCCCCCCCCCCGCCGCAATCCCCCCACCCCCACCTGCCTACAAATGGTAGCATACAATCAAGAGGGAACTCAAAATTCCCAACTTCTTGTTCAGGAGTGAAGGGTTTGGACCCAGCATCTAGTGTCCTAACTTTTAAGTTTTCCACCTGAGGCATGCCCTCCAAAACACCTAGGTCTTAAAACCAATAGGTCTTGTGTCCATGAGACCCACAATACTATGGTAAACAAAAAAGGTCCTTAATGGGCTTATGGAGCTCACTGTGGCTAACCGCCTTGAGCTTAGTAAACAGGCAGCAGACTATCCAGTCTTTAACTGAAATAAGTCTATTTGTGTACTTAAAGAAGTGGGCTAAGGCCAGGCTTCCAATTTAACACACATCTAGGGGCTAACTGCAATCTTCCAGAGACTGGGACGAAAGCTGGTGCATTCTTCATGCTTTCTCTGTGAGTATATGTGTGTGTGTATGTGTGTGTGTGTGTGTGTGAAACCAGTATCTCAAAAAGACACATGCACCCCTATTTAGTTGTAACATTATTTACAATAGTCAAGACCTAAATTCCCAAGAGCAACTGACAAATGATTGAATAAATAAAATATCTCTCTCTCACACACACACACAGAGGAATAACATTCAGTCATAAAAAATAAGACACTTGCCACTTGTGATAACATGGATAGACTTTGAGGGTATTATGCTAAGTGAAATCAGCCAGAAAGCCAAAGATAAATACTGTATGACCTCACTTTTATGTGGAATATAAAAAAAATCTAACTCATATATATAGAAAACAGACTGGTTGTTGTCAGAATGGGAGAAGGAAGTGAGTTAAATGGGTGAATGGGCTCAAAAGTACAAACTTCCAGTTAGAAGGTAAATAAATGTTGGGATGTGATGTATAGCATGGTCATTATAGTTAGTAACACTGAATTGTATATTTGAAAGTTGTTAAGAGAGAAATTTGCAAAGAAGTTGATAGATCTTAAAAGTTTTCAACACTAGAAAAACAAATTTGTAACTGTGTTAACTAAACTCATTGTGGTGATCATTTTTCAATATATACATATATCAAATCTTTATGCTACACACCTAAAACTAGTACAATGTTATATGTCAACTATATCTCAATAAAATGGGAGAAAAAAAAAAACAGAAACATAAAATTTCTACTTTGACCTATGTCAAAGTAGAAAATCACTTATGGGCTCCAAAAAGCCAAGTAGGCTAAATTTCTGCTCAGTTTTATACATTGCACTAATTCCCCTATCACATGGGTACTTTCTAAGCCCTTCAGTAGTTCACTCTATGATGTAATTGGCCAAATACATAGCTTCTATATTTGAAAGTGAATGGTAAAAGGAATATAGATAATCAAGAGGAGACCATGGCATCATGAAAGAAAAGGAGCCAGGAAAATGATCATTTGTTTATGGTTGAGCAATACACCTGTGGAGTGCTCTGAGGATTGTAACATTATGATGGTGAGTGAGTCAGTTTTTACTGTTAAAAAAAGACAAAGGAAAAAATAAAAAAGACCAAGGAAGGAACAAGGAAGGAGATGAAGATTTCCATAGCTAAAAGGGTCCAAACAAACAAATAAACAGTCTAGAATATAGTTGTGCTAATTGTTATCCTTAAAAATGCATTTAAAATATATTGAAATTTAAAAAAGCACTTTCCATGAGATAGAGTTAAATGACAAAATTTCAAACTTAGCTGCTTTAAGCTGCAGTAGATAAATCAGATAATTATAATCTCTCATTACTTATCCTTTATGATAATAAATGTGGAGATTAGGGTATAGTATTTGAAATCTAAACTAGTCAGGAGGTTAGAGGAAGTTATTCTCTGAGGGGAAAAATTATGATCTGGAATGATTATGGCTTGAATTGTCTCTTGAAGATACTTAAAATGAAACAGATGAAACATTTGCATCAACTTTATTAGAAGGAAAACTTGAGTCCTTCTAAGAACAGATAATAGGTAACCAAGTGCATGAGGTTCTTAATATTATTGCAAGTGTTCCACCAGAGCGTTTTGTTTTCATCTTGTTTTTCCACTTAATCTTGAGTTGCGTTGGGAAGGTAGCAGTATTACACAAAGGGGATAATTGCAGCTTGGTGAGTTGGCCAGACAATGAGGTCTTGATTCCTTCACTATGGCCTGGAATCATGAGTTCTCTAAGGAAATTCTGGACCAATAAAAAAAAAAAATTATACACACACACACACACACACACACACACATACACACACACACATTTTAAGTGTATGTATATTCATTTTAAATCAAACTTTGGATTTTCCTACAGGCAAACTGTTTTAATCTCTAAAAATATTTTAAGAGAGAAAGAATATAAAATGTCATTCTTACATATATATTTAAAGATTTATTCACTTATTTGACAGCAAAAGAGAGGGGGAAAGAGCTGGGGAAGTGGCAGAGAGGCAGACTTCCAGCTGAGCACAGAGCCCTATGCAATACATGGCTTGATCTCTTAAAACTGAGATCAAGACCTGACCAAAACCAAGAATCTGACACTTAGCCAACTGAACCACACAGGCACCCCTATTATATTTAAGCTGTTATCTATTGGGAGTCTATTTGATTTCTATATTGTATTGTGAGATTTAGAAGCTATGGCTGAAGGACAGGTGCACACTTGACTCTTTACAAGGGGGAATTTCACTACTGACCTGGGTAGAATAGATTAATTAACATTAAGAAACATGGCATAATGCTCCCTTAATTTTCCCTTCATTTTGAATTCATACATTCAGAGATCTTCTTTTTCCCTTTATGACTAAGGTTTTTAAATTAATAATTAAGTAGTTGATTGATTTGACAAATATTGAATATCTCTGTACTAAATACTGAATTAGACTCTGTGAACACAGTTATGAATAAGAATCAATTGTCCCTTACCCTTAAAAGCTAGTGTATGAGGGATTTCTAGCAGAAGATAACACTTAGCACAAAGGAGCTTTGAAAGTCTCCAAGGTCGATGATATGGCTGCATACCATTACTAGTCTGTCAGTACAATGAAAAGGGAGCCATGGCATGGGGAAGACCAAGTGGGTATTGAGCTGTGAGCATAAAGGTAGAGAAATCTGATCAAGCTATAAGGTAGGTATAAGAACACAGTTTTAATAAAATAATTCAGGTTAGTTTCCAGAGCAATATTAATAGGGTAAATATTCTAGGTTCTCCATAGAGTCATAATGTAGGCTAGTGAACTCTGGATTTATTGATGTATGTACTACAAAGGCTAGGCTTTTCATTACAAATAAGACTCGGGGGGAGGAGCAAGTTGTTGGAAGAGTAGGAGCTCTAAATTCAGCAGGTCACAGGAATTCAGCTAGATAGTTATCAAACCATTCTGAATACCTACAAACTCAACAGGAGATCAAAGAGAAGAAAAGCAATTCTATGAACAGAAAAGTGACCACTTTCTGGAAAGTAGGACGTGCAGAAAAGTGAATCTGAGGCAATACATGCAAAGATAGACCAAAGGGAGCTGTCAGCTCCCGGCAAGCAACAGATCAAGGGAGGACAAATCAGAACTTTTAGAAGTCTGTTCCACTAAGGGAGGTCACTTGTGGGGACAGTGTCATCTCAGAAAGTCTGAAAGCCTGGGGGTGCTGGATGTGGCAGAGTCCCCAGGTATTGGAGCTGGGAACCTGGCTGTAGAGACAGAGCCAAGGGGAGGGGGTCTTAGCTTGGGGTTACCTTAAACTATGATCCCCAGGACAGTTGGGCCAATATTCTTTGAGCAGGGACCACACAAGTGGCAGACACAGGGAGACTTACCTTCCTCCCCCAGGGAGAGTGGCACGGGAGTACACTGCAGGAATCTGCTGGGTTTGGAGACTCCAGACTAGGTTGTGCACCAGAGATAGAAATGCTGGGTCACAGGCTGGGTGAGTTCAGAGTGCAGCCATATACCAGGGAGACAGGAGGGATTAACTGCTTTTCTCTGAAGGTGCACTGAGGAGTGGGGCCCTGAGCTCTCAGCTCCTCTAAGCCAGAGACTAGGAGGCCAACATATTCATTCCCGTCCTCCAAAGCTGTATGGAAAGTGTTCAGGGAAACTACCAAGAGCAAAACCGAGCAGATTACTTAGTCTGGGGCCTGGAAAAGGCAGTGTAATTCCGCCCAGGCAAAGGCATTAAGAACTAATACAATAGGCCCCTTCACCAGAAGATCAACAAGAACAACCAGCCAAAATCAAGTTCACTAATCAATGAGAATTGCAAAACTTCAGAGCTACCGGAATATAGCACATAAAATTCATGACTCTTTCCCCATGATTTTTAGTCTTTCAAAGTTAATGTTTTTTTAAATTTTTTCCTTATTCTATTTTTAAAATTTTTCCTCTTTCCTATCTTAACCTTTTTAAAACTATTTTATCTTATCAATACCTTTTTAAAAATCTTTTTAAATGTTCATTATTATAGTCATATTCTATCCCTTCATTGTATTTAACCTTATTTTTTGTACACATATAAGTTTTTCTTTTTTAAAAAAAATTGGGATACAGTTTCTTCTAACAGATCAAAATATACCCTAAATCTAGCATACGGCTTTCATCTGGTCTCTAGCCTAATCACATTTTCTCCTTTTTTTCTTTTTTCAACCAATTTCTTATCTTATCAATTCCTTTCTTAAAATCTCTTTAAATTTTCATCTTTAGAGTCATATTCCATCCTCCATCACATTACCCTTATTTTGTGTGTGTGTGTGTATAAATATATATATATATATATGTTTTTCTTTCTTTAAAATTTTGGGAGGCAGTTTCTTTTGACAGACCAAAGTACACCCAAAATCAAGTGTGTGGTTCTATTCCATTCACCGTGTATTTTATATATTTTATATATTATATATACATATATATATATATATAGAGAGAGAGAGAGAGAGGGAGACATATATAGCTATATAAATAATCTATAGATATATCTATAGGTATCTATAGATATACTATATATCTAGATATGATAGATATTCATATCTCTAGATATATATCATATATGAGTATATCCATAGATACACCTATGGATAGATTTTTTTTCTCCTTTCTTCTCCCCTCAGTTTCAGGTCTCTTCTGAATTGGTTAGTGCATATTTTTCTGGTATTATTCTAGTGTTTTGTTCTCTCATTCATCTATTCTCTGGATGAAATAACAAGGCAGAAAAACTCACCTCAAAAAAATAAAAAAACAAAATAAACAAACCCATAGCAAATATCATTCTCAATGGGAAAAACTGAGATCTTTTCTCCTAAAGTAAGGAACACGGCAAGGATGTCCACCATCACCACTGCTATTCAGCATAGGTCTAGAAGTCCTAGGCTCAGCAATCAGGAAACAAAAGAAATAAAAGACAACTGAATAAGCAAAGAAGAACTCAAACTCTCCCTCTTTGCAGATGACATGATACTTTATGTGGAAAACCCATAAGACTCCACTCCAAAACTGCTAGAACTCATACAGGAATTCAGTAAAGCGAAGGATATAAAATCAATTCACAGAAATCAGTTGCATTCCTATACACCAACAGCAAGACAGAAGAAGAGAAATTAAGGGGTTGATCTCATTTACAATTGCACCTAAAACCATAAGATACCTAGGAATAAATCTAACCAATGAGGCAAAAAATCTGTACTCAGAAAACTATAGAGTATTCATGAAAAAACTGAGGAAGACACAAAGAAATGGAAAAACGTTCCATGCTCATGGATTTGAAAAACAAATATTGTTGAAACGTCTATGCTACCTAGAGCAATCTACATATTTAATGCAATACCTATCAAAATACCATTAATTTTTTTCAAAGAAATGGAACAAATAATCCTGAAATTTACATGGAACCAAGAAAGACCCTGAATAGCCAAAGAAATATTGAAAAAGAGAGCCAAAGTTGGCAGTATCACAATTCCAGATGTCAAGCTCTATTATGAAGGTGTAATCATCAAGACAGTATGGTACTGGCATAAAAACAGACACATAGATCAATGGAACAGAATAGAGAGCCTAGAAATGGACCCTCAACTCTATGGTCAATTAATCTTTGACAAAGCAGGAAAGAATGTCCAATGGAAAAAAGATAGCCTCTTCAACAAATGGTGTTGGGAAAATAAGACAGCCACATGCAGAAGGATGAAACTGGACCATTTCTTTATACCACATACAAAAATATATTAACATGGATGAAAGACCATGTTAATGTGAGACAGGAATCCCTCAAAATCCTTAAGAGGAACAAAGGCAGCAACCTCTTTGACCTTAGCTACAGCAGCTTCTTCCTAGAAACATCTCCAAAGGCATGGGAAGCAAAGGCAAAAATGAACTATTGGGATTTCATCAAGATCAAAAGCTTTTGCAAGCAAAGGAAACAGTGAACAACCAACAGAATGGGAGGAGATATTTGCAAATGACATATCAGATGAAAGACTAGTATCCAAAATCTATAAAGAACGTATCAAACTCAATACCCAAAGAACAAATAATCCAATCAAGAAATGGGCAGAGGATATGGACAGAGACATTTCTGCAAAGAAGACATCCAAATGGCCAAGAGACACATGAAAAAGTGCTCCACATCACTTGGCATCAGGGAAATACAAATCAAAAACCACAATGAGATACCATCACATCAGTCAGAATGGCTAAAATTAACCAGTCAGGAAAGAACAGGTGTTGGCAAGGATGTGGAGAAAGGGGAACCTTCCTACACTGTTGGTGGAAATGCAAGCTGGTGCAACCACTCTGGAATAAAGTATGGAAGTTCCTCAAAAAGTGAAAATAGAGCTACCCGGCAACCCAGCAATCACACTACTGGGTATTTACCCTAAAGATACAAATGCAGTGATCCGGAGGGGTGCAGGCACCCAAATGTTTTTACCAGCAATGTCCACAATACCCAAACTATGGAAAGAACCTAGATCATTGACAGATGAATGGATAAAGAAGATGAAGTATCTATCTATCTATCTATCTAATTTTATATATGGAATATCGCACAGCCATCAATAAACCCTGAAATCTGGCCATTTGCAATGAAATGGATGGAACTAGAGAGTATTACGCTAAGTGAAATAAGTCAATCAGAGAAAGAGAAGTATCATGTGACTCTCTGATATGAGGAATTTAAGAGCCAGGGCAGGGGGTCATGGGTGGAATGGAGTTAAAAATGAAAGAAGATGGGATCAGGGAAAGAGACAAACCAAACCATAAGAGACTCAATCTCAGGAAATAAACTGAGGTTTGCTGGAGGGGAGGAGGTGGCAGGGACAGGGTGGCTGGGTGATGGACAGTGGGGAGGGCATGTACTTTGCTGAGTTCTGTGAACTATGTAAGACTGATGATTCACAGACCTGTACCCCTGGGGTAAATAATACATTATATGTTAATAAAAATAAAAAATAAAATAGCTATTTCTTTGCATTAAAAAAACGACCCAGAGGATCATTACTGAGTATCATTACATTTCCCTTCATTACAATGATGTAGTAAATTTTAATATATAAACATTACTATTTGCAATTTCTCCCATTATGTTTAATGGCACAAAACAAAAGGGAGAACAAACTAAACTCTGCCTTTCATTTAGTCTGTAGGATGTTATTGACCAAATAAGACAACAGGATGTTATAGATCAAATAAAATCAGTATTATTAGGATTAACATTTATTGTGTGCTTGTAGTGTGCCAGCTGTGATGTTATTTACTTTACTGCGTTGTTTCCTTTATTTCTTACTACTATGAAAAAGTATTGTTATGGATATCATTTGCATGTATCAAGTAACCACAACATGGATCACAAGAGTAACCATTGTCTTCCCTAAATGAGAGAGTCAAAAATCAATAACCTTACATTTTCTACTTAAAGATCTATATTTATATGTAAATGTATCATATACATAAAATTAATAAATATATGTAATAATATATATAAAGATATCATTAACAATTGTGAAAATATAATCACCACAACACATTTTATACCCCGCCTTCCAGTCCTTATCTATTTTCATTTACATTAAACACAATTTCAAATGAAACAGACAATTCTGTTTCCTTTTAATAATTTGATGTCAAAATAAGATAAAGCCCTAGAAAGCCAGATAATCATTATACTAATTAAGGGTAATTAATTTAATATAATGCAATTTCCCTCAGGGCTTAGTGTTCACCAAGCATCAAATAACACTTAGTATACCAACAAAATTTGGATGGCATATAATAATGGGATTTTGCCTGAAATGAGTTCATCCTCATTTGAACTCTTACTAGCATTTTTTTCTATTCCCCTATGACATTTAATACATGCTACTGTTTTTGTTTTTTTTTGTATGCATGTCATCTCTCTAACTAGATTGTAACTTTGAGCTTATGGAGTGCTCCTTATATCACTATGTCTTATACAAATTAAGAATTAAATAAGTATTTGCTAAAAGAATGAGTACATGAATATTAAAAGTAGGAAATAGATGCAATTAGTACAAGGAATTCTGTCAAGGCACAGAAAAAATAAACATGTTTGCTTTGAAAAAACCCAGGAAATAGTAAACAAGCAACAGATCCTACAGAAGTAAAAACATCCTTGAAATTTTCATTAATAGAAATATTATATTTCAAATCAGTGTATAGGTATTCCCTCTTTTCCATGATCCATAAGCCATTGTGTCAACAAGTACTGGGCACCAATATTTCTCTAAACAATAAAACTAAGTTTAGTGAAATAAATGAAATGTACTTCTAGGATATATTTAAGTTATTTCAAAATGCCAGTTTGGTTTTGTTTTGTTTTCTGGATTGTTCTAACCAACAATCACCATCCATTGGGAAGGATATATGATGCAGATATTTGAAAGATGACTGTGTAAAATAATCCCCCAATTCTGAATTAATAAACCTTTTCAAAAGATTTATTTCTTTATTTATTTGACAGAGAGAGAGAGAGAGAGAGATCACAAGCAGGCAGAGAAGCAGGCAGAGAGAGAGTGGAGGAAGCAGGCTCCCTGCCAAGCAGAGAGCCTGATGCGGGACTTGATCCCAGGACCCTGAGATCATGACCTGAGCCAATGACAGAAGCCCAATCCACTGAGCCACCCAGGTGCCCTGAATTAATAAACATTTTTTTTTTTTCATCTGCTACATAGCTATATTTTCCAGAAGCAAGATACATTTTTAATGGTAAAGTAATGTCTTACAGATGAGATAGGAAGGGATTTTTCTATTTTCAGGGACGTACTAGGTAAAATCAGCTTGTTAAAGTTGACATATATGTATATATATACATGTCTATATCTCTATCTATATCTATAGCTACCTATATCTATATCTATGGCTGCTTCTTGAATAATTCTTCTCCGTGGAAGAATCTAATCCAGTTCACAGTCATCAGGACTGCCATATTGATTCTTTCTCCTCCAATTTCTGAATTTTAAGTTTTTATTTTGAATTAATACAAATTAAGTATTTGGATCCAAACTTCAGAACTGTTTAGTAATATCTGGGGAACACAAAGTACCAGATGGTTTTCTTTCTGGTATCTGAATCTATGAAATTCATCTGAAAAAAAAGTGAATACATTTAGCAAAGGATTAAAAGAGTAAGGAGATGAAAATATCAAAAGCCTTTCCAATCTTAAGTCATTCTTCAAATTACTAGGTAGATGAGGATGTCTGATACTTGTCCCTGAAGGTTGGCATAAATCTGTCAATATGGACTTAGAGCCACTTTGCAGGACAAAATGTAGGGAGTGACAGGACATCCTAGTGGACTTCTTGGTGAAATTCTGTTAAGAATAGAAGGGAGCCTGGTTGTGCTGACAATCAAAGAATTAACTGTATATCTGGGCTGATGCTGAGCTGAATAACTTCATCCTCTTTACATTGTTCTGCATAAGAATGTGCACGAAGTAAGACAGGATTTTCAAGATTTTTTTTTAATAAATAATTCTTTGCCAGCCCTCATTCAACTGGTGTACATCCTTTATCAACTAAGGACATTGCAAAGTTACTTCAATGCTACACATGGTTCCCCACATATAAAAAAGGAAATAGAAAATACTGACAGTTTTCTGTCTCTTAGAGGAAAACAGAAGAAATACATTTGCTCTTGGCTAAACATTCCTTTCAAATAGCAAAGCATCACCTTGGAGCAGAATGAACCTTTGAAAACTGCATATTCAAGTCCCTACCTTAGAGACATTGTAGTAACCAGAAACTGTGTAATTCCATTCAGCAAGGAATAAGAAGACAAAATTGTTTCTCATTTCCTCGTCATTTAAGCTTCCTGTTAATATTCTATACATAGATTGAGCTGCTGGAGTTTAGCATGGAGGTCTTTCTGTGGAGAAATTTTTTTCTTTAAATTTGTTTTGCTTTGTTTCTTATAAACGTGCACACCCAAGATATTCTAAATACAAAACAAATTCACTCTTGATGGACATTGAAATAGCATGTTCTCTTTTACCTGGAAAAATGCAATAAAAATAGCACTGAATAAAGTTCACAGACATGTTTTCAATGGATTAATTCAATCCAACAATGTCCACTCTTACTTCCATATTTAACAACTTCTGATCAATATTTTTCAGAGTAGTCTACTGATATTATTTAGATTATAGATTCGTTCCTCTCACTTGAAAAAATAAAAATGAATGTGTCAGAATCTCTGGTGATGAAGTTCCTGGAATATGTGTTTTACCAGATTTTCCTGAAGTAGATATGATACCCATTGATGTGACTGGTCTGGAACAATAATAATAAAATAGATAGTAACAAATGATTAAAAAAAATGATTTTGATAGTTTGTAAAGTATCCAAAACAGAGAATCCATAGCCTGACAAACTAATTTTAATGTGAGATGATAAGGGATCCCTCTGGAAGTTGAAGATTAAATTACTTGAAAGCAACAAGACAAAAATATTAGAATTTTAGTTTTATAGTATTACATGCATGGAAGTATGAGTGAAAGTTACGGTATCAGAGGGCATACTGGTAAGACAACACTGTGTATCTGTGGATGCAATTTCAGTGTATCACATGGTCCCTTGCCCCATAAAGGTACTCTTTGCTATTTCAAATGCCTTAAAGGCAAGAACTTTTCTTAACAGGACCAGAAAATTTGGAAGGCAATTTAAAAAAATATATTAGAACATCCTGTGGCACATGTAAGTCGTCAGTAAATGCTTAATGATTACTGTTAGAAAATGTTATCTTCATTTATTCTAGATAAATATGGTCTTTGTGTTTAACATGATTTAAATTTCTATCTTCAGATTACTTGATTTGGGGTAATTCATGTAACTTCTCTAGATCTTAATTTCCTCATCTATACAATAAATATGTTGTACTAAATTAGCGTTTTTCACATTTTAGCCCACCTACATGTATTGCACCATACCTGTATGCAACCTATATTATTATAAACATTTTTTTCAAAATAACATTTAAAAGTGCTAACTATATTATCCTAAAATGCAATGAAATCAACATATTTATTAAACTTTTTCAAATCCTCATTCTTGCACTATCAAATATCATATTTTATTCAATCTTAGCTTTATGACCTTGCTTATAAAAAATACTTTTTTTTTTATTTTTAAGAGAGAGAGAGAGAGAGCACGGAGGAGTTGGGAGGGGGTAGGTGGGGGACAGAAGGAGAGGGAGAGAGAGAAGTTCTTAAGCTGGCTCCAGGCCCAGCACGGAGCCCAACATGTGGCTCCACCTCACAACCCTGAGATCATGACCTGAGCCAAATCAAGAGTCATTTGCTTAACAAACTGAGCCACTCAGGTGTCCTGAAAAATAATTTGGAATGAATATTTAGTTGCATAAATTAGTCTTTCCTTGAAATACTTATTTTCTTGACACAAATAAGATTTTATCATAAAGAAAATTTTATGTCTAATAAAATGCAATTATTATTTAATTAAAATGTTATTTATTTTATGTATACACACTTGAATTCTGCTGAAAAACAAATGTTTTAAAAATAATTTGAATGTTCATAAGCATCGATTGAGAAAAAGCCTCAATCCTCATCAGAAAGTTTTTGAAAAAATGAAGAAAAAAGGTTTAAGGTATATAAATTAATGTTCAGAAGGAAAATATTTGAAGGGTGATGGAATTCTCTGAGAACCACTGTAACTCCATTGAAAACAACTCTAATTAGATTTTTCGACATATATCAGTAAGCTTCTCAGGCAAGTTCCCAAAATCCTCATGATGTGCATGAAAAGAGTCTGGTACTTTTCCATATAGGAAAAAAGAGACAATTTATCTGTAACTTCTATGTTAAAATTCTAGCCTTTATTCAGACATACAGATGCTGCAATGATTTTTAAATTTTTCTGGTATTCCAGATCTGCTTTCATAATGCAAAGTATAAAAGGAACTGAATGAATTTTAGATGTTTAAAATGGTGTCAGAAAGGTTACACTGAACTTGATCTAGTCTATCATTCTTTACTATTTTTTGCTATTAATGAAATGTAGGTATGATACACATATTTAAAAACATAGAGGACGTTATATTCAATTTCAAATGAACTAAAGATTAATGAATAGGATGGTAATGTAACCATTTTATTTTAGCCTGATTAATTTAATCTACATTCTTTAATCTCTGTTCTTTTGGACACATACTTTCCACTTATTACAAAGGAAACTCCCTCAACCACACCCTCATGAAGAGGTTACAGTCTAATTGGGAGACACTGCAGCATCTGAAGCTATAATAAATAAGACAACTAAATCAGTCATAGACTGCTACCAAAGTGCCACATTTTGTAATAGTATCAATGATAGATGAGGTAGGAAATCTGGACACTCATAGATTGAGGATTCACAATTGAGAATGGTCTTACCATTTCATCAGTTTCTATTCTTTCTAAGTTCTGAACGTATGAGAAACAGGGGTGATAGGAGTTTCAGGACAGGGCACTTTAAAAAAGAGAATTAGAAACTAAATTAGTATCTAATTCAGCAATAATTCTCTCTATACCTCTCCTTTATTGGTAGGAAATCATAAGTAATTTTTTCTATAGATAAATAAGGCATTTGATAATGGAAACATATTTAAATTCTTACCTTTTATTTATCTAATATAACCCTAGAGACAAAAATTAAGAGTTGGATGTAGACTATAAACCAGAATAAGATTAGAATTCAAATCCAATTTTAACAATTAATATGAGATTTACATATTTTTCAAAAATGTCCAGTGCTAAGATACTGATTTTGCTAAATTTCACTTTCTTTATCCTTAAAATAAAGTTAATAAAATCTGTTTTGCGTTCCTCATTGAGTCCATTATTGAAGAACTTAATAAACTGAAAATCTAAGTGGTTTTGCATTATTGTTATTAATCAAGAAAATAATGAAAATGATCCAGAATATATTATACAAAGAAGAAGCAAAATCATATCAAACCAAACCAAATTTCAGTTTATGAAATTTGAGTTCTATCATATCCCAACTTCTCTATTTTTGTGCATATCAAATATTTTTACAAAGCTATATTCACTGTTTTTGATGCTATATTAATAGTTTTTCAAATTCTCAGTTTCTATCATGCAATTTCACAATTCTGGATAATATTTAGATATAATTTTTTTTAATATATCTCTTTATCACAGAAAAACAAGCCATGAAATTATAGTTTCTTTTCCTGATTTATGGAGAATTCCATAAATAAATCTACTTCTTGTTTCTTTCATATTGCTAGTATTTTTTTTTAAGATGAGATCTAAATTTTCACTGATTTACTAAAATTCCATTTATATGTTTTCTTGGTTATTACATTTAAACAAACAGCCTCTATACATATTTTTCTTCTTAAATATATTCATAAATTAATGTTAATAAAGAGAAAATAATATTGGAGTTTGGCATACATTTTAATTTCATACTAATAAATTATTCAACATAATTATGTAAGGGCCCATATATAATTTCTCTATTAAAAAATAAGTTAAGGGGCACCTGGGTGGCTCAGTCAGTTGAGTGGCTGCCTTTGGCTTGGGTTATGATCCCAGGATCCTGGGATGGAGTCCCTTGTCAGACTCATTGCTCAGCAGGGAGTCCGTGTCTCCCCTTTATGCTGCTCCCCTGCTTGTAATTGCTCTCTCCCTCTCTCTCTCTCTCTCTCTCTGTGTCAGATAAATAAAATCTTTATTAAAAAATAAGTTAATAAAAGTAAAAATTCCTTTGAGCTTAATTTTCAGAATCTTGCTTCCTTACCAAGTATGAAATTAACACACACACACACACACACATACACACAACTGACCTTGGATTTCTCATGGAGTTTCTTTTTGTATGCAAGTTCCACTACAAATTTAGTTTAATAGGACTCATCTTCTCTCTTTAAAACAACAAAGAAACTCAGAAGAGGAAGATTCCCTCATAGTAGGAAAATGCATTCTGCATGTAGACTAAGTAATGATTTTATCCATAGAAAACAGAATATTATTCCCAAGTCTTTTACAGTATGAAACTAGGATCACTTTTGTACATTTTATTGCATGTTTCCCTAAGCCATCAGACTATGACATCTTAAAATTACTTCCTTACAAAATTAAATTTTAAAAATTTCATATTTTCCAATATTCAAAGTACAGCATAAATCATCAGAATCTCTAAATCGCTGGCTTCTTAATATCAGATCCCCAGGCTATAGAATTTGTTCCTTTGATCACTGGGGGTCAGTACTATACATTCACATAACAACCAAAAAGCCCAAGGGTTCAATTGGCAGAAATTAAATATCAGACATGGTTTTGAAACTTCTTAAAACCAACTTAAAATGAATTTTAATCAGCAAACCCAATATGCTTAATGGAATCATATGATCTTATGCAATTAGAAATCGGCTAGGTCAAGCTTCTTATTTTAAAATAAGAAAAAAACAAAAACAAAACCAAAACAAAACAAAAACAAACCCTGAGGCCAGATGGTTAAGCAACAAGTTAACTACCAAGGTATGATGAGAAACCTGCGTCAAAACTCCTGGGCATAAAGCTTTTTATTTCTATCTATTTCTATCTAACCATTGTCTGTTCACCTAATATTGCAAGAAAGTTTAAAGAGACAGAAAGATAGAGGCACAGAGAGAGAAAGAGTGCAGTAATGAGAGGGAGAAAATGCATATCTACTTGTTTTACTGGGAAAAAAATAAATGATTTTTTACTTAATACTTTTAAATAATACAAAACATGGTAGAGATTATTAGGTAGTGACTGATGTTATCACAAGTGTGTCCTATGATTTTATATTGTTTCCTGTCACAACTTAAAGTGATAAACTAAGCACAGTTACATACATCTTTTGCCACATATATTAAGGCACCCTATTTTAAGCTGCAAAATCTACAGATTACTTTCCCTTGCTTCACAGAGGTACTATTTTTTTCCACTTTTCATCACGTATAATATAGACAATTTCCAAGCATTAAAAGACTTCATTTATTTCCCCACTATCAAAGATGAAATACAATTTTAAAAAGTGAATGCTCTCTGTTCATGCCTTTTAAAACTACTCTGTTAACTATGTGTCTTCTTTATTAAAAATAATAAACAGATATATATCTAATTCATATTATAATGTTTAATTTTCTTCTGTAAGAGTAATCTACTTGAAGCACTAAAGAACAAATTTATGAAATACTTTCATAGCATTCATTTATTTACTACATTCTTATAAAGCAAAGCATACCATAAGCCAAGCACTGTTCTACATGTAGAGTGAGTTATGATACAAGGTTTCTGCTCTCAAGGAGTTTGGGTAGAAGAGAAAGGGAAGATAATAAACTGTATTATAAGTATATATGTTTGATAATAAACATTATTATACACAAGTATTTAATGCACACATGTTACAGATAATAGTTGAAATTAAGGTGGCCTGGAAGGTCTTTTTAGGCTTAATGAGACAATGAGAAAAAACATTCTCTGAATATCTAAGGGAATAGGATTGGAGAGAGAGGAAAATGGACATGTAAAAAGTGGAAAGGAGCTTGCAGAAAGGAAAGCATACCTGTATGACTAGAGTGTGGTCAAGATGGGCAGTGACACAAGTGAAAGTCACAAATTGTCAGCGTGAGATACTACCAAGACCTTAAGCCAGAGGAACTCAGTTTTCATACATTCATCTTCCATGTATTCATTTAAAAGTAAATATTTTAGTCCTGTCATGTTTTGGACACTAAGCACACAAAGATGGACTAGATCTCTGCCCTTTTCAGACTGAAGGCACTGAGCTGCTCATACTACCAGCTTCTTTGGTCATTTCTGACAGAGAACTTCAATCAGTTTATTTAGCATCTGTTTAAGCCACAATCTCCTAATTTTTTAAGCCAAAACTGTATAAATATATATGTTGTCTGAGACAGAGCATTGTGTATAAAAGCTGCCAAAACATTCTGTCTTGAGTACCAATCTACTTCATAATGACTACACTCAATGATCAAATTTGTCTTGAATTAATTATTCATGACCTTGCTATAAATTAGATATTAGGACTGCTCTGCTAATGACAGTGTCACCAGTAAGCTGTAATTACTGTAACTAGGATGTAATCTAATGTTTTTAATCTGTCAGACAAAAATTTCCCCTTGCACACATACACAAACATGCACACACACACACATACACAAAGGAAAATAGAGAAGAAAACCCACACGAATTGCCTTGCACGTCTATAGAATTTAAAAATAATTTCCTTTTCTTCAGAGGCCACAGAAACTGTGCATACCTATCATCCTAACATTTAATTTAGATGTCATACAGTGCCCTAGAAAAAAGTAAAATAATTTGGAGTTCATGATTAACATTTCCATATTTAAAAAAGAGGTTTTTTTGACACATCTTTTAAGCAATATAAAAGGAAAGATATGCTACAATATTACTCTTGACAAATGCCAAGATGTACTTGACAATCTATTTTTGACATATTCTTTGGAAGTTAGTTCATAAAATTAATAGAGTGCCTCACCAGTCTTCATTGTAAAATACTTTTCTAAAATATATTACACACACACACCACACACACACACACACACACACACTACATAAAATTTAGCTTTTCTTTCCCTTTTCATCTACATGTCAAACATAATTTATCAAAAAATAAAATACAAACTACTGTAAAGATGACACATTTTAGAAACTAGTCACAAATTATATCAACAAAGTGATTGCCTTTGATGTTCTAAAGGAGAAAGAATAGTCTAGTTGTTTCTATTTTCATCTTCTACTCATCTATTTTACTGGAAATTTAAATTGGCAGAAGAATGAAATCTTTAGAGAATAAGTGTTTTGTAGTAAAAAAAAAATTATAGTTGTAGGAACAAAATAACCAAATTCTGTACTAGCTGCAGCTAGCAGAGAATTGGTTCCTGCTATTCCTATGTGGTTTAATGGTTGTTGTGGCATTAGTATGTAAGGGTGGACAGAAGTATTTTCTTTTCCAAATAATCTTTCCTTATAAAAATTCTATGTACTCAAACCCTATGATTCAAAACTAACACTGTTTTCCAATAGCTCTATTGAAAGAAGTGGTGGAGCTCTCAGGTTGTACATTGTCTTAATGCATTCACAATTTATGCAGTAATAGAAATAGACTGGTCTAGAAAATAGTTGACTTGTATATTGTGCATAAAAATATATCCCTCAGTATCATTTACCTAACATCTGCATCAAAATATTATAGTGCAAACCTCAGCCTTCTCAAAAACCTGCAAAAATGGGGTTCAGGAACCTGATATACAGTAAATTTTGAGAATCACTACTCTCTGGGTTGCAATTTTCTTATCTGTTAAATCATTCTCATAATTAACATTTGATGGCTTGTATATTTTCTATGATACTCCATTCTAAATACTTTTTAGGACTTCCTACACATATCTAGCAAGAAATGTATTTAGTTTTATATCAATGGAGCTTCAATAAGCAGGGCAGTAAAAAAAATTAAGTAGGATAGAAACCTGGGATTCCAGATAATGGAAATTTTGGAAGTTCTATTGAATGACAGAGTGTTAAGAACTTCATTTAGCCTTTTACCAATATATTAACTATTGGTCTTCTGTAAAGGTTTGAAATTCAAAAACTAATTCAATTAAGTCTATCCTTTCCACACTCAGGAGTTCCAGAATCACTCGCTCAAATGTATGTCCATAATTCTCACTTTTGACCAGCAAGTATTAGCAGAAGCATTTCTATTACAATTTTTTTTTTAATGTAGCAGCACAGCACATTGTTCTTACTGACATCTGATGCATTTTACTTCAGCTTTCTTCACTGACTCTCTAGTGAACAAAGCATTTCATTAATTGCAGATAAGGAGAATCAATAGCGTTTCTCATCAATGCCTTTGCACTGGTAAACTGTTCTACTACATTTAGGATAGTTATTACTCTGAAGAGTTACAATGCACAATGGGCCAAACCACTTGAGTTCATTTTTCAATCCCTTATTAATTAAAAATTTAACTACTCATGATGCATTTTTTAATTTAAGGAAATAAATATAATATTTGTAAATTTCTTAAAAAATATAATCCAAAGTCATTTGCACTGCTTCGATGATATCAAGAAAGATATACAGGAAGTCTGAAAGAACACATGATAACATTATGTACATCAAAGGTTACTTGAATGAGCCATTAATTACAGATTTTGGAAAACAGCATCTCTCCATGTTGACATGGTATGGTAAAATAAAATATCAAGAGAGTATGTGAATTGGTTGTCAAAGAAAGGAAAACATCAAGCATTCCCAACACCATTTGATTCTTAAAATGGTTTTCACAAATAAATTAAGTACTTAGTGCATTGACATCCACTGGACATTTATTTCTAGGCATCGGGCAAGGTAATGAAAACAAACAAAAAATGAATTCTTACCTTTTAATAGGTCCCGATGGAGAGGGAGAGGCTGATATGTAAGTAGATATACTAAATGTAATATGCAAATAGCTAAAGGTTGTATGAAGTGACGTAAGGATAACAAGGAAAGAAGCAACTGCTTGGTGGGTAAGAGGGTGTCAGACAGGCAACAAGGAAGGCCATCCGTGTCTGTAACCTATCCTATATCAAATAAGTACATGTATCAGGTGATGTATCATCCAAGTCTGTATCAAGCAAGTCAAGTGATGATGAACTATAAAACCCTCCTGAAGCTCTAGAAGCGCTTCCTCACAATGTTTCACTCCCCCAATCCCAACACCCTCAACACAAGTGCGGTCTTACTCAAAGTCTGGTGTTGTCTTTGATTCTGTGGATGGATAAAAACTTACATTTATTATTGAATTTTATCAATTTACTATTCATGTTGTTTGAAACTTGCAATTTTTAACTTTACTTTTAAGTAATAAATTGGCACTAGCATATGATAACGATGTTTGTTTTCTTTTATTTTTGCAGATTGTCTTGCTAGCCTCATAGTGTCTATTGCATGTTTTCAAGCAAGAATATTTTGGAACTGTTACTTTTTTCTTTTTTGACAAT
Source organism: Mustela nivalis (assembly GCF_964662115.1). Classification (NCBI taxonomy): domain Eukaryota; kingdom Metazoa; phylum Chordata; class Mammalia; order Carnivora; family Mustelidae; genus Mustela; species Mustela nivalis. Next base: position 113,033,432 of record NC_139023.1, read on the forward strand.
TAGACTTTAAAAGGCATATGGCTTATGGCTCAAGTATATGTTTATTCATTCAGTTATTCACTCAGTTTATTCAACAGATACATACTGAATGTCAGTTCTTTGCCAAATACTATTCTTGGCATAAGGAATAGAGTGCTGAATGAGACATGTGAGGCCCTTGGCTTTGTGCAAATTACACAATAGTACTAGTAGGAAGGAAAAAGACAATAAACAAGAAAAGTTATAAATAACTAAAATAATTTTAAAAATAATAAAAGATAAGAGTAAAATAAAAATGAGTTCTGGAAGACTATATTACTGGGTTTTCAGTGAAATTAAAATGGCAAACAAGATGGGATTGGGAGGGAGACTAACCATATGTGACTCTTAATCTCACAAAACAAACTGAGGGTTGCTGGGGGGAGGGGGTTTGGGAGAAGGGGGTGGGATTATGGACATTGGGGAGGGTATGTGCTTTGGTGAGTGCTGTGAAGTGTGTAATCCTGGTGATTCACAGACCTGTACCCCTGGGGGTAAAAATATATGTTTATAAAAAATAAAAAGTTAAAAAAAGAAAAAAAAAAGAAAAAAAAAAAAGGCAAACATAAAATTTAGCTTGAAATGTACCATATGGAGACCTGCAGTGAGAGGTTATACCTAAAAGGAGGGAAAAAGTCAGCTTTACTTTTTAGAGACATATGAAGAGAGCCAGGATGGCTAGATCTTGACAAATAAGTGAGAAAATGATGGGGTGAAATCAGAGTTTGGGAAGAAGCCAGATCACACTGGGCTTATGGTCCATGGTAATGACTTTGGATTTTATACTAAATTCAGTGAATGGTATGCCATTTTCTAATACTAAAGCAGAGATATACTTAACTCCCTAAAAATTTGTTTAATACAGTGGCAATTTATTTTCATGTGCTTTTCCTATCAACCGTATTACTTAAAACTAGGTGGCCAAAACTATTATTTAAATATTTATTGTACATTATCAAAACAAATATAATAAAATAAATGTAATAAAATCCGTATTATTTTATGACTATAATACATAATCATATGTATAAGTTCTTGTTGTATAGTAAATTTGCTTTTGGAATAAAGAGCAACAAGTATATTGTAAATTGTTGTACGTAAACATTTATCTTAGTATCACTACTTTCATTATATATTATTTTTATGCTAATGTACAGTGTTTTCTGTTTAGAACCTTCCATAATTTTGTTTATATCCAGTTCCTCATTATCAGTGAGATCTTTGCCACTGGAAACAGGGAATTGTGGGCTGAGTAATTAGCATAATCAGTGAACCACATAAATGCTCTCAAGGTAAGTTTTCGTCAGCCAGAAAAACATACAGCATCTTATTTTTGTTTTGTATATCAAGTAGGCAGAAGAATAAAACTGTAGACTTAACAGAGTCACAACATATTCCATCTAGACACAATTTTACAGATCACTTCTGTAAAAAGGAGTATGAGAGCAAGAATTAGACATCTATGTCTAAAGGCATTATTTCATGTATATATTTATGGATTGGGCAAGTTACAGCCAAAGATACTTGTTGACAACTGGAAGAAAATGATTAAATTTCAAATTTTTCCTTCCTATTACTTTCTATTTTCTTTTATCTGACTTTTTGTTTAATTAATTATAAATAGTAAACAAACTTTGTGTTCTATTACTTCAATAGCCTAGTTCAAAACATCCATATATTAGATCATCAGAACATCATTTGAAGAATTACTTTATGACAGGGTTTCTTTCATAGTGAAGAAAAAGAAGCGACTATATAAATACCACAGCAAAGGCAGAAGTTCTTAAAAAAAAGGGCTAGTTAGAGCCCTAGAATGCTATGGAGGTAATTCTAGGGACCATAAGGTCCATTCAACTTGTCAGAGAAGCATGCATCTCACTTTTCTTTCTTTTTTTTTTTTTAATTTATTTATTTGACACAGTGAGAGAGAGAGATCACAAGGAGGCAGAGAGGCAGGCAGAGAGAGGGGGGGAGCAGGCTCCCTGCTGAGCAGAGAGCCTGATGCGGGGCTCCATTCCAGACCCCGAGACCATGACCTGAGCTGAAGGCAGAGGCTTAACCCACTGAGCCACCCAGGTGCCCCAGCATGCATCTCACTCTTGATTTAGTCAATCAGATATTTTATATGATTTAATCCTTCAGCTTCTACATTGATTTAATACAAAAAAAAAAAAAGGTTGTTTACTTAGTAAAATGCTTGAAAATCACTGAATAATGAATTCATTAATAAAGAGAACATGAAAGAAAAATCGTTTGGGGGATATATAATAAACTTGGGGGTTCACAGAGGGAAGCTCTACCAGTTATAAGAGATAGTAAAACAGTGCTGTTGGAAGTGGAATTAAATCGGGATATTGCGACGAGCTGCTGCATTCATGTTTGGTGATACAGTCTGAGATAAGATTTCTTAGTTTTTTCAGGTTATTAACATTATCTTTTCAGTAGTCCGCGGTATCCTAGTCACCAGTGAACTTCCTCTTTTTCCATGCCAAATAACAATGAGACATCCTTACATTTGATGGAAAAGCTGAGTATCTGTTTCTAAATACCAGTGTATGCTGTACGCTGCCTAACATCTGTAAATATTAAAAAAGCACAATAGAGTATGGCTTATGCATTTCTTATCTGTAATAATATTTTGTTTCTTCTGCTGTGCTTCTCCTTGTGACTGCAAAGTCCGGTGGGGAAATGTCTAAAGAAATCAAGCCCTTGACACATGATCTGCATGAGTTATCTGTCCATAAAGGATGTCTGTTTTGAGGAAATTTTGTTATTGTTCCAGATGGCAGTACTGTCATCTTGGCCACACCACATGTAGCACATTCAGGAATTATTCACTGTGTCTGGTGGCCTGGAAATGATTCTGCTATTGAAAAGACTGTAACAAAGTGTCAGCATATGCCAAGCTATTCAGCACTGTCCTCCAAAAGAACTTATTTTCCCATGGGAAGTTACCAAGAAGTTTTGGTCAACAACCCAAATTTCTTTTACCAGACTTTTTAAAAAGATCTTCAATCTGTTGATCTTTTGCTTGGCTCAGAGCCAAACTAGGTTTATGTCAAATGCCTGTTACTGTAAACTACTGGTAGTCTGATACTGTATTTTGTTAAATAATTTGTGAATACAACTGTTATGCAACTGGTCAGCAATATTTATCTTATTAATGGGAAACATCTTGAAGTTCATCTCAAATGTATCTATTTAGAAACAAGTATTTACAAGTCTTAATACTAACCATCTTATGCATGTTCTTTAATCATTTGAACTGAAAGACAGGCTTTACTAAGCTTAGGGAGTTGAGAAAAGAGGAATCCTTTCAACTATAATTGAGGTCACAGGTATTTGTTTTATGACATTCAGAATGCAATGATCTCAGAGTATGATAGATATGCTGACTGACCTCAAAAGTTTTCCTTCTGAAAAATGCTGATGCAATGATAGCAAAACCATTAGAAACAGTCACTCTAAAGTCCTTTAACAAGGAATTTCAACCTACACTTCCCAACACACCAATGGCCATAAAATGAAGACAAACGTTTCTTAGTACAGTTACAATGGTGAGAGTGGAAAACACCCACTTTTCACTCCATAAAAAGAGAGCCTCTCAACAAGTGACTACTCCATTGGTTAAAAACCAATGTGGGGGACACCTGGGTGGCTCAGTTGGTTGGCCGGCTGCCTTCGGCTCAGGTCATGATCCCAGCCTCCTGGGATCGAGTCCCACATCGGGCTCCTTGCTCGGCAGGGAGCCTGCTTCTCCCCCTGCCTCTGTCTGCCTGTGCTCGCTCTCTCCCCCACTCTCTCTCTGATAAATAAATGGAAAAAAAAAAAAAAAACCAATGTGGAATTCAGAATAAGGGCTAAATGATATTTGAGGACTAGGAGAGAAGGCTGCTGCGGTTTCATATTGGTTGGCAAAATTTCCTTTATCACTTTTTGAGGTCTAGTTTGGTGATTCTAGGTCCCTGAGTTGATTAAACTAGAGGAAAAGGATAGGGATTTTCACAGGCTGCTGGATTAAGTAGATGTGTAAGAAGAGATTATTCTAAAACTTCATAAGGACTCTGATAGAAGATAGTTGAGTATAAAGGCACAAAATATACACATTACAAGATCATTCTTGATAGAGTTAGGTTTAAAAGACAATTATCTTGGGCTCCTGGGTGGCTCAGTGGGTTAAGCCGCTGCCTTCGGCTCAGGTCATGATCTCAGGGTCCTGGGATCCATTCCTGCATCGGGCTCTCTGCTCAGCGGGGAGCCTGCTTCCTCCTCTCTCTCTCTGCCTGCCTCTCCAACTACTTGTGATTTCTCTCTGTCAAATAAATAAATAAAATCTTTAAAAAAAAAAAAAAGACAACTATCTCACCATGGGTAAAAGATGAGGGTGGAGGAAAAATGTGGAAATGAACATATAGGCAGAAAATAAAGGCCCACATTAAAAAAAAAAAATGAGAATTCAGCTTTTTTGTAAGATGGAAAAACTCAAAGATTCTGCATAACTTATATTTCCAAGATACTAAGATTTATTATTTTAAGCAAAAGCCTTAGAAAGTTACTTAGCATTAATCAGTTAATTTGATAGACAAAATGACTGTATTGACAGAAGAGCCAGTAGAAGGTAATTACTGGCAAATAACTAATGGAGATTTTTAAAAGTTGTTGTGCACTTATCAATCTGTCTCAAGTGGCAGGAGTCTGCAGCTGTCAATGATTTTTCTACCAAAGCGGCATTGAGGGCACTGAGCTTCCAGGATTTAAAAGAAAATGAATCAAGGATTTATTTACTTGCAGTTTCTATCTAAATAATTACATTTTAGGATACCTAAAATTACATCAGGACATTTAGCTTATGAAAAATGAACCCACAATAACCTGAATTTATGCTGATGAAGGTGTTTTCTAGGAGACAGTTTATCAAGCTGCAGAGTACCAGAAACTGTCACTTTCCATCTGACAATAGAAATAGGAGAACATGCTTGGAGTTATAATTGGTGATGGCAGAGGAGGTTCTGGGAAGCTAAAAATGCCTTACAAATAGCAATCCCGGTTTTACTTTGTATTTCTAGCACAACATGAGGAAGACCATAGAAAAACGCTGACTAATCTATGTTTAAAGTCAAAACACAACTATTAAAGGTCAAACACAAGGACCAATCTATGTAATGAAAATGATTATGTGCAAAAGAATATGAAAGAAGTACATTTGTATCAACAATAAGCATTTCAATTATATGAAATTTTGGGTGTAAAAATTACCCCATCCCCACACTGCTGCCTTTTGGAGCATAGCTGCTACTGGAACAATTTTTTAAAATCTTTAATTTTCCCCATAGTTGTCTTATAATTGTTAATTAATTTGCATAACATATTCCTGATTGTTGGGTTAAAATGTATGAGGTAAATATGCTGTGTAATTAGAGTGGAGATTACTATAATCTGTAATCTCCACTCTGATTTTACAGTTTTAATTTTAATTTTATAGGAGATTAAAGATTACAGTTTTGCTATGATTGAAATTATTGTAAAAAATGTTAGAAAACTCTTGCAATGCATTTGAAAGTTTTAATATTCAGGTTACTAATCAGGCCATGAAAAATTGCATGCAAAGCCTGGAAAGTTCTGCCAGTCCATAATTCATTCTTTCAGTCTTTACTGAATACCCATCATAGGCCAGATATTAGTCCAAACTCTAGAGGTACAATGATGCAGAAAATAGAAAAACCTATCCATCTGCTAGGATCTTATATTCTAGTAGAAGCCAGACAGCACACAAGTGAAGAAATAAGTGAAAAAGATTGTTACAGAAAATGACAAGGAGGGAAGTCAAGAGTTTGATGACACTGGAAATAATTGGGGAGGCCATCAGCAAAGTTGCAATGAGTTAGAAAGCTGACATTGGGCCTGATACTTGGATGAATCAGAACAAGGATCAGAGTAAGCCAATTAGAAGCCTATATAATACGATTTCTCTAGTGTTTGCTTTCATTTCCTTCTATAATACATACTCGTTGAGCGTCTATTTTGTGGGGTTAGGAAAGGATTGAGTGCCAGGAATATTGTCAGCCTGCAATTGTGAGGAAACCAGAAGATACCTATAGTTTAAAAAGGAAGACAAAAACTTAAATAAAGCAATAAGTTAATTACTAAGATGAAGGCCTTAGTAGATGTTATGACAACTATGACTAAATTGGTCTAGTGGTTAGTGAGCACGAATGAGAAAGAAAGTGTTAATTAAAAAAAAAAAAAAAAAAAGGCCAGTTTGGTAGACAGAATTCCAAAATGGATCCTCCAATCTCCCTCCTCCTAATGTACATGCCCTGCATAACCCACAGGACTGTACTTGTTGGATTTTACTCCTGTGCTTAAGTCATACGACAGCTGACTTAATGACAGAGATTATCAGGATGAGTCTGATGTGATAATACAACCCTTTAAAAAGCAGAGACGTTTTTTGTTTTTAAAGATTTTATTTTATTGACAGCAAGAGTGAGAGACAGCAACAGAGGGAACATAAGCAGCAAGAGTGGGAGAGGGAGAAGCATATTCCCGCTGAGCAGGGAGCCCAGTGCGGGGCTTGACCCCAGGACTCTGGGATCACTACCTGAGCCAAAGGCAGATGCCTAACCGTTGAGCCATCCAGGCACTCCAAGAGAGTTGGGGTTTTTGTTTGTTTGTTTGTCCTTTTTCCCAGGTGGTCACAAAAGAAGTCTGAAATTCTGTGACACATTACTATTTGCTTCAAATTAAAGGGAACTGTGAATCAAGGACTGTCGATGGCCTGTAGGAGCTGAGTGGCTCCTAGCACACCGCCAGTAAGTGGCAGCCTCAGTTCTACAACCATAATGAACCGACTTCTGTCGGTCAGAATGAACATCAAAGTGAATTTCTCCCCCAGAGCCAATGGACAAGAACCCAGCCTGACTGGCACTTTGATTTTGGCCTTGTGATAGCCTGAGCAGAGAACCCAGTTACTGTCTGCGTGAGTTCTGACAAATGGAAATGTGAACTAATACATGGGTGCTCTTTTAAGCTGTTACGTTTGTAATAATTTGTTACCATCAATAGAAAACTAATAAGGCGGTGGACAATAGTGATAAACCCTGTTCACTTAAAATTGGGTAGGGTCATAGTTTAATAATTAAGGCTTTTTGGTCTTGAAATAGGAGTGATAAGACAAGATGTATTTACTTATAATTAAAATGCTTGTTACTCTCAAAAATTCATAACTCTACATGAAATAACACATTATATTATTTCTTTAAATGTCTGTATTCTTCATCTACTCCTTGTCAGACACATCTTCCTGCACTAATAGCTTTTTAAAGAAGTCACTGTATACACTAATCATGAAGAGCATTGAGCAGTGTGTAGAATTGCTGAATCACCCCCATTGTACACCTGCAACTAATATAACACTATATCTTAACTATACTGGAATTAAAAACTTAATAAAATTTAAAAATAAATACAAAGAAAAGAGTAAAACTACAAGTCATTGTACTTAACACATTTTTTGATATATATAGAAAAATCTGTCTTCGGGGTGCCTGGGTGGCTCAGTGGGTTAAGCCTCTGCCTTTGGCTCAGGTCATGATCTCAGGGTCCTGGGATCGCGCCAGGCTCAGGTCCTGGGATTGAGCCTGGTGTCAAGCTCTCTGCTCAGCAGGGAGCCTGCTTCCTCCCTCACCCTCCATCTGCCTTTCTGCCTACTTGTGATCTCTCTGTCAAATAAATAAAATCTTAAAAAAAAAAAGAAAAAACTGTATTCATTGCTATTGTTTTTCATTTGATAAATAGTTAATGTTATCAACTATCTTCTAGGCACTGTATAGAGTTAAGAGGAAATAGCAGTCATATAGGAAGAAATGGGGACAAAATAAAATCCCTACGCTCTTGGAGATTACATGCTGCTGACAGATGAATGAATAATAAATTGGGCAAATGAACTAATTGTTTTCCACACACTCTCACGTCTTTAATTGAAAATTTTAGAACTTTGCACTTCATAGACAAATTTAGGGAGAGAGGTAAAAAAATGCCGACAGTTTATAGCTGATCTCTTAGGTCTTGCACACTCTTTCTATCTTAGAGGCAACATTTCCTTTTAAATTTCTGTTTGTGACATGCCAGCAAATCTATCATTATAACAGTAAAAGTGTGTTTGTTTGTTTCTTTTTTATGGCTTCCCATGTACTTTCCAAATCATAATCTAGCATCTTTAATCTAAGCTCTAAGTACAAAGTAGGAAATAAAGTTAAATCACTTTTAAAATTCTATATATGCACCAGTATCTTGAGTAAGCATTTTATCATAAAAAAAAAAATGATATTAACAAGGAGAAAGTGGCCCTCGGGAAAACTGTTAGGTAGGCATCATGTTTATTTGTTTTCGCTTCTCTTTCCATCCAACTCTGAGTGTACATTTAGAGTTGCTGAGTGTAAATTTTAAGGCTGACTCCTGAGTTCTGCTACTTTTTCAGTCTCTAAACTCAAATAAAATAACTTCTCTAGTCCTTAGTTTATCAAATAATATCACCTCGTTTTGTGTTAAGAATTTGAGTGAAATATTATTTATAATGTAATTAAATATGATCATTACCCCACCCCCAAAATATGTGATGATTGCTCCATCTTTCACCTTGCCAGGGTTCTCAACAGGGTGTAATTTTGCCCTCAGGGGACTTATTCCAATGTAGAAGACATTATTTTGGTAGTCATTAACTGGGAAGGAACTGCAGGCATCTATTGGTAGAAACCAAGAATGCTCCTAAAGATACTACAATGCATAGAGAAGATCCCCACAATAAAGATTCTTCTGGCCAAAAAATGCCAATGCAGTTAAGCTCAAGAAGCCCTGTTCTCAGCACGTACATTGCCATTATCTGCAGAAATGTCTGTTTGGATCTCTGGATATTTTGTTTCTCACTGTTATTCATGAAACCTTTGTTCCCTTTCTAAAGATACATAATACCCATTTAATATGTCATTCAAACTTATTTGTATGTGGTTATCCCTAGAATTGCTTTGAGTTTTTGCAAGGTGAGTCTGGAAATATAATCCTAAGAAATGAATCTCAGGTTGTAATTTTCAGTTCTAGGGAATGACTGAAAGGAAGGGGGTTGCATTTTGGAACTTCAAATTAATTCTTTAAAATAACAGAATACAGATGAGAAGTTAATCATCTCTGCATATAAACCTAACTCTATACACTACAAAAGGTTGAAGAAAGCTGATCTTTTTGTATAACTTCTCCGGTTTATCTGGTAACATGTTCATGAGATGAAAAATTTTGTTTCCTAAAAATTATATCCTTTAATTTAAACTTAGGTAGAAAATCCATCATTGCAATCCAATGCTACAGCATTTTTAAAGTAAATTAGTAGTATGATTGTTACTGATTGATGTTATACATATTATTTTAGAACTGAGCCTTCCAGAAAAAAAAAAAAAGTATTCAAAACTGCAAGAGCAAACAGCTTTATTTATATTTTTATTCCTATAATTCTCCCATATGGTGTATTTATTATTAATATATGCTTCAAGCAGATAGATACTTACATTTCATGCTTTGAGCAGAGAACTTAACTTTGGACATACTGCTTATTAAAAACTGAAAGATCAGACATAATGTCAAGAAGTCATTCCAGGAAGGAAGGTTGCGAGTTGTGGAAAATAATAGCCTTGTTTAAAATGGAAGATAGAGGGATGCCTGGGTGGCTCAGTGGGTTAAACCTCTGCCTTTAGCGCAGGTCATGATCCCAGGGTTTGGGGATCGAGTCCCACATCAGGCTCTTTGCTCAGCAGGGAACCTGCTTCTCCCTCGCCTAACTGCCTCTCTGCCACTTGTGATCTCTATCCCTCTGTCAAATAAATAAATAAAATCTTTTAAAAAATAAATAAAATAAAATAGAAGATAGAAGAATTGAGAGGACAAAAAGTACAGAAATGAATATGATCACAGAATATTATTACATGTTAATGTATGATGAAAGTGCAGGGAAGAAGGAAGGTTGTTGCTTAGTTCTTGAGCCTGGATCCCTCTGAAGATCAAAAGAAATCAGCAACAGAGGAATGGAGGTGCAGACTGCCAACTAAGGATCAGTGGAAGAAAATATAACTTGGGAAAAGACTCCTCTGTATCTTTCCAATAATAGTTTTAAAGTATAATTTTTACTTGAGCCGTTCCCTAGTGATATTTAAATCCGTTTTTAATGGAATAAATATGAAACACTGTGAGACAAGATTTGATCTTAAAAAATGTATACTACCAATATACAATGAGTAAAAATAATTTTACCTTTTCTGTATTTAAAGTAAAAAAGTCATTAATATTATGTACCTTTGTACACTATATTCATCTCTATGATGATAAATATTTCCAATCAAAAATTCCCCTAGTATAAAAAAGCTGTATTAGTTTGTGAAGATATCAATCATTATTAGCAAAAAAAAAAAGAAAAAAATACGGCTTAAGCTTTATAATAAAACTGCAAACAATAAGAACAGTTATTTTTCCATTTCCATTAACAATTTTGTATTATATTCCCAAGGCCATTATGTTAATTTAAAGCTTAGATATTTGTTTTGTTTTATTTGTATAAAAGAGAAATATAGTATTTTTTATGTGAGAAATATAGTATTAATGATAGATTTTTAAACAACTGCAATTAATAAAACTAATCACATTCTGATTCATAAAATAACAAAGGGAACACAGAAAGCCACAGTCATGGGATACTATATACCCACTAGTATATAGTATACACTCACAAGGCATATAACAACTGATAATAATTCCAATAATAAAAATAATAATATTGAATAATCAATATTTTTATCTGATATGGAGGGTTATTCTCCTAAAAGGCAAAGACAGGAATCATACATTTCTTTCTCTCCCCTACTCTGTGCTTTTAAGGAATAGCTTTATGTGTAAAGAGACACACAGAAGAAACTTAACTGACAAGTGGAACATGGTTCATTAAGTCAGTCATCTTTCACTACAATGAAGAGAACATTCATTTGTCATTCTGTCACTAAGCAGCTGTAAGACCTGGTTTCACAATGCTAGATTTGGGACATACAAGAAACTTGCAGTTAATTGTGTATGGTTATAGTTTCAAAAGGCCTTCTTACAAAGAATAGCCTAAAAGTGGAAATAATGGGCATGCCAGAACTTTCATGGAATGAAACTAGTTTGATTAGTATAAGTTATATTTGAATTTTTATCTTTTAAGCCAGATGTAGTATACACCCCCAAATTTTTGTTTTTCAAAAATGGGCAGTCCAAGAAAGCACTAATCAGAAAACTCGGTTTCTTAATGGCAAAAGAGTTGAGAGGAAGCATTATTCTATAAATTTTCAATCTTCGGTCTTAGTTTCTTTTTTTTTCCATTTACATTATTATTGATATTAATTTTAAAAACATGTACTTTACTTAGGAAGTATATTAAAAGCATATTTTCATCTCCTGTTCTATTTATAAATATCTGCTACTATTGTATAATTAGTTTTCTAAAAAAGATTTTATAGGAATTGCATTAAATGTGTAGATTGCTTTAGGTAGCATAGACATTTTCACAATATTTATTCTTCCAATCCAGGAGCATGGAACATTTTTCCATTTCTTTGTGTCTTCCTCAATTTCTTTCATGAGTACTTTATAGTTTTCTGAGTATAGATTCTGTGCCTCTTCGGTTAGGTTTATTCCTAGGTATCTTATGGTTTTGGGTGCAATTGTAAATGGGATTGACTCCTTAATTTCTCTTTCTTCTGTCTTGCTGTTGGTGTAGAGAAATGTAACTGACTTCTGTGCATTGATTTTATATCCTGACACTTTACTGAATTCCTGTATAAGCTCTAGCAGTTTTGGAGTGGAGTCTTTTGGGTTTTCCACATATAGTATCATATCATCTGCGAAGAATGATAATTTGACTTCTTCTTTGCCGATTTGGATGCCTTTAATTTCCTTTTGTTGTCTGATTGCTGAGGCTAGGACCTCTAGTACTATGTTGGACATCCCTGCCGTGTTCCTGACATCCAGATGGCCAATAGACACATGAAAAAGTGCTCCATATCACTCGGCATCAGGGAAATACAAATCAAAACCACAATGAGATATCACCTCACACCAGTCAGAATGGCTAAAATCAACAAGTCAGGAAATGACAGATGCTGGCGAGGATGTGAAGAAAGGGGAACCCTCCTACACTGTTGGTGGGAATGCAAGCTGGTGCAGCCACTCTGGAAAACAGCATGGAGGTTCCTCAAAATGTGAAAATAGAACTGCCCAATGACCCAGCAATTGCACTATTGGGTATTTACCCTAAAGATACAAACGTAGTGATCCAAAGGGGCACATGCACCCGAATGTTTATAGCAGCAATGTCCACAATAGCCAAACGATGGAAAGAACCTAGATGTCCATCAACAGATAAATGGATCAAGAAGATGTGGTATATATACACAATGGAATACTATGCAGCCATCAAAAGAAATGAAATCTTGCCATTTGCAACAACATGGATGGAACTAGAGCGTATCATGCTTAGCAAAATAAGTCAAGCAGAGAAAGACAACTATCATATGATCTCCCTGATATGAGGAAGTTGTGATGCAACATGGAGGCTTAAGTGGGTAGGAGAAGAATCAATGAAACAAGATGGGATTGGGAGGGAGACAAACCATAAGTGACTCTTAATCTCACAAAACAAACTGAGGGTTGCTGGGGGGAGGGGGTTTGGGAGAAGGGGGTGGGATTATGGACATTGGGGAGGGTATGTGCTTTGGTGAGTGCTGTGAAGTGTGTAAACCTGGTGATTCACAGACCTGTACCCCTGGGGATAAAAATATATGTTTATAAAAAATAAAAAATTAAAAAAATAATTGATACCTGAAAAAAAAAAGATTTTATTTATTTATTTGACAGAGATCACAAGTAGGCAGAGAGGCAGGCACATAGAGAGAGATGGGGAAGCAGGCTCCCCGCTGAGCAAAGAGCCTGATGTGGGGCTCGATCCAGGAACCCTGGGATCATGACCTGACCCGAAGGCAGAGGCTTAGCCCACTGAGCCACCCAGGTGCCCTATATTGTGTAATTAATTTTAAAAATTTATTTCAATTTTTTCTGAATTTCATCTTGTTTTATTTACTAAATATTTACTAACTTTATTTACTAAAATTTACTAATGTCATAAAAATAATTTATCTTAACACATACACACACACACACACACACACACACACACACAACTTAACATCCATAAGCTGAAATGTTCTCAACATATATCACTAGATTAGCTGTTTTCACTAGGATAAAAGAATATCACTCCACGTTTCTCATGCATAGATAAACAAAAATTTTGGTGGTTCTCTCAAGAGATTTGTCTGCTTTTGCTCTCATAAGTCTTCCATTGGGCTAAATGTCCTGTGGGCACCAGGGAAATGCAGCATATTAATACAATCATTTTGTTTTTATTTAAATGGTGAGCACCACCAGTTTTCTATCCTTAAATCTGTTTCTTTGTATATTTTGGTGTATGGCCATCCAAAATACAGTCTACATCCTTGACCTTCCTTCAACCTAGGTATAATCATAATAATATTTTTTCATGCTATATCATTTATATCATAAAATTAAACATTTGGCAAAAATGATGCCAAAAAAACATGCTAGAAAGCAGAAATGAATACATGATAACTAAATATTATTTTAACAGAAAGAAAGAACAGATTTAAACTTTTTACAGATTGGGACAGTTAAGTGTAAAAGATAGAGGTAAATAATTTCAACAAAGGACATAGCTCTTTTTTTTCAAGAAATGATAGGATTATTTATTTAGCAATACATATTCAATAGGAAGAAAAGGGTTCATCTTTTTTTTAAATTTTATTTAATTTCTTTTCAATGTTCCAGAATTCATTGTTTATGCACCACCACACCCAGTGCTCCATGCAATATGTGCCTTCCACAATACCTACCACCAGGTTCACCCAACACCCACTCCCCTCCCCTTCAAAACCCTCAGTTTGTTTCTCAGAGTCCACAGTCTCTCATGGCTTGTCTCCTCCTCTGATTTCTCCCAACTCACTTTCATTTATTCATCTACTTATTCAACAGGAATTTATTAAGCATTTATTGTATGTCTATAGCCAAGTTAGAGTTTCACTGCCTCAATCTTTCATTTATTTGATATCCTTTACAGAATTCACTTTGTTACTTCCTATATTCATTTAGCCATTTAATCTTTATAATCTTTTGCGAGAATCATTTTATAGGTCAGGAACTTGAAGGTTAGTAAGCTTAAACAACGTGTCCAAGGTTACTCAGCTAGTAGACAAACAAGGCTTGAGCCATGGTCTCTGTGATTCTAAAGTCTGTTCCATGTCAAGGGTTTGCCTCTCCTCTAGGGAGGTCACATTCTGGTAGAGGACAACAAGCACATACATTTTAATAAAATGTAAACACTGGAATAACCAAGTGCAAAGTATTTACAAAATATTTATAGCAACAAGGAGAGAATGATTGATTCTTCTTGATGAGTTCGTGATGGGAAGGCATATGGGAGTTTTACAAAGGAATTAACAATGAAACTGAATTTTAAGGAAGAGCAGAAATTCACTTGGCAAAAAATGAAAGAATGAAAGTTCTGAGGAAGAGCATGTGCAGAGGCCAAGAGGTGTAAAAGAGCAGTGTGTTTGTAGCAAAGAGTTTGCTGTGAGGAGCTATGGAAGAAATGGTACAGAAACCCAGGGAAGGGGGCCTTTCAAGCAGGAGGGCGCAGCTAACGACATATATAAACAGAGAGTTTAGTTAGGATGAGGACTGAAGAAATGTCATTGCATTTGATGGATAGAGGAATACACAAACCTCACCAGAAAACTTCAGAAGTGGGACGTTGAAACAGAAATGGATGGAAGTGGAGACACTGGTATTTTAAAACAACTGAGGTAAAAGGATTGAGACGTGATTTTAATTTGAAGGATGAGTTCCCCACACTACAAGTGGGTTTGTGTCGTTTTAAGGGCGAAATAGAGTTTAGCATATCTTGGGGAAAGTAACTAGTGTGGAGGGAGATGTAGAAAGCTTATTAAAGGTTCAGGCCTCTGCGGGCACCTGGGTGGCCTAGTCTGTTAAGTGTCTGCCTCGGGTAGGGTCATGATCCCAGGTACTGGGATGGAGTCCCACATGGGACTCTGCTCAGCGGAGACTCTGCTTCTCCCTCTCCCTCTGCCTGCAGCTCCCCATGCCTGTGCACGCTCTCTCTCTATCAAATATATAAATAAATAAATCTTGAAAAGAAATGGTTCAGGCTTCTGGAGGAGACAAGAAGGGAACAAAGAAGATAGTGCAGATGGAGAGGAAAAACTTGAATTACAGCCCATATTTAGTGGAGGAGAGGTAAAGATGAAAAAATCTCTTGTAAAATGGAAAATTTCAGGGGTAGTTAAGAACCTGCTGATATCAGTATGAATTAAGGCAAGTAACTTGAAAAAAAAAAAGTTATGCTACAACTGCTCAGAAAAATGCGAAGATATTGAAAATTATGAAAAAGTCCCATAGAGTATTGAGGGTTCAACTGAGTATAACTAAAAAATATATTATACAAAACTCTGTTGTGCAAATATTGTTAATGTGGAATGTTGATTGAAATAAAAATGTGGACTTCATTTTCACTGTTGAGATAATGAGTTAAATGATTTTATTTTTCCCCTGGCATTAATCCAGGAAAAATTTGCATCAAGTTTAGACTTCCTCATTTATAGCTCCAGTGTTGCTGTACCAAAGACAGCAACTGGAATCTGAATGAAAGAGAGATGCTAAATGTATGTTTTGAATGGTGTGTAGAAGTATAAAGATGTGGATCATTTCAGCTCTGGCATGGTCAGGGAGACAGAAAGGTTGTTTCCTTTTCTTGACAAAGATAATAATGTTCTATGAGATCCATGGTATAGAAAGCACTATAAAGCACTACCATGAGAGTTTTTGTGGGTTGCAGAGGTTGATTATGGGAATCTGTTGCTGTAAGTGGGCTAGGCAGAACTGCTCCCACCGAAGAACAGAAAGGTGCTTATCCAATGATAAGACATAGAGATGAAGAGTACTGGGCATTTCTGCTGGGGACTAGAACCTGCAACAGTGGAAGCAGAATTAGTGAAGGAATAGAACCTCTTGGTTTATGGACAATTGGGATGTGTGTGTGTGTGTGTGTGTGTGTGTGTTTGTACACGTGAATGAGTGTACAAAAAAGTAGTAGGAAGATACCAATGGTGTGACTTTGGGGAAAATCCCTAAGATCATACTCAGCAGAATGAAAGGGATTAACCACTCCATAGAAGCCAACAGAGTTTGGACAGGAGACATCTCAGTAATAGTCATGGTGGGCTAAAACCTCCTCCACTTTTGGGTATTGTGTATACCCTTACTGAGAATCTTCATAGCCTAGGGAGAGGGAAAATACTAACAAAGTATTTATGAGATGAATTTCTAACAACCTGTGACCAGTAGAAATTGAGCTAGATTTATCTGCTTATGAAAAACAAGATAGAATTATTTCTTGTTCCCAAGTGGTGTTATAAACCAAATTCATACCCTTGCTGACACAAACAAGTAATTTTGTTCAATGTGATGTTTTTGTAGATAAATCTTTCTTATCCTTCTTTATCCTGCTGTAAGTGCCATGAGTACAAACACACACAGACACACATACTGCCAATTTTTCCTCTCTTACCCAAGATTCATTCTTTGATTTGCCTACTATTAAGCCTGCACAATATTTTGTTTAAATTAAAAATATTTTAATACTATTTTTCAGGCAACTTAAAGATGTGAACAAAAGCCTGGTTCTCCGCCATCTGCACGAATCTAATTGATTGATCTAAATAACTACCACCCTTTACAAATCCATATACAATAGGAATCCATATCTTTAAGAACTGATCCTTGTAAAAATTTTTAGGTGACTCCCAGGAGCCATTCTGTATTCTTTTGTAAAAAAATGTATTCATTTTGTGATCCATTCCTTTTTTGTAAATGACCATTACAAAGTATATACATTATTCCGGGCCCTTTTCTCTGTAGGTGGGAACTTCAGGTCTCATGTTGGCCTCACCTTAGTACCATCTGGCAATTTTATGTACTCCTATATGTACTCTTGTATCTATGATGGAAAGCATGATTTTATGAACTTAGCCTTAGTTCTAGCTATTCTACTGATTCACTAGACAGTTTGGACAAATGTTTTAAGTGCTATTCAATAAAACTTTTCTGTCATTGTCTAAAATATAGATATATTAATGTTTTCTGTGTACTATAGTATATTAAAGAATACCTAATAATTCTCTTAATCACATTTCAGATACTTAAGTAGTATCTATTACATAAAAGGAAAACGAATTAGAGTTATGGTGCATGTTTTAAATTGCAGACTACAGGGGCACCTGGGTTGCTTAGTCATTAAGCATCTGCCTTCAGCTCAGGTCATGATCTGAGGGTCTTGGGATCCAGCCCTGCATTGGGCACCTTGCTTGGCAGGAGGCCTGCTTTTCCTTCTCCCACTCCCCCTGATTGTCTTCCCTCTCGCGCTGTATCTCTCTCTGTCAAAAAAATAAATAAAATCTTGGGACGCCTGGGTGGCTTAGTGGGTTAAGCCTCTGCCTTCAGCTCAGGTCATGATCCCAGGGTCCTGGAACCAGAGTCCTGCATTGGGCTTCTTGCTCAGCGGGGAGCCTGCTTCTCTTTCTGCCTCCCTGCCTGCTTGTGTGCTCTCTCTCTCCTTCTCTCTGACAAATAAATAAATAAATAAATAAAATCCTTATAAATAAATAAATAAATAAAATCTTAAAAAAACCTTTCAGACTACATATATGATATTAAATAAATTTAAAACACTAAATAAATAAATAACTATGGTGAGCTATAAACTGAATCCTTGCACTAGTTTACTATGTCCTTTGGATGAATTGTATTTATTTATTTATTTTTAAGACTTTATTTATTTATTTACAGACAGAGATCACAAGTAGGCAGAGAGTCAGACACAGAGAGAGAGGGGGAAGCACGCTCCCCGCTGAGCAGAGAGCCCGATATGGAGCTCAATCCCAGGGCTCTGAGATCACGACCTGAGCCAAAGGCAGAGGCTTTAACCCACTGAGCCACCCAGGTGCCTCGAATTGTATTTATTTTTAGCTCATTCCTTCAATTTGCTTAATGAAAATATTTTTCTGGTGAAGTACTAGGTTATATTTATTTATTCCTACAACCATCAAGAGAAAAAAACTCATGTATTCTCAAAAGCAAGTGTTTTGAACTGCTGAACTGTCATGTAAGTTACATATTCTGAAAGTTACATATTCATGAAAGTTATATAAAAGTGACATATTCTGGCTGGTTTACTAATATTTTGAGTCTTCTAGGTCTTATTAGTATTTTAGGTCTTCTGGTTTACTAATATTTTAGGTCTTCTGCATGCATGCACTACATGAAGTATGAAGCTACTCACTATTGCATTGCATTAAAATATCACCAAGTGTTATTTGATATCATTAAGAGTATTTGTTATTGCAGCACGAGGTGAACTTTTTGCAAATGTAAAATATGTCAACATAAATTAAAGATCAACTTGACTATTATTAAATTATCATGTCATCTGCCTCCCCTCTACCACCTTTTGACTTTCCTGTGCATAAAGGCAGACAACTGTAGCGAATAAATAGTTACTAGCTGAATTATTTGTAATGCCTTCCCATTGGTGCCTAAGACAATGCTACTGCATGAATTTTCAGAATATAACTCAGTCCCTCAAATCCCTGAAACTCCAGAAATTAACACTCGAGTGGCATTTTGAACACATCCAGTCATCTAGAGGAAATGATTTGGTCTTCAAATATTGTGAATCTCAATTCAACAACTCCACATTTTAATCTTTTCAGCTGGTCAATGTCACCTGCATCAGTTTGCTATACTGTAATAAAATAACTGAACTATTTGTATCACTTGAGAATTAAGATTCACTTTTCTTGAAATTTCCTAAAGGTAGCTAGCTTACTCAGAGGAAAAATACTGAAATACATGGGCAGGAGATGAATAGATATTGTAGATATGATCTGGGTTCACAAAATACTGATAATTAATATCTGGAAGCTTGGAAGTTTATGTACAAACATTTCAAATAAAACTAAATTTATATCAATGAATCTTGTCTGATTTCATGAACAAAATTAGCTGTTCAATTTATGAAAAATGTACAACTTTCACTAAGATGTAAATATGTTAAAATATAAAGTTTTATAAGTAACAAAGTATCTGAAATAAATTATATTATTAAAAGAATATTTGTGAGAACATAAAACCATTTTGGGATATAAAATACATTATTCAAAGTTTTTTCTTTCAATGTATATGTAAATAGCAAAATATGTATTATATAGATTTACTCAAATAATTACATAGTGTGTATCTAAAAACATGTCAAGTATATATAGATTGCTAGAAAAATAAATGATCTCATATTCATAAACTTTTTAGATCTTTCAACAATTTAATAGTGTAAAGTGAGTTCATAGTTTGAATATTTGAAGTATAAATTGCATTTTTGAAAAGCACAAAATTTTCTGAGAATCATAAATATAATTGTTTCCACAGGATTTCTGGTATATCATGTGATTAATTGTTTTTTCAAGTAGAAATATATGAAAATAATATAACACATTTTTGGCTTTGTTTTATTTTGTTACTTTTTGCGATTAAATTTATATGCAATAATCCACTCTCAAACAGATTTCTGGAAAATTTCAATCATTAAAAAATAACCAAGGGGCGCCTGGGTGGCTCAGTGGGTTAAGCCGCTGCCTTCGGCTCAGGTCATGATCTCAGGGTCCTGGGATCGAGTCCCGCATCTGGCTCTCTGCTCAGCAGGGAGCCTGCTTCCCTCTCTCTCTCTCTGCCTGCCTCTCCATCTACTTGTGATTTCTCTCTGTCAAATAAATGAATAAAATCTTTAAAAAAAAAAAATAACCAAGAATCAAGAAACTATAATAGAAATATAAATATATAACATATATTTTATATATTTTTTACATATTAAATATATAAAGATACATAAAGTAAAATATAAATATTGAAGTAAATTGCTATTTCAAAGACTTGGATTTTTACTACATAGAAAATATCACCTGGCTTCATTTATAGCCAATCATGTATAGCATAATAGAGTATAAAGTAGGGTAGAGTTTAATATGTCTTGGTAATATCAAAGAAAACAGTAGTCCTGAGACTGAAATGAAGGTTGCTTATTAAACAATGGGAAGAGATGATCTTATAAGGTGGCGAATGGAGTTGGAGGCAGAAGCAAAGGAGAATGGTGGGAGTAACTAGAAGCTACAAATGTGAAGAGTACACAGGAGGCCAACAGATATAGGAAAAGCCACAACATTTAAATTATTGAAATGACTCCTTCCTTCCTTCTTTCCTTCCCTCCCTTCTTTCTTTCCTTTTCTCTTCCCTCCTTCCTTCCTCTCTCTCTCCCTCTTTCTCTTTTTCTTTTTCTTTAACAGGAACTGTTTTTCCATATTTTAGCCAACTCAACCCTTTAGTTACTATAGACAATTGCTTCCCCCCAGCTCCCTCACCACATGGGCTCAAACTTCGCTTTTGTGAAATAGTGTGGTCCAGGAAGAATGCTCTTCCGACTCTTACAACTTCCCAAGTCAGAGTGGACTCCACAACTGCCAGTAGAGGAACGGGTGTATGAAGATGAAAGCATTAAACAAAGGTATACCTCCTGATGTCTGCCATTTGACAGATAAACTTTGTAGTCAAGATACTGTCAAACTTGACATCATATCCTAACACAAAATCAGAAACACTTCTTTTCCCTCTTCATTGATTCCTCTCACCCAGTTTCAACTTCATGTCTAGCGTAGGCAGCATGGGGATGATAGAAGACATTCTTATAACTCTCTCTACCTTGAGAAGATAAATCTAGCACATTAAGTTTGTTCTTTTTTTTTTTTTTCTTAGGGCTGCCATACCACACTGGGTGACTTAAACAACAAAAATTTATTGTCTCACAGTTCTGGAGGGCAGAAATCCAAGATCAAGACGTCGACATGTTTGCTATCTTCGGAACCCTCCACCTCCCTGTGTCCTCATAGGTCTTTTTTCTGAGTAAGCACACTCCTGGTGTCTCACCAGCTGTCTGAATTTTCTCTTCTTATAAGGACCACTAGTCAGATTAGATAAGGGCCCATCCTCACAGTATCATTTAAACTAATCACCTCTTTAAAGGCTCTTTCCAATTGCTGTCACATTTTGAGGTACTGGGAATTAGGACTTTAACATATAAATGGGGGGAGTACAATTTAACTCATAATACCTAGATACCCTGATATCAGATGGCATTAGAATGATTTTTTCCCCCTTTCCCTTGTGCTTTCAGTTCCATTTTTGGTAGAGTTTAGCTATTACTCTTACATGTTTCTATATAAAGCATCACCACCAGACCTATATTCACATTCTATTTTCATTCTTTCACCTTCTGTGCTCATGCCCACTCTTTAAGGTATATACTGGTAGTTACTGTTATAAACACATGTCCTGTCCTACATCTAAACATGCCAATCCATCTGCTGATCAAAGACATGGTATGGTTAAATGGTGGCAACCATTATAATTGTAATCTAATATTACTTCATTGCCATGGAAAACTGGTAGAAATGGAAGCCACAGGAGTCAATATCTAAATAGTCCAATCTCAGTGAAAAGATTATGTAGTCTTGCAGAATAGAGAAAATGCCTGCCTATCAGTTTCTCAGTTCCCAAGTGTTCTGGTCATGCCAGTATAATTTTCCTCTGACTTTGTCCTTTAGTGACTTTTTTACAAGACAGATAGGGAGTGAAATTTTTATAAGGAGTTATGCATGCAATACATGATACAATAAACAAATTCAGATTTAAAGTCATGCTAAACACTTAAAAATTATTGAATTTTAAATAATATTTGAATTAGAAAGGTATAAATGTATCTACAGTTGGTATTTTTATGACTTAACTAATTAATATTTTAATACATTTTAAATATATTAAAATGAAGCACCATTATAAACTGGAGGAACCTTGAAACAAATTAATTTAAGCATGTGAAACAATGTTTTCTCCAAAAAGAATATATATTTCTGACATGAAAAGAAAACTCATTATAACACTTAAACAGTATTGAAAACATTGCAATGCAAAAAGTAAATTTGGCAAAATCTGAAATTCCTAAAGTCAATCATTGTTAAATTTAAAGTAAAGCCATCCAGATTTCTTCTATGAATATAAAGAAATAGACATGCAGGAATATAATTACACATGTACATATATATGCTATATGTATATAAATATTTATATGTGTATATGTAGCTATATATGTGTGTGTGTGTGTGTGTATATATTTATATATACATGATACAAAACTATGAGTATACCATTTAGGTATCTCATTGTTTTAAAGAGGTATTGAGTACTGATGATAACAACTTTGGAAATAATGGAAATGATGAGCATTTATTAATAGCTATTACTAGGTGCTGAACTAAACTCTTTATATAAATCTTTTAATGTTTAAAATGTTATTATAAATTAAATTCTTTCCCATATCCATTTTGGTTTTATCATGAGTAAAACATTAAATAATGATGATGATAGCTACTTTAGTTTATCTGTTCATTATTTTAATAAGAAAGTATATCATAAAAAGAGATAATATAAGAACTCTTAATCACGAATCCATACTTACTAAATTTTAAACAATGTTTATTCTGTTTCAACCTACAGAGGATCTATAAGAATCAAAACATTTTTATTATTATTGTTTCTGTTTGTTTAATACTCCACGTTCTCTTGTGGAACTCTCTTCTAACTTCAAATAGAATGATTCTGGTGTGATTCCAAATCCCAGTAGTGCTCTTCATTAAATTAAATTCTTAACTGGTAATGCCACAGACCCACTATACCAGTTACTTATTACCTGGGCCATAGGAATTTTTCCAGGTGTTGACATATGACTCATCCCAGACCATTCCAAGTCCTCTGATACCTATTTTTCAAAATGGGGATAGAGAAGGAATTTTACTTTGAGGATCATGGAATTATAAATATGCTCTTCCACTGTTTCCCTTGTCACATGAAGAAAGCCTATCTTCAGTAGGAGGAAATTAGGTCCATACACATATGGCATTGGAGCAATACATGAGGTGAGACAGAGAAGGAATGGACAGAGAGGTATGTAGAAGGAGCAAGGAAAGAAAAGGCAGCAAAACAATAAAAGAGTGAGGGAAAGAAAAGAGAGGGCTGAAGACCTAATTTGTGTTTCTACATTAAGTTGGGTCTAAAAACCAGCTACATGATGGAAAATATTTAACAATTAGCTTTCCAAAAAGAAAACAAAACAACAAATCTCTGATGTGAAGGTTTATTTGTGTGGTGGTAATACTTCCATCAAGTTTAATTTCAAGCTGTTTTTGTTACATTAAGGAATGGAGAATTGAGAATTGTGGAGTAGCATATCATCATTTCCATCATTCAGAAACAACACAGGTGTACATTACTTCAAGAGGACAGGGGATGGTAAAATCTAGTACAATAAAGAGAAAGTGGTGAGATTTTATCACATTGTCCTTTGACAACTGATATGAAGACAATAAAATCCTCCATAAAAACCTTTAGTTGCCTTGCATGTACTAAATGCACCAATACACATGAAGCTAATAGTGTCCAACAGGTAGAAATCACTAGATAATTTTTATATATAAATATGACATATGTTGGTGATACTGCTGGCTCAGTTCTAGACCACCAGAATAAAGGAAATACCACAATAAAGCAAGTCAAATAAGTTTTTTTGGCTTCCAAATACATGTAGAAGTTATGTTTACACCATACTATAGTCTGTTAATAACATTATCTTTAAAAATATAAATATTTTAATTAAAAATATAAAAATCATTACAAAAATGCTAATCATCATTTTAGCTTTCAGTGACTTATAAACTTGTTGCTGGTAGAGGGTCTTGGCTTTATGTTGATGGCTTATGACTGATCAAGGTGGCAGTTGCTGAAGGTTGACATGGCTATGACAATTTTTTAAAATATAGACAACAATGAAGTTTGTCACATTGATTGATTCTTCCTATCACAAACAATTTCTCTATAAGAAGTGATGCCATTTGAAAGCATTTTACCCACTGTAGAGCATTTTACCCACTCTTTCAAAACTGTAACCAATCCTCTCAAACCTTTTCACTACTTTATCAACCAAGTTAATGTAATATTCTAAATTCTTTGTTGTCATTTCAACAATCTTCACATTATCTTCACCAGGAGTAGTTTCCATCTCAAGAAATGACTTTCTTTGCTCATGAATAAGAAGCAACTCCTCACCTCTTAAAGTCTTATTGTAAGTTGCAATAATTCAGTCACATCTTCAGATTCCAATTCTGATTCTAGTTCTCTTGCTATTTCCACCACACCTGTGGCTACTTCCCCCACTGAAGTATTGAACACCTCAGAGTCATCTATGAGAGTTGGATCAACTTCTTCCAAATTCCTGTTCATGTTGATATTTTGACCTCTTTCCATGAAATGCTGAATCCTATCCAGAAGGTTTTCAATATACTTTCCCTAGATTCATCAGAAGAATCACTATCTATATCAGATAAAGCCTTATGAAATGTATTTCTAAAATAATAAGACTTGAGAGTCAAAACTATTACTTGGTATATTGGCTACAGAAGGGATGTTTTGTTAGCAGGCATAAAAACAATATTCATCTTGCTGTACATCTCCATCAGAGCTCTTGGGTGAGCAGGCACATTGTCAGGCATCAGTCATAGTTTGACAGGAATTTTTTTTTTCCTTTTTTCTGAACAGTTGGTCTTTTCAATAGTAGGTTTAAAATATACAGTAAACAATGTCATAAACACATGTGCTGTCATTTGTACAGTACAGGTCCAGTAGATTTAGCATAATTTATAAACACATGTGCTATCATTTATACAGTACAGGCCCAGTAGATTTAGCATAATTCTTAATTCATAATTAATTCATAATTATGAATTAATAATTCATAATTCTTAATTCATAATTCTTAAGGGTCTTGGGATTTTCTGAATGGTAAATGAGCATTGGCTTCAACTTAAAGTCAATAACTGCATTAGCTCCTCTACCAAGAGAGTCAGTCTGTCCTTTGAAGCTTTAAGGCAAGGTATTGACTTCTGTCTAGCTTCTAAGTCCTAGATGGTATCTTCTTGCAATAGAAAGGCTTTTTCATCTTGAAAATGTGTTTCATCTTAAAAATGTTTCTACTTTCATTAATTATCTTAGCTAGATCTACTGAATAACTTGATGTAGCTTCTCCAACAACATTTGCCTTTAAACCTTGAACCTTTATGTTACAGATATGACTTCTTTCTTTAAAACTCCTGAACCAAACTGTGCTAGCTTCAGATTTTTTCTTCTGCAGCTTCTTCACTTCTTTCATTCTTCACAAGATTGAAGAGAGTTAGGGTCTTGCTCTGGATTAGGCTTTGGCTTAAGAGAATGCTGTGGCTAGTTTGATCTTCTATCCAGACCACTAAAACTTTTTCCATGTCAGAAATAAGGTTGATTCTTATCTTCTGCTCACTTCTTGGCTGGATGATGATGATGATAATGATGATGATGATGATTTTGGTATTACATGCAACTGATGAATCACTAAGCTCTACCTCTGAAACTAATAATAACTATATGTTAATTAATTAATTTTAAATAAAATTAAAAAAAAAAGGAATAAGGTTGTTTCACTTTCCTATCATTCATGTGCTCACTGGAGTAACATTTTAATTTCCTTCAAGAACTTTCCCTTTGCATTTAGAACTTGGCTAACTGTTTGGCAAAAGCAAGCAATAGCTTTCAGCCTATCTCACTTTCAACATGTCTCCCTCACTAAGATTAACAATTTCTAGCTTTTGATTTAAAACAAAGAGACATGACTCTTCCTTTCACTTGAATACTTAGAGGTCATTGTAGGGTTATTAATAGGCTAAAGTTCAATATTGTGTCTGGGAATAGGGAAACCCAAGGAGAGGGAAAGAAATGGGGGAATGGCCAGTTGGTAGAGCAGCTGGAACACACAAAACATCTATCCATTAAGTTCACCATCTTATATGAGCATGGTTCATGGTGTCCCAAAACAATTACAATAGTAACATCAAAGATCACTGATCACCATAAGAAATATAATAATAATAATAATAATAATAATAAAACACTTTGAAATACTGAAAGATTGCCAAAATGTGGCACAGAGACACAAAGTGAGCAAATGTTATTGAAAAAATGTTGCTGATAGACTTGCTTGATGCAGGGTTGCCACAAACTTTCCATTTGTAAAAAACGCAATATCTACTAAGTGCAATAAAATTAAGTGCAATAAAGTGAGGTGTGCCTGTATAGGTGTATTTTAATTTAAAAAATAATTGAAACACACTTCCTTCTTTTACCATTTGACTGTGCTTTTTCATAAGATACAGAGAATTTTATTCTATCCCATTCCATAAAATAAACAATCCTTGTGACACCACATTTATGACAATGGCTAAATATGAGCGGGGATATAGCTTATTATAAAATTTGTATCAACAACTTATCATCATAGCCATGTTTAGAATAATATAGTTATATTAAAATCAGAGTAGATGCATTTTTATGTTACTGAAAACAGATGTTTTAAAATCTTTCCAAAGATTTATTTATTTATTTTAGAGAGCAAGCATGCATGAGTAGGGTGAGGGGCAGAGGAAGAGGGAGAGAGAGAATCCCTGCTGAGCACCAAGCCTGCTGCAGGCTCCATTCGATGACCTTGAGATCATGATCTGAGCTAAAATCAAGAGTTGGCCATTTAACTGACTGAGGTACCCAGGCGATCCAGGTCTTCTAATATTTTAAAGTAATATAGTTTTATTATCTAAAGGATTAGAAAGGGAAGGGGATAAAAAAAGGACAGTAACAGAAAGATAGGAAGGTGTCACCCAACTCGTGCAGAAGCAATTGAAATGTGATACGGAGGATCAACCAAGAGTAAAACTGTGGCTGATAGTGGCCATTCTCTGAGCATGGGTGAATGACTGAGCTATGGGTAGACACCAGGAGCAAGAGAATTAGAGGTTGAAATTTTTCAGTTTGACTGGTTGTGCCTACCTGATGCTTCAGCAAAAATTTAGTCAAGGCTCCAAGGGAAGAAACAGCAGGAGCATCATTAGAAAAGGGAAACTTGTCCATCTGAGACCCTGACAAAAACTAAAGTCAGCTCTGAGTCAGGTAGTAACAGTGTACATACATTTAGCAAAACATTTCAGTCTCTAAAATGGCCATCGATTGACAGATGACAAAAAGGTAGGATAATAATCAAAATAATGGAAAGGTTTTGATATTTTATTGATTTTTGAGATTTTTGAGAGGGAGAATGCATGTATGGGTGAGCTGGGGAAAATCAGAGGCAGAAAGAGAGAAAGAATCTTAAGTAGGCACCATGCTCAGTGCAGAGCCTGATGTGGGGTTCAATCTCACAACCCTGACCTCATGACCTGAGCTAACAGCAAGAGTTGGACACTTAACCCATTGAGCCACCCTAGCATCCTAATATTGTAAATATTAAAAAAAAAGACCAAGGAGAGTCTTTAGGACGGTTGTTAAGAAGTAGTCTTGTGTACTAAAAAGTGATGTCACTGAGGACAAATTATCTGCTTGGGATTGAGGACTTATCATTGGGACATAAGAAACTTTTATGACTCAGTTTCCTCATTTGTTAAAAGGACTGGTAATACTACCGACATTCTGGGTTATTGTGATAGTCAAATACATGTAAGAAACTACAATAAATTTAGTTATCTTTATTTCAAGGAGATGCTGCAACTGATACCACAGAAATACATAGGATCATATAGACTATTATAAATAATCATATGCAAATGATTTGGACAACTTAGATATGGATAAATTTCTAAAAACATATAATTTACCAAAACTGAATCATGATGAGAAAATCTGAACAGACTATTACTAGTAATAAGATTGAGTCAGTAACCACAACATTCTAACAAGCAAAAGTCTAGGACCAGACAGCTTCGATGATGAATTCTGCCATAGTGTCAAAGAAGAATTAATACTAATCAATCTCACTCTACCAAGAAATAGAAGAGGATGGAATTCATCCAAACTCATTTCATGAGGCCAGCATAACCATGAAACCAACCCCAGACAAGGATGTCATAAGAAAAGAAAATAACAGGCCAATATCCCTGATGAACACAGATGCAAAAATCTTCAACAAAATGTTAGCAAACCAAATTCAACAATATATTAAAAGGATGATACATCATGATCAGGTGGGATTTATTCCAGGGATGCAAATCAGTCAACATGATGTACCACATTAACAAAATGAAGTATGAAAATCATATAATAATCTTTAAAGATGCAGAAAAAGCACTTGACACAATTCAACATCCATTTATGGCAAAAACTCTCCAGAGAGTGGATATAGTAGAAATATACCTCAGCATAATAAAGGCCATGTATGACAAGTCTACAGCTAACATCATACTCAGTGGTGACAAACTGAAAGCTTTCCACTAGATCAGACACAGGACAGGGCTGCCCACTCTTGCCATTTCAATTCGGCATAGTATGAGAATTCTTGGGCAGAGGAAGTAGGTAGGGGGAAAAGAAAGCAACCAAATTAGAGAGGAAGATTCAAAACTGTCACTTTTTGCAGATAACTCAATTCTATATAGAGAAAACCCTAAAGACTACATCAATAAACTATTTAAACTAATAAATTCAGTAACATTGCAGGATATAAAATCAATACACAAAAATGTGTTGTGTTTCTAATAATAAACTCTTAGCAAGAGAATTTGAGAAAACAATCCCACTCCCAGTTGTATAAAAAAATTATATATCTAGGAATGAGTCTAATCAAAGAAATGAAAGCTCTGTGTATTAGAATATATTAATGAATGAAATTAAAGAAGACTAAAACAAATGGAAAATAATCCATGTTCACAGATTAAGATAATTAGTATTATTAAAATGTTCATACTAACTGAAGCAATATACAGATTCAATGCAATCCCTATCAAAATTTCAATAGCATTTTTCATAGAAATCGAATAATTATAAAATTTGCATGGAACCATAAAAGACTGCAAGTAATCAAAACATTCTTGAGAAAGGAGAATAGAGCTGGAGGCATCACAGTCCCTGATGTCAAACTATATTACAAAGCTATAATACAAAGTATGGTATTGGGATAAAAGCAGACACATAGATCAGTGGAATAGAATAGACACCCCAGAAGTAAACCCAAACATATACAGTGAATTAATTAAGGACTACAGAGCCAAGGATATATAATGGGGATAGGACAGTTTCTTCAATAAATGGTGCTGGGAAAATTAGACCGCCACATGTAAAAGACTGAAAGCAGACCACTAGCCTATACCATTCACAAACTCAAAATGGATTAAAGACTTGAATGTAAGACCTGAAATCATAAAACACCTTGAAGAAAACAAGAGGTAGTAAGATTCCTGACATAGATCTTAGCAATATTTTTTTTGAATCTGATACCAAAAGGAAAAGCAGCAAAAGCAAAACTAAACAAATGGGACTATATCAAGGAAGCTACTGCACAGCAAAGCTGTGCATCAGTAAAATTTTATAAGCTACCACCAAATGCATTTATGCATATATATACATATATATAATGTATTATAAATACATATATAAAATACATTGGTATCCATTGCATATGTGTGTATATTTATTATTCAGCCATGAAACAGTGAAATTTTGCCATTTGCAATATATGGCTGGACGTGAAAGGCATTATGGTAAGTAAAATAGATCAGGCAGAGAAAGACAAATGCCCTGTGATCTCACTTATGTGTGGGACTAAATGGGTGGATATATTTGTTTGTTTTAGTTTAAATACTTTGAATTAAAGAAATCATTCCTTAAATTCCTGCACACTAGGGCAAGGATATGTGATCCAAACATATTTTAGAAGCTGGGAAGCTTGGGTGGCTCAGTTGGTTAAACCGTCTGTCTTTGGCTCAGGTCATGATCTAAGGGTCCTGGAATTGAGCCCTGCATCGGGCCCTCCATTCAGTGGCTTCTCTCTATCGCTCTGTGACCTCTCTCTCACTTTTGCACTCTCTCACATAAATCAAAATCTTAAATTTTAAATACATATATGTATATATATATATACACACACATATATATACAAACATACTATGTATAATATATATTGGAGGGAAAAGATAAAGTGAGTTTGTTGAAAAATACAAAAAAATCTAGGGTAATTTTCAAAGGTACTATCTATAAACACCTGAAGCAACAAAATTTCCTGTCATTTGGGTAGTTATTGTCATGTATGTACCTGTTACTCAAGACCCTGATAATGATTATAAAAAGGAGATAAGGGGAAGAAGCAGGAAGGAGAGATAAGACAGAAAAGGGAGGTGGTAGGCAGAAAGCAGGATAATATATTTACCATTTTTTGGTTAGGTTCCCTGTCTACATGTTCCAGTATGGCAGAAAGAAGAAAAATGATTCCTATCCTCGTGTCGTGTTTACAGAGAGAGTTTGTCTAGTTTCTAAAACAATGCTCACAATGTAATAAACCCTTAATTAAAATTTGGATGATTGACTAACTTAAAACTTGATTTATATTACATACCGGGAAAGCAGGGAAATAAATACAGAAAAATGTTGCATGGTTACTGCTTTTTCTCTTCTTGAAAATGAGGGGAAAAAAAAAAAAAAAAAAAAGAATTTTTTAGAAGTTCAAAACATGACATTTTTATAAAACCAATCAAAGTGCCTCTCCCCAAAACAGTGGTTTTCCAAGCATGGTATTAGGTCCCTGGGAATTCTGAAGGCCTTGTAGGGAATCCCTGAGGTCAAACTATTTTTATAATGTTTTCTGAAATATTATTTTCCCTTTTCTTCACATTAACATTTGCACTGATGTTGCTAAAGCAATGGTTGGTAAAACTGTTGGTATCTTAGTCCTAATTAAGGCAGTGGTACTGGACAGGTCAACAGTCACACACTCATTTTTTTTTTTTTTAAGATTTTTAAAATTTATTTGTTATAGAAAGAGAGAGAGAGTGCAAGCAGGGGAGTGCAGGCAGAGGGAGAGGAAGAAGCATGCTCCCCGCTGAGCAAGGACCCTGATGTGGGACTCCATCCCAAGACCCCAGGATCATGACCCAAGCCAAAGGCAGATGGTTAAATCTGAGCTACTCATAGGTGTCTTAAACACACTCACTTAAAAAAAAAAAAAAAAAAGAAAAGAAAATATTTTATTTATTTGACAGACAGAGATCACAAGAGAGCAGGCAGAGAGAGAGGAGGATGCAGACTCCCTGCTGAGCAGAGAGCCCGATGCAGGGCTCAATTCCAGGACCCATCCCAGGGTCCTGGGATCATGACCTGAGCCGAAGGCAGAGGCTTTAACCCACTGAGTCACCCAGGCGACTCCACACACCCACTTTTAATAAACAGATAGACAAGACAGATAGATAGAGACACATATATAAATTCAGTTTTGTTTAAGAATGTCTTTGCTAAAGTGGTAAAAAAAAATAATTTCATTGAATCTTAAGCTCTAGAGGTCTCCTTTTTAATAATCTATATGACAAGTCAAAAATTCCTTATACAGCGCTTGTGTGATTGAGATACAAGCTGAAGAAGCCAAGTGTTTTTATCAAACAAACATCAACTTGATGGAATGACTGACAGAAAAACTGGTAACTCAGACTTGAGTACCTGACACACATTTTCTTAAAAATGAATGAATTGAGTTTGCCTCAAGAATGAATGAAATGAGTCTGTCACTACAAGGAAAATAAACCATATTACTTGTTAACTTAAAACTGAAAATTTAAAAGCAAACAGACTTCTGAAAAACTTGTATCTGCCATGGTGAAGGTGACTATCAATATCAAAATAGTTTTTGGATGAAATCAGTGATGGTATTAATGAATGTAATGTTTTGAGAGTATATACTAAAATATGTAAACATATGAAAGATCTTCATAACTCAGTGAATCAACATTTTCTAAATAACCACTGCATTTTACTGTATAATTCATGGGGAAATATGCATTCAAAAGAGCACCCTGGCCTATGGATATTAATTTAACAGAATAAAAAGCTTACTGATATAATTTCAGGATTTTACATTGCAGCTAGAACTTGAGAAATTCCTATTTGTTGAGTTCCATGTAGTATCACATAAGAAAAAAATAATAACAATGATCTGAAAAGGCTATGGAAATACTCATTTCTCTTCCTCCACATCTTGCCGCCATATCTGTGTGAGGCTGGATTTCCCTGATATACTTCAACAGAAACAAAATACTGAAACAGATTAAATATAGAAACTTCTAATAAGATAAGCATTAAATAGATTTGCACAAATTTAAAAAAGCATTTTCTCATGAAATTGGTTTTGTTTTGAAAAATATAGTTTTCATTAAAAATGTTCTGCTAATACGCAATGAGATTATTATTTATTATTGTGATTTTAGAATAAATTAATATTTTCTAAGTTTAAATTTCTGCTCTCATAGACATTAATAGATATATAACTCATGTAAACAAAAGTTCTGTGGGGTCATCACTAATTTTATAAATGAAAAAGCTACCTTGTTTGCAAAAGTTTGAGAACCATTTCCCAAATCCATATAATTGCCAAATAATAGGAATCAGTAACTAGACCTTGTTCTTGTTGATGGCTGGCTTTGTAAACCTTCAGTTTACATGATTTCATACTCCGCTTCTTGACTTGTTTTAATCCTTCAGGTTCTGATTTCTTAACTATAGCTTCACCTTTCTTTCTTTCTTTTTTTTAGTCTTTCCTAACAC
The DNA here is from genome assembly GCF_964662115.1 of Mustela nivalis. NCBI lineage: Eukaryota > Metazoa > Chordata > Mammalia > Carnivora > Mustelidae > Mustela > Mustela nivalis. Next base: position 113,066,411 of record NC_139023.1, read on the forward strand.
ATATGCCCTAGATGTTTCTTACTGCCCCAGATACTTGGTGTGGGCTCACTGTAGTTTTTGACTCCAGAGATTGACTTCAGTTTGTTCTTTGCCTGCAGACCACATCTGCTTCTAGCTGGCTTCACTAGTTCAGAACATAAAGTACTACTTCTCGGTACCTGTCCACGTTTGGTTATCTATAAGATGTTGTACAATTTGATCTAGATTACTGAGTGTTAGTTGCAATCTAATGATGGTTTATTATACTGTCTTCCCAAATTTTACTAACATTTCTAAATTATAGGTTAAAATGAATTTTTATTTAAAAATTTTAAATGGCAATTTACCCTGCCCCCTTTCTTAAAGATTTTATTTATTTGTTTGAGAGAAAGAGCAAGCTAGAGAGCACAAGCAGGGGGAACTGCAGAGGAGAGGGAGAGCAGAGCTTCCGCTGAGCAGGGAGCCTGACTCGGTGCTTAATTCCAGGACTCTGGGATCAGAACCTGAGCTGAAGGCAGATGCTTAAGCAACTGAGCCACCCAAGTGCCCCTAAAATGAATTTTTAAACTCTCTTATTAAGCATGTGGAATTTCCTCACATACAGGTAAGATATGAGATCAGCATCCAGCAAAGCAAATATTATGAATATGAATGACGTAAATACTGTATTGTGTAAAAGGCTGCTTGCTGGGCACTTGGACTCCTGTATTCAATTGTAAGCATTGCAGGTATGCCCTGCCTTTTCTTTTTGATCACTATTTTTCAGATCTTTTATGATCACATGTGACACAAGCCCTTTTAAGTAAACAAAATAACCCTGGGAAACAAGGATTAGAACTTTTATATAGTAGGGCCAAACCCCTAAAGCATGATATTAATGATACTTGAAGAGAGTCTGGGCTACATCACTATAATGAGCCTACAAGTATAACATGGTGCTGCAGCATTCTTAAAAATCTCACCATGGTATTTAGCAAGATGACCCCTAGGTTTTCCCAGTTACTGCTTACAGCTGTAAGCATTGCAATTTGGTGATAACTTCTCCAGAAGCATCTCATTAATGTCAGCTAAGGAGATCTATTCATTTTACTACAGCCCTGCCCATTTGTACTTTGACATTTTCTCCCTAGTCCTTAGCTTGTATAAATGAAAGATGATAAAAGGAAAATAAAATTAAAATGACATTCCTATGCATTCCCTCAAGAGAAAAGCTTACAGCTGTCAGAATTGCTAAGGGGAAAACGTTAAGTTTAATAGTGTGTATATATGTGTATATATATACATATATACACTTACATATATTATATATATTATATAGTGATATATATAACTATATAGTTATATATAGTTACATATATATATAGTTACACTTATAATATATATGTAATATATAGTTACATGTATAATATATATGTAATATATAGGTGTTTGTCTGACTATTATATAAGTGATAAGATACAAAAATGAACTGAGAACTACAAATGTTTCCTCTTGGGCAATAACCTTTCTGGCTTCACTTAGCCTATGATGCCATAGAGAAAATCTTTGGCAAATCAGGTATCTAAATGCAGCTTATTTATAGTACTGCACCTGTCTACATGAGAAATGAATGCATCTGGAACATTATTTTTTGGTAATTAAACTAATATTATTAATACTTAAATGTCAATAAACTTATTCTCATCTAAATGTAGAGTAGTAGTTATGAGCTCTTTTATCTGGAAATAAAACAATCTAATATCAGATGTACATTGAAAGACAGCAATAACTCCTCACAAGGGGTCCTAACACCTACTTCTGCACATGTGAAATTATAGCTGTGGAAAGATAGCATAGGTCATCAGGAATCTCATCATTTCAAAAAAAATATATGATGCCTGCTTACAAAAGTCTATACGTTTAGAAATACTTAAAAATGTACAAGTTTTACAAATTTTGAGAAACAGGTGGGTACATTTCTGACAAGAAATTTTCAACTGGCTTTATTTCAGCAAAATTTACCTGATAGTTCCAGTGGAAGCAGAATTTTCCGATTAAACTTGTCCCATTACATGGGAAAAGCTAGTGTTAAGTATAGCCTGAACTAATGAGGAAAAGAGTTACTAGGCAGATTATAAACTGGCCATGTATGAACCCATATAAACCAGCCACACCCGAATTCTTCTTGATTAGAAAAGAGCAGACCTTGGGATCAGTATTCCTTGGCAAGCCAGTTGCTTCTGGGTTTCAGTGTTCATTTCCCATTTGGATTATTTATGAAGACAGAACTTTGTGGCCCTATAGCACGTAGAAGTAACCCATTTAGGTTACTTCTTTAGAGAAGCAGGGCACCAACAGAAGCAAAACTATTAAGTTCATTGTTTTTCAAATATAGAAATGTGACAGTAGAAGCAAGAGATTTTCAAGCATTTCTTTGAACTATATCTTTGATTTTTTAATTGAAGAGATAACTACTTAGGTGGCTGCATATGGCTTTAGTATCAACTATTTTGCTTTGTAGAATAAAATGAAGGCATGCATGCTCACCGAAGGCTTTTAGCACACACAACATCCTACATGGAAGGATTATACATTTCCAAAGAGTATCACTCAAAGTAATATTTTTGCTCCCAGTAATTATGAAGAAGTAACAATGTAAGTCACTGGCTTTCATAAAAACTGTTCCCCCTGGAATCTGGAGATAATTGAGGACTTAGCCAACCCCTTTAAGGTAGCATCAAAATGTGTCCACTTGCATCACGATGCTATAGGGTAGAAGTTAGAGGACAAATTCCTAAAACTTAGGTATACTATAACAACAAGACTCATTGAGTCAGATCTCTGGAAAGGCTACTGGGAACCTGACTTTGTCACAAACTCCTAGATACTATTTACATAGTAAATGTTTGAAATTATTTTTTAAAGAAACAATTTGTATCTATTTAGAAGATCAGGAATGATGTATTTTCACAAGAAGAGATTGATACCACAAAGCAATGATTTGTAAAAGATCATTGAGTTTAATAAAGTGAAATGAGATATTGAGTGTCCTAATTTTAAATCATTATTCTTTAATTATATCTTACTGACCCTATGCTGCATTTCCACAGCATTCCTCAAGATAGAGCTTCTCTGGATCTAATATCAAAACTAAGAGAATCTAATAGTAACTGAATATTAATAATCAATTTCTACAATTCTACTGTGTTAGCCATATAGCCACCTAGAATGGAGAAAAGCTATAAATTCCAAATATTTTAAGCTCCCCACTATTTCAGCCTTGCAAAGATGCTGAGCTGATTATGTCATTGCTGTATTCCTGTTTGTAACATTTGCATTAACGTATTCCTGTTTGTAACATTTTCATTTTAGTCTCTCAAAAGTGGAATGAACAAATTTTAATGCATTAAGAGAAATATTAAACTGTAACAACTAATAGAAAGATGTAAATCACAGCTACCTAAGGATTTTTATGGACTACAAATCTAATTCCTATTTATAAAGTGGATGCCAGCAATTTATGTATGAAATAATATATCCTTTTAAATTTTGTGCCTTTAATTTAGCTTCTCTTGCAAATGTTCATAGTGCTTTAATTCCGTCACACTGTTCAAAGATATATGTTCCCCTAGGACATTTTAAAACTGCAAAATCTCACTTAGGGCTTCAAATGCTAGAATATAACTTCCTTGAGTCTCAGATTTAATGATAATCCTGTTAAACAACTGGTTAAAAAAAAACATGTTATTTTGTTTCAGAGTTTTGTGTTTGTTGTGCATATGTGTGTATACCATGGTATAATGGGTATTTTATCCTAAGAGACTTGAAACCTTTTAATCTTGTTTGATTAAAAAAATCATTTCTAATTCTGCTTTATCTCTTTTCCTATTTTGTCTACCAATACAGTAGGAGAAAGATGAAGTTTCTTTATTTTTTCTACAGCATCAAGGACTCTCAAAACACACATTATGAAATAATAACCAAAGTCTAAACATAACGAAGCCAAGTTACGTTTACCAAATTTGTAAACCAAACTAAGATACCTCATTAAAATGGCTGAAAGCACAGAAGAGCAACTCTTCAAGCACGCATCAGGAAATGCTAAAATTATATATGCTTGCTTGAAAGTCTCACAGTTTGACTGCCATAGCATTCTTAGACACACCAATTGATGGCAGAGTGACAGCCAAGATAAGCCACCAAGCCAATCTGCATAAAATGGGATAGTGACAATATAATGCTTATTTCTATTGTATGTGCCAGTAACTATAGAACTCACACAAAGCCTAGTCTAGTTTATGTGGCTTTAAGAAAGTACATTGCATTTTAGAAGGGTGGTGATGAAGATGACAGAAATCTGAGAGTATAGGAAAGGAGCCTGTAAAAGGGAGAAATAGGGGAAAGCTTTTTCCACAAAATAAGTTGCAATCTCTAGCACATGTTTCCTCTGACTTGCAAAATACAGATAAAGAAGAGTGATATTAATTACCACCCGAAAATCAGCAATAACATTTTAATGTTGAAGGATAACGTTTTATGTCTAATAGAACACGGGCTTTAATGCCATTCTCTCCATGTTAGAATATCATCATTAGAGTTATTTTTCCAAAGTTATATGTGATTAGCAAAAATGAATATTAGAAATTTGCTCAGCGTTTTATTTCAAATTATGGTACACACTGAGAAAACATTTCAATTTAATATTCATTAGTCAAATGAATTGTTAACATTCATCTTAGCATGGATTCATGTTTAGGATTTTTTTTTTAATATAATTTTTTATTTTTTATAAATATATATTTTTATCCCCAGGGGTACAGGTCTGTGAATCACCAGGTTTACACATTTGCTAAAAGCTTGGAATACTATTACAGTGCAGAGAACTTGCGTCCATATTGCAAAGACAGAATAAATCACTTCAAATGTAGACTATAGTCATAAAAAACATGTTTCAGACTTGCAGAAACACACATTACTCCCATCTGGTAAATGGTAACTACTAAAATATTTATAAATATCACATTATAATTTACATGTCACACATGGTAGTGATATTCTATTTTCATGTCTCCCAATTAAAAGCAATTATGTATTATATAATACACATTTGTGTATCTAACAGAAAAATAAATAATTTCCTTAATATCTCCACAGGGATTACTTACTCATCTTGCTGAGCAAATAATGCAAATATAATATTGAAGGAGGTAAAACACCATGGCTTACTAAAGTTTATTTGTGTTTGTTTTCAATAATAAGATAGAACAAATTGTTTCTAGATGGGTTTAGGTTTATAATTGCTGATCTTAATTTTTCTTTTAAACATTCTTCCAATTGAATGGTTGGATTTTGTGCATTTAGATACCTTCTGTAGGAATAATGGGCATGGTTAAGCAACATACATAAAAGAAGCCATTTCCCAAAAGCACTTTGAATAAAGATTCTAATTCATTTATGTGACTCAAACATAAATCATACATTGTTTAACCACAACAACTGGATTGTAGTTAATTTATAGTGGAGAGTACACTTGAGTGCAATTACATAGGTGATAAGAATAACTAGATTCCAATCCAAATGCAAAAACTTTTTATAGAACAAAGCATGTAAAGGCATAGTCATGATGTATTAGTATGCCAGAAACTTTCCTCAATTACTTTCAGATTACAAAAGAAGTGTTGAAATATTCTTTCACTATTTTTAACACCCACTCCCAAATTTAAATTTCTTTTTGAAATTTTTTATTTTCAGTGTTTCTCACACAGAAGTTCAGATAATAAATTTAAAATGTTTGATTTTTTTGTTTGTTTGTTTTTTTACCTTAAAGGGTACAGATACAGGGTAAGTCAGAACAGGCTCAAATACTAAGAAAAGTCTTACCTAACTTTTTTGAAGGCAGTATGTCTTCCATTGTAAAATTTTGTCAAGCAATCCTCCTTTGAAGATTTTCTTTTGAAAATGATTTGTTTCACTATTCCTAATATTCCTCTTCTATGTCCCCATATATTATACTACTACATCATATTTCCTTTACTGCAGGACTGTATTATACCATTCTTTGCAGTGTAACAAAAATTCAACTCAGTCATATAAGTGCCTTTATATATGGTCCATTTTAAATTAATCCTTTCTGTCTGTTACGTATTCCTTAATCATGGTCACTAGGTTATAGGTTTCTCCTCCACTTTCCACCATGCTGTGATATGTGACATAACAAAACTCTTTCCTTTGATTCTTCTGCCTCCTTTAAACTCTCTTAAAATAAAAATGGACACAAAAGTTCTTTGTAAACTCTAAGGAATTACAGAGAAATTTGTTTTCTTTTGTTTTCGTTGCCTATTCAATTCAATATATATTGAGAAGTTACATATTTGACATACTCTTCTAGCAATCCTTAAAGTATGCTCTCAGAACACCATAGTGTTTCTGAAACACATTCAGGTTCTCCCAGGAGGTTAAAATTATTTACATAATAACACTAAAACTTTATTTGCTTTTTTCTCTCTCATTTTCTCATACATTTACAGTGGTTTCCCAAAAGCTACATGACCATTAGCTCTGATGGTTAATGGAAAGTGTGCTTGTGTATTTCTCAATTTCAAAATTGTGTAAGCTTTAATTTCTAGTAAGGTCAGAACCACTAGTTATATGGAGGATGGCAAAGGTTTTCCTGCAAAGAACAAGATAATAAAGAGTTTAGGTTTGAGAGGCCATATGGCATCTGTCACATTAGTCAACTCTGTCATTATAGTGAGAAAACGGTCATAAACAATATGAAAATAAATGGGGTAGCTCTGTTGCAATAGTAATTTATAATAACAAGAGGTGGGCTGGACTTAGTCTGTAGGCCACACATAGCCAAACTCTTCAGTCTTTAGGACTTCACTATTTTTTAAGAGTGCAAAGAAGTTCTGAGACCAAGAACTTTAAAAACTATGGTGGAAGTCTCCTAAAGTTGAATTAAGTCTTACATGCTATTCTCAAAAGGGTTGTCTAGCAAGAAAGCTAGACACAACATATTGATACAGTTTTATTTTGGCAACATGTGAAAGATGATATGAAGTGGAAAGGATAGAAACTACTCCACTCCATTCAAAGGTAGGGTCTAAAATTATCAAGAAACACATCACAAAGAAATAATACTTATATTTTACAGTAGACAGACAAAGTGGGAAAAATAATTTTGGATTTCATAGTTCTCTTTTCTTTGCTACACATAAATCAAGTCACAAGGAAAGGCTTAGAAAATCTTTTGTTATGAGTGCTTGGGTGGCTTGGTTGCTTAAGTGACTACCTTCAGCTCTGGTCATGATCCTGGGTCCTGGGATCGAGCCCTGCATGGAGCCCTACTTTGTGTCTTGTATGGGGCTCCCTGCTCGCAGAAAGCCTCTCCTCCCCACTCTTGCTCTCTCTCTTTCTGTCTCTCTCAAATAAATAAATAGAATCTTTAAAAGAAAATAAAGAAAACCTTTTGTTTATATATGCTTTGAAGTAAAATAGGGCAACTGATTTGTAAGAATTGATTTATTTCAGCTAAATTGTTTATTATTTTAATTGTTAATTTAAAAATGTGAATCTTTTTTTTTTGAGGGAAAGAGGAACCATTTTAAATATTTTTTTAATTTATTTGTTTGACAGACAGAGATCTCAGGTGGGCAGAGAAAGAGAGAGAGAGAGAGACAGAGAGAGAGAGAGAGGAGGAGGAAGCAGGTTCCCTGCTGAGCAGAGAACCCGATGCAGGGCTTGATCCCAGGACCCTGGGACCATGACCTGAGCCAAAGGCAGAGGCTTTAAACCACTGAGCCACCCAGGCGCCCCAAAAATGTGAATCTTTAATAAAACAGTTAATTTTTTTCATTTATCTCTGCTATTTTTTAAAAGAAGTAATTTGCTAGTCTAACCAAATTATATTATATTCCCCAATTTACTACCTTTTAGTTCCAGATTCCAAAGGTGGATTATTTTTTCACTTAAATTTTTAACTACTTATACTCACTAACTCAGCCTGAAAAGTCTCTGTACAGGGAAAGCTAGCATCTCTGATGCTAAATTCCAAATTCAAACAACTCTAAGAGGGTTATAGACTCTAGGCAGAATGAGTCAGAATCAATTTTTATTTGTGTAGAATATTGTCCTCCCATAGGAACAAAGATGTTTGTAAGGGGTATAAATCCTCATTGAATAAGCCAGATTTTACATATTTCTATAGTTTTATTAATTCTTACTATCCTCTGATAGTATCATTACTTTGCAGAATACTAAGCTCTGGAATACATGCTCTTAATATTATTTAGAATCTACATGAATTCTATTTCAATTTGGGATCATTACCAACACTAGTATTAGTGTATACTATTTACTTCCTTGTTTTAATATTAGTCTTGGTTTATTCAATGATGCTAGCACTCAAACATATTTCCCTTTTTTTTTTATCCTGGAAAACATACTTAGCAAATATTTATATTTTGAAACTGGGTTATGTGACCTTAGTTGCCATGTGGTTATAATGTGTCAGTTATAAAAATAGTGATGATTTTGATAATATAATGCAATATACCACCACATTTAGTAACCCTTCAACTGATCAAAAAATTCAATTTCTACTATCTAACTTCCAGAATTATAGGAATATTCTAAAGATTCGTGTTAAAGAATATTAATTACAACATTATCAGTAATAACAAAACTTAGCCAAAAAAAAAACAATGCTTATCAAGCTAGAAGTAATTAAATTAATAATGGACAGCCATTCTATAGAAAGCTATGTAGTCATTTCAAAGAATGTACATAATTATTAAGTTGATATAGATAGCTATCCACGACAGATTGTATAATATATACACTTATGCTCCCAGGGAATATAGGCCTAGGGATACCACCTTTCAGCTCTCATTTGGCCTTGCTAAATCTTCCTAGTACCTCCCAGAAAGGAGCCCACACACTCGCCTCACATTTTGGAAATCTCACTAAGAGGACACCTTCAGATCACCTGGTTTAAAGGCCAGCAGGGTCTGCAATTGTGAACCCACAGAACTGTACATATTTGCAAGCCTTAAGAACTGCTGGCTGAAGGTATATATTCCAATGAGCCTGAAACTATGGGCTAACTGAAGTCTCTGTCTTTGGAACACCCACAGATCTTAGCAGATCTTCAACAACTGGGACTTATCAAGAAAAGTGTCAGTCTGACACTAAGTGCTGATTGAAATCCTTCCCTCTTGAGGTCTTATCACACCCTCAACAACTGGGACTTACCAAAACAACAACAACAAAATGTACAATCACAGAGTTTTAAGAAACAACCAAGAGTTAAGGAAAATTAATTCATAAGGTTAACTTCTAAATAAGAACATTGGGAGACTGTGAGAGATAGCCAATTAACTTAATACATAGAAACAAAGAGACTCAAGCAAAATGAGAAAAAAGAGGAATATGTTCCAAATGAAAGAACAAGATAAAACTCCAGAAAAAAACCTTCAAAATATGTTTACAAGTAATTTATGTGGTAAAGTGTTCAAAATGATAGTCAGAAAGATGTTACATTGAACTTCCAAAAGGATCAACATATTGAAAACTTCAACAAAGAGATAGAAAACATAAGAAAGTAACAAACATTGCCACAGAGGTGAAGAATACAATAATTGAATGGAAAAATACACAAAAGGGATTCAACAGCAGACAAGTAGAAGGCAGAATCAGTGACTTAGAAGATGGGCCAGTGGAACTTACCCAAGAAAAGCATCAAAAATAAATAAGAGTTAAAAAAATATGAAGAGGGGCACCTGGGTGGCTCAGTGGGTTAAAGCCTCTACCTTCGGCTAGGTCATGATCCCAGGGTCCTGGGATCGAACCCCATATTGCATAGGGCTCTCTGCTCAGCAGGGAGCCTGCTTCCTCCTCTCTGCCTGCTTCTCTGCCTACTTGTGATCTCCTTGTGTCAAATAAATAAATAAAATCTTTAAAAAAATATGAAGATAGATGCATGTAACTTTGAGACAAGATCACACAGAAAATGTCTGCATTATAGGAGTTCCAGAAGAAAAGAGAGAACAAAAAGGGCAGAAAATTATTTGAAGAAATAATGATTAAAAACTTCACTAATCTGGAAAGAGAAATAGACATCCAGATACCAGGAAACCCAGTAAGTTCCAAACAAAATAAACCCAAAGAGACTACACTAAGATACATCATAATGTGTTAAACACATATAAAAGTGTTAAAAATTAAAGATGATGAGAGACTCAAAAGCAGCAAGAAAAAAAAATAAACTTAATACAAAAGATTATTAGAAAATTTCTCAGAATAAAACATAGCCCAGAAAAAAGTGGAATGATATTTTCAAATTGTTGAAAGAAAATGAAACAAACAAATTTTCAGCCGAGAATAACTGACCTGGTAAGATTATCATTCAGAATTGAAGGAAAAGGTAGAGATTTTCAGACAAAAGCTAAAGGAATTTATTAACAATAAGGAAACCTTACAAGAAATGTTAAAGGGATTTCTTTAGGGTTAAGCCGCTGCCTTTGGCTTGGGTCATGATCTCCAGGTCCTGGGATCAAGCCCCACATTGGGCTCTCTGCTCAGTGGGGGGCCTGCTTCCCTTCCTCTCTCTCTGCCTGCTTCTCTGCCTACTTGTGATCTCTGTCTGTCAAATAAATAAATAAAATCTTTAATAAATAAATAAATAAATAAAAGGGATTTCTTTAAGCTGATAAAAGGGCACTGTGAGTAATAAGAACAAATATGAAAATTAAAATCTCACAGGTAAAGCTAAATAATAATAAAAGTAGTGGAATAATTACTTATAAAGATAGTATGAAAATTAAAAGACAAAAGTAGTAAATTTAAGCAGAATAATTATTTAAGGGATACACAAAATAAAAATATGTAAAATATGACATTGAAAGCACAAAATGTGTGGCGTGCAGAAGGTAATAATGCACAGTTTTAGAATGTATGCAAGCTTAACCTGATATCAGCTTAAAATAGATGGTGACCACAAAGTAAAAACCAATAGTAGACACACGCGCATAATGAGAAAGAAATCTCAGTACAATACTATAGAAAGTCAACAAACCACAAGGGAGGGGAGAAAAAAAAGAGAGAGAGAAGAAAGAAACAAATGAGCTACGAACCAGACAAAAACAATTAATAAAAGGCAATAAGCACATACCTATCAATTACTTTACATGTATATGAAGTGAACTCACTGATCAAAAGTCATGGAGTGGCTGAATAGATATAAAAACAAGACCCATTTTTATGCTATGCTGTCCCACAAGACACTCACTTTAGATGTAAAGACACACACAAACTGAAAGTAAAGGGATAGAAAATATGTTTCATGAAAATGGAAACCAAAAGAATGAGGCATAGTTATACTGGTATCAGACAAAATAAAACTTAAGACAAAGACTGTAATAAAAGACAAAGACAGGCAATACATAATGATAAAAAGCCTATCCAGCAAGAAAATAAAATATTTATAGGAGCACTTAATACATAAAATTGATACTCATAGACATAAAGGGAGAAATTGACCACAATACAGTAATAGTAGGTAACTTTAATAACCCTGATACATCAGTGGATAGATCATCCAGACAGAAAAATAATAAGAAAACACTAACCTTGAAACATACATTAGACTAGATGGAATTAATGGGTATATATAAAACATTCCATCCAAAAGCAGGAGAACACACTCTTCTCAAGAGCATATGGAACATTCTTCAGAACAGATCACATGTTAGGCCACAGAACAAGTCTCAATAAATTTAAGAAGATTGGATTCATTTCAAGTATCATTTTCAACCACAATGGTTTTAAACAAGAAATCAATTATGAGATAAAACTGGAAAAGTCACAAATATGTAGGGATGAAACCACATGCTACTGAAACACCAATAGGTCAATGAAGATATCAAAGAAGAAATAAGCCAACAATCAAGTACCAGGAGACAACTGAATATTGAACTATACCACCAAATTCTATGAGATGCAGCAAAATCAGTTCTAAGAAGGAAGTTCATAGCGGTTCAGGCCTACCTCAAGAAACTAGAAAAATCACATATAAAATACTTAACTTTACTCGCAAAAGAACTAAGTGGGGGAAAAAAAAAAGAGCAAACAAAGCCTTAAGTTAGTGGAAAGAGAAAAATATAAAAATTGAGTGCAAATAAATGAAATAGACACTAAGAGCTAGAAAAAACAATGAAACTAAGAGTCAGTTCTGTGAAAATATTAACAAAATGAACAAACCTTTAGCTAGACTGAACAAGAAAAAAAGAGAAAGGGCTCAAATTTTAAAAAATGAAATATAAGTTACAACTGATATCCAGAGAAAAAGAAAGAATCACAGGAAATTTAAACAATTATATACCAATGAACTGGACAACCTAGAAGAAATGAATAAACACTAAGAAACGTATAACCTACCAACACTGAATCATGATGAAACTGAAAATCTGGATGAACTGATTATTAGTAAGGAGATTGAATAAGCAATCAAAAAGTTCCCCCAAAACAAAAGTACATGACTAAATAACTTCACTGTTGAATTCTACTAAGCATTCAAAGAAGAATTCACACTTACTCTTCTGAAACTCTATCAGAAATTTGCAGAGAAGGGAACTCACACAAACTCATTTTTTGAGTCCAGCATTACCCTGATACCAAAACCAGACAAAGACACCACAACAAAAAGAAAATTGGAGGCCAATATCCTGATGAACGCCTATGCAAAGATCCTCAGCGAAATGTTTGCAAACCAATTCACCAATATATTAAAAGCTTCATACACCATGATCAAGCAGGATTTATTCCAGGGTTACAAGACTGGTTCACACCATGAAACCAATCAACATGACTTACTACATTAACAAAATTAATGATGAAAATTATATGAGCATCTCAATAGATACAGAAATAGATTTTGGCAAAATTCAGCATCCATTTATGATAAAGACTCTCAACACAGTGAATATAAAAGGAATGCACCTAAACATAATAAAGTCCATAGATGACAAATCCACAGCTAACATCACACTCAATGGTACAAGTTAAAAGCTTTTCCTTTAAGACCAGGAAAAACAAGGATGCCCACTCTCACCACTTTTATTCAACATAGTATTGAAAATTCTAGCCAGAAGAATTATGCAGGGGAAAAAAAAGAACAAAAGATAGGTGACATGATTTTATATAAAGAAAACCCTAAGGACTCTCCTGAAGCAAACAAGCAAACTGTTAGAACAAACAAATTCAGTATAATTGCAGGGTATAAAATCAGTATACAAAAATATGTTGCATTTCTCTACATTAACAATGAACTATCAAAATTAAGAAAACAATCCCTTTAGAATTACATCAAAAAGAATAAAATACCTAGGACTAAATTTAACCAAAAGAGTTAAAGACTAGTACAATGAAAACTGTAAGACAGTGATGAAAGAAATTGAAGAACACACAAATAAACAGAAAGATAGTCCATGCACATGGATTGGAAGAAGCAGTTTTGTTAAAATGTCCATATTATCCAAAGCAACATACAGACTCAATGTAATCTCTTTTAAAATTCCTATGCCATTTTTCATAGAAATAGAATAACTGATTCTAAAATGTGTATGGAGCCAAAAAAAAAAATCCCAAAAGGCCAAAGCAATCTTTATTTTTTATTGTGTTATGTTAGTCACCATAAAATACATCATCAATTTTTGATTTTTGAATTTTGATCTTTTTCTTGGTTGTGATATGTGGCACAGCTCCCTGTCAGCCATATGATAATGAAGGTAAACAATTGCTATACTTAAACTATTCTGTATCCATATAACCACCCCATTTTTCACTTTCACTATTCAATATATTGCATGAGATTCAGAACTTTATTATAAAATAAGATTTATGTTACATAATTTTGCCCAATTGTAGTATATAATGTAAGTGTTCTGAGAACACTAAAGTAGGTTAGGCTAAGGCACCTGGATGGCTCAGTCGTTAAGCTCTGCCTTCAGCTCAGGTCATGAACGCAGGGTCCTGGATCAAGGCCTACATGGGCTCCCAGCTCAGTGGGGAGTCTGCTTCTCCCTCTGCCCCTCCCCCCCCCCTCATGTGCTCATGCTCTCTCTCTTTCTCTCTCTCTCTCTCACAAAAATAATACATAAATAAAATTAAAAAAAAGATAAAGGAAGTTAGGCTAACCTATGATGTTCATAGTATTAAATGGACTTTCAACTTATCATGTTTTCCACAAAAATGGGTTCATTGGGACATAACTCCATCCTAAGTCAAATTAAGACCTGCACAATGAAATACTTACAAAAACAATGAAATCTTGCCATTTTCAACAACGTGAATGAATCTTGAGAGTATTATGTTAAGTGAAATACCACAGAAAAACAAATAATACATGATTTCACTTATATCTGGAATCTAAAAAAAAATAAATAAACAAAACAAAATTCAAAGATACAAACAACAGATTAATGGTTGCCAGAGGGAAGGGGCAAAATGGGTAAAGATCAAGTGGTGTAAACTTCTAGTTATAAAATAAATAAGTCAAAATAATGTAACTTACAGCACAAGGACCACAGTCAAAAATATTGTATTAAAAGTTTGAAATTTTCTATGAGAGAAAATCTTAAAATTTCTCATTACAAGGACAAGATGTGAATTTGTATTGTGACACTTGGTATAGACTTAATGCTGAGATGACTTCACGATATATTCAAATATCAAATCATTATGTTGGGCGCCTGGGTGGCTCAGTGGGTTAAGCCGCTGCCTTCAGCTCAGGTCATGGTCTCAGGGTCCTGGGATCGAGTCCCACATCAGGCTCTCTGCTCAGCAGGGAGCCTGCTTCCCTCTCTCTCTCTCTCTGCCGGCCTCTTCATCTACTTGTGATCTCTCTCTGTCAAATAAATAAATAAAATCTTTGAAAAAAAATAATGTTGAACAGTGAAACTAAAATAATATTGTATTTCAATTATACTTCAATTAAATGTACACTAAAACCATTTTTTTCTTCCTTAGGATGTGTATGTATACATACATCTTTGTATGCAAGTTGTAGGAAAGGTACTGGAAAGAAAGTGCTATAGATTTTCATCTAATTATTCTCAAACTTTAGCAGGCTTCCAAATCATGTGGGGTGAGGGAGGGGGCAAATATTTCCACCTGAAAAATTCTTTCTATGTCCCATGGAAGCCTATGAAATCTGACTTGTCGTTAGGACATACAGTTCAATACAATGGGTAAAACTAACATACAGTCATGTATGAGAAACAGCATTCTAAGCATCACTTGAAAAATTTCATGAGTAAGCATTCCCTCTGTATTAAAGGTATATGTAGCTCCAAGCCTATTTCTCTAGGAATGTTCAGTCATCCCTGTTTATAATGCTTTCTACAGGCCTCGTTGCTTTTCTTATGTATTTTTAACTCATCTTACTTTATTATTTCCAATATTTTTATCTTATGTAGTCTCCAAAAATTATTAGTCTATACTTAGAAAGTTTAGATTATCTCTCATCTTTATAGTTTGCATTAATGTTTTGAGATACTCTACCCTCACACTATCTTCACCTGCAAAATTCTACCCGTTAAGCCGTCTCTTTTATAAGTCTTTTTTAAAAATTCTCAGATCCTGTTCTTTTTCCTTCAGAACATTGTACTTGTCATTGAGCACTGCCTTTTCATACTAGTATATTATAATCATGTAATTCCTTGAGTTATCTCACCACTAAAACAAGATCTAGGAAGAGTGGAGTCTTTACATCCTTGTGGTATTACAGAGTTTCTGGTACTCTAGATTTTCAAAAAATGCTGATCAAATCAAAAGTGGCCCCATTATATATTTCCAATGAAAAGTGACAAGACAGTTTTATTTGATGAACATCCAAGTGCTATGTTTTATAATACTTCATTTCCTGAGCATTCTGCACACATCCTTCCATGACCTCTCATTTTTTCCCTCCAACTCCATCACTGAGTCCACACAGACCTAATTAGGAATTATAGAGCTAAATAAGATAAAATGTGGTGTCCAGAAAGCACACAGAAAAGTATTCTATGACCTGCCTCTAACCAATCTGTTCTCTAAAGCTCTTTGTATCTCTGAAATAATACAGTATTTATCGGAAATCATGTACTTAATGTCATCCTTCTCTCATGCAATCTAAGCTTCTAGAGGATATAAACGGTTTTATTCATTACCATATCCCTAGTAATACAGTAGTTGGCTCATAAAAGATGTTTATATACCACCTAATTAAATTATTAAATTTACATATTCCCTCATTCCTCCATTTCATAAAAGAACTAAACTTTATCGCAGAATGTGAAGATTGCCCATACTTTATTTTTATAATGCCAAATGATGATAATATTTAAGATCTAAATGAACACAAAACCTTGTGAAAATATAAACTTTTAAAATGGTTATGGTGAAAAAAGGGGCTTTATATGTCTTTGCCTGAGACCTCAAATAAAATGCCTCCTCCAAAAAAATCTGAAACATAAAACCTAAATAAACCTCCTATATTTCTGAAGGCAATACTGGTGGTAGTCACTAGAATGACAATAGCTTTGTATCTAGTACTAACAGGTGTTGCTTTCATAGGAATATAAATATAAGGTTATAGGAAAAATCCTTTAGGTTGATGCTAACAAAGAAAAATGTTTTCTTAGCAACTTAAACAAGAGATCACTCTACCATAACTGACATTTTCAAATTAATGCTGCAAAAAATAGATTTTTGGCCCTGCCTACTCTAAGATGAATCTAAGTTCAAAAGATATCCATAAAAACAGATTTCCATCCCTGGTTACCCTACAGTAGTTAAAGTGTGCTGGATTTTGCTCAATAGTGATTATCACCCACCAGAAAATAACGAGAGTAAGATTCTAGAAGACAAAGGGTCCTCAAGAGCACATTGCCATAGCTGCCAATAGGCTAAACAACAAGCTGGTGTTTAAAACTATTCCTTTTTAAAATTCAAAATTTTGAAAATAGACTATCTCTATCAGTACATGGTACTATAATTCTAATCTCTATTAGTCTAGGTTAAGGTAAAAAATGACAGACCTTTAAAATTGGTTATCATTTTATTCCTCATATGTAGAAGATTATATAATGGTTTTAAAATCTGTATATGTTAAGTAGGGAATATAGAATTCTTTTATCTGAAGAAGAAAATTCTATATAAATTCCTATGTAGATTTTTTTAAAAAGATCATCAAGGAGTCAACGGCAGTAATCTCCCAGGGCTCTAGGATGTCATATAGTAAATTTGCTTACTAATGATTCTGCTAATATTATAAATGGATGAATGCCCAGATATTCATTCCTCTTTTTTTTTTTTTTTAAATTTAAGAGAGATGGCAGGAGAGATGGAATGGGAGACAGAGAATCCTAAGCAGGCTTCACACCCAGTGCAGAGCCCCATATGGGGCTCTATCTTAGGACCTTGAGATCCTGACCTGAGCCAAACAAGAGCTGGATGCCTAATGACTGAGCCACCCAGGTACCCTGGACAGATACTCATTCTTGATAGCTCCTGCCTAGGGTTAATCATTAAATCACATTACTCAATATACCCCAGAGTCTTTTACAAACTTAACTCTGATGTTGTTTATCAAAATCTGGCTTGTATTAAGCATATTTATGCTTACTAACTTCTTTATTAAGCACTTTCTGAAGTCAATCCATACCTTTCTATGGGTATTTCTTAGTGTTCTGTCAATACTAGCTTGGATGTTATTATGTATCATGGAAGAAAAGGGCTCCTAGGATCAAATACGTTTGGAGAGGTCTAAATTGACAATAAAGAAAACATTAAATTGGCATTTTCCCTAAAGTCCTCTTTCTCAAACCTGTAAATATGTTAGTGCTTCTTTAAAAAAAAAAAAAGGTGCAATATGAAGTATTTCTCAATTGGCTTTATTACAAACAGTTGTATCCCTAGAAGTATCTTGATATTCTATTATTTGTCTTTGGTTTAAACTGAATCCTTAAAAATTTGTATGGAACCATAAAGGACCCAAAAGAGCCAAAGTCGCCTCAATCAAGAAGAACAAAGACAAAGACATCGCAGTTCCTGATTTCAAACAATATTACAAAACTATAGCAATCAATGGCGAGGATGCGGAGAAAGGGGAACCCTCCTTACACTGTTGGTGGGAATGCAAGCTGGTGCAACCATGCTGAAAAACAATATGGAGGTTCCTCAAAAAGTTGAAAATAGAGCTACCCTATGACCCAGCAATTGCACTACTGGGTATTTACACTAAAGATACAAACGTAGTGATCCGAAGGGGCACATGCACCTGAATGTTTATAGCAGCAAAGTCCACAATAGCCAAACTATTGAAAGAACCTAGATGTCCATCAACAGATGAATGGATAAAGAAGAAGTGGTATATACATACAATGGAATACTATGCAGCCATCAAAAGAAATGAAATCTTATCATTTGCGGTGATGTGGATGGAACTAGAGGGTATTATGCTTAGCGAAATAAGTCTATCAGAGAAAGACAACTTTCATATGATCTCCCTGATATGAGGAAGTGGAGATGCAATGTAGGGGATTTGGGGGGGGTAGGAAAAGAATAAATGAAACAAGATGGGATTGGGAGGGAGACAAACCATAAGAGACTCTAAATGTCACAAAACAAACTGAGGGTGGCTGGGGGGAGGGAGGTAGAGAGAGGGTGGAGGGGTTACCGACATTGGGGAGGGTATGTGATATGGTGAGTGCTATGAAGTGTGTAAACCTGGCGATTCACAGAGCTTTACCCCTGGGGCTAATAATACATCATATGTTTATTAAAAAATTATATAAAAAAACAACTATAGCAATCAAAACAGTATAGCACTGGCATCAAAACCAACAAACAGATTAACTGGACAAAATAAAGAGCCCATAAATAAACCAATGTATGCCATTTTTGATAAAGGTGCAAGGAATACATAATGGGGAAAATATCATTTTTTCAATAAATGGTTCTGGGAAACTGGACAGCCTTTCACAGAAGAATAAAACCAGACCCTTATACCATACACAAAGATCAACTCAAAATGGTCAAAGACTTGAATGAAGACCAAAAACGATAAAACTCCTAGAATAACACATAGGTGGTTAAGTTCCTTCATATTGGTCTTAGCAGTGATTTTGTGGATTTGACACCGAAAGCAGAGACAACAAAAGCAAAAATAACCAAGCAGGACTGCATTTAACTAAAAGATTTTTGCATAGTAAAGGAAATCATCCCCTGGATAGAATGATGGGCAGAGTGGATGGGGAAGAATTGGTAAAAGGGTACAATTTTTCAGTTATAAAATAAATTTGATTTTCTAACTTATACCATGGTGAGTATAGTCGATAATACTCTATGTAAAATTAAAATTTGCTGAAAGAATAGATCTTTAGTGTTCTTTCTCACACACAAAAGCTAACTGTTAAGTGATAGATATGTTCCATCTCAACGTATATATATCAAACAATATCATACACTTCCAATATATTACAGTTTTATTTGTGATTTATACACAAATAAAACTGGAAAGAAAAAGAAATAAAAGAACTATGAATATTTAGTCTGTATTGCGGTGGCCCCACTTAGGACTATTTTTGTGTTGAACTATCTTTATGCTCCAAGATTGCATTGACATATGTTTTAAGAAACAACTGTTGAACATCCCTTATTTAGTGTATTCTAGGGATTTTGCTTAGATAACATCCACATCATCTTCCAATGTTCCTTTTAAAATCCATTGAGATAGCTCTGATCAAATTAATTTGAGTTCTTTTCTTCTAATGGACACTGTGAATATTCTGATTGCTCAATTCCTTCATTGCTCTTTCCACTTGGATCCAGAAGAAAAAAGGCAGCTAACTTCAAGGACTAAATAAAATTCACTTTTATATACTACTCTTTCTCTCTTTCTTAATTTACTTAAGTCTACATTTTTATTTATTTTATTTAAAAAAAATTTAAACTACTTTATTGAGGTATTATTGACATGCAAAAAGATCTACCCATTAATACATACAACTTGATAAGTCTAGAGTTAAGTATACACTAATGAAACCATCACCCACTTAGGACTAGCAATTAAGTTGTATTTTTATTCTTTAAATACTAATTTTACTCTCTAAATACTAGATAGTACTAAATACTATCCTTTTTAATATATACATATATAGAGTTAATAGCCACAACTAATATTTATTGCATTCTATAATATACTAAGGTTTGTCAAACACTATTTGCATGCACTATATTAGTTGTCACAGCAATATTAAAATGTAAGTGACAATTGTTATGTTATGTTATGTTCATTTTATAGATAAGGAACATAAGGCTTACACCAGTTAACTTTTAAAACCATAAAATTATAATGAATACAAGCAAAAAGAAAATCTGTGAAGGATCTCTTAGTACATGCAGCAAAAGTTTCTTCACGGGTCTGTCCATAGCAAGTCTTTGCTGAAAATACCTATTTATGGCTGATACAAGATATTTTAAATGAAAAGCCATAAAGCTAGTAAATGGAAAAGATAGCATTTGAAGCCAGGTTTTCCTAACTTGAGAATAAAAGTGCTTAACATATCAGAGCTAGATCTCTTAACACTGAATTCAGCATTTTTTTTTTTTAATTCGAACCTTACCTTTTGAACCCCAGTATCATTTTTTAATTCTTGGATCAGCCATTAGTCATTAGGAAAACATTTTTTTGGCTATTCTGCAAAGTAAAAACACTCATTTTTCAGAAAAATCTTTCACAGTCCTCAGGTTCTTTGGTAAGTTTCTATTGCTGTCTTTTACAGGGATGAAAGAATGAAACTTAAGATGATAATGTTCATTTTATGTGCTCTTTTTTTTTTCTTTCCTGTTACATGAAATGCAAGTTAAATTTTAGTTTGGGCAAAAATCCTAAAGTCTTCCTATACAGTAAGAGAATATCAAACTGGTTCTCTCCTTCACCAATCCCTCCTGTTTCTCAGTATCTCAAGGTATGAGTTTAAATGTCAGGCAATATGGCATTGGGACACATGTCCTTTCAGTGGCACTGTGAGATAATGACAGCGTAATAATTCTATTTCCTCCTGAGAAAGATATCTCAAATAGTTCTTCGAAAGAAGGGTCAAATGATTGCTGTATAATATGTTCTATAACTACACAATGAACTGTTACAATCTTACAGCTACTTTAAACTGAATAACCTTATTCTCTTTTTAAAGTAGACTATAGATCTGGAAAGAAGGAAGATTTTTGTTCCATTTTAAAGAGTGTCATAAAACCATAAAATTATAATGAATACAAGCAAAAAGAAAATCTGTGAAGGATCTCTTAGTACATGCAGCAAAAGTTTCTTCAAGGGTCTGTCCATAGCAAGTCTTTGCTGAAAATACCTATTTATGGCTGATACAAGATATTTTAAATGAAAAAGAAACCTATGATTTTGTTGTTGTGGTTTTTTACTGATGCTCATCAAGGTAAGAGCAAACCTTAATCCCCATCACCTATTTCACCCATTCCTCACTCACCTTCCTTTAGTAATGATCAGTTTCTTCTCTATGGTTAAACAGTCTATTGGTGACTCTCTCTCTCCCCCCATTTGCTGTTGTTCTGTTTCTTAAACTCCACACAAGAGTGAAATAATACGGTATTTGTCTTGTCTGACTTACTTCCCCTAGCATTGTATGCTCTAGCTCTATACTCTAGCTCCATCCATGTGGGTCAACATGGCAAGATTTTATTCTTTTTTATGGCTGAATAATATCCATTGTATATACATCTTTATTCATTCATTTATTGAAGGACACTTGGGCTGCTTAAACATGGGGGTGCATACATCCCTTTGTGTTGGGGTGAATGTAGAGCATGAAATTAGTCATAATACCTGGCTTGCTAAAATGTAACACAGAGGGTACAAGGGGCAAGGGAAGGTTTTGGAGAAGGGGGTAAGGCCTTTGGAATGCCCAGAACTGCCTGTGTGACCACTCTGACCCTTGGAATGATGTGGGAAGTTGCCTTCCCTGAAGTTTTCCTAGCCCAAACAGCAGCCCTGTGATCTAAGAGATGTATGCATTGTCCCTTAGGCTATGTTTAGTAGACCACAAGGATTAGCCTATCGTTTCTTTCTTGTAAACAAATCTCCTAGTTTCAGGAAGACCCCTTGTCACACATCATGTGCTTGAGAAATAGTGAATAAGGATCTGTGACTATCCTGCAGGACCAATGAAAGCGGGAGCAAAGACCAAAGGGTGTTTGTCTCTAAGAGTTGACCCTTTTGCCTTCTCCTCTCTTTCACAGCAAAGTTTGCAGCAATCTTTCATCCATTGGTATAGGGATTGCTGGCCATTCCCGGAACCTTCGTATTCTTTGGGAAAGTATGCAGTAGGTGTGATTGCAGGATCATAGGGGAGTTCTATTTTTAACTTTCTTAGGAAACTCCAGCATTTTCCTGAGTGGCTGCACCGGTTCCTGTTCCCATCTAATGGTACAAGAGGGTTCTCCTTTCTCTGCCTTCTCACCAACACCTGTTATTTCTAGTGCTATTGATATTAGCCATTCTGACTGTCGTGAGCTGGTATCTCATTGTAGTTTTGATTTGTAGTTCCCTGAAGATAATAAGTGATGAGCACCTTTTCCTATGTCTGTTGGCCCAATGTACAGCTTCTTTAGAAAATGTCTGTGAAGTGTGGAAACCTGGTGATTCACAGACCTGTACCCCTGGGGATAAAAATATATGTTTATAAAAAATAAAAAATTAATTAAAAAAAAAAAGAAAATGTCTGTTCATGTCTTCTGCCCAATTTTTAACTAGATTAGGGTGTTGAATTTTTTAAGTTTTTTTTTTAAAGTCTTTTAAGATTTTAGAAACTAACCCTTTATCAGATTTCATTTGTAAATACCTTCTCTTATTCTATAGGTTGGCTTTTCGGTTTTTTTGATTGTTTCCTTTGCTGTGCTTGACTATTTTAATTTTGATGTAGTCTGAACAGTTTATTTTTGTTTTTGTTTCCCTTATTCAACCTCTCTAAAAAAAGTTGCTATAGTCTATATCAGAGAAATTACTGCTTGTGCTGTCTTCTAGGATGTTACAGTTTTAGGTGTCACATTAAGTCTTTAATAATCCATTTCAAGTTTATTTTTGTGTATAGTGTAGGAAAATGATCCAGTTTCATTATTTTGCATATTTTTGTCCAGTTTTCCCAATGCCATTTGTTGAAGAGACTGTCTTTTTCACATTGGATATTCTTTTTTTTTTTTTTCTTTTTTTTTTTCTTTTTTTTTATTTTTTATTTTCAGCATAACAGTATTCATTATTTTTCACCACACCCAGTGCTCCATGCAATTCGTGCCCTTTATAATACCCACCACCTAGTACCCCAAACTCCCACCCCCTCAAAATCCTCAGATTGTTTTTCAGAGTCCATAGTCTCTCATGGTTCACCTCTCCTTCCAATTTCCCCCAACTCCCTTCTCCTCTCTAACTCCCCATGTCCTCCATGCTATTTGTTATGCTCCACAAATAAGTGAAACCATATGATAATTGACTCTCTCTGCTTGACTTATTTCACTCAGCATAATAATCTCTTCCAGTCCCGTCCATGCTGCTACAAAAGTTGGGTATTTGTCCTTTTTTTTTTTTTTTTTATAAACATATATTTTTATCCCCAGGGGTACAGGTCTGTGAATCACCAGGTTTACACACTTCACAGCACTCACCAAAGCACATACCCTCCCCAATGTCCATAATCCCACCCCCTTCTCCCAAACCCCCTCCCCCCAGCAACCCTCAGTTTGTTTTGTGAGATTAAGAGTCACTTATGGTTTGTCTCCCTCCCAATCCCATCTTGTTTCATTTATTCTTCTCCTACCCACTTAAGCCTCCATGTTGCATCACCACTTCCTCATATCAGGGAGATCATATGATAGTTGTCTTTCTCTGCTTGACTTATTTCGCTAAGCATGATACGCTCTAGTTCCATCCATGTTGTCGCAAATGGCAAGATTTCATTTCTTTTGATGGCTGCATAGTATTCCATTGTGTATATATACCACATCTTCTTGATCCATTCATCTGTCGATGGACATCTAGGTTCTTTCCATAGTTTGGCTATTGTGGACATTGCTGCTATAAACATTCGGGTGCATGTGCCCCTTTGGATCACTACATTTGTATCTTTAGGGTAAATACCCAATAGTGCAATTGCTGGGTCATAGGGCAGTTCTATTTTCAACATTCTGAGGAACCTCCATGCTGTTTTCCAGAGTGGCTGCACCAGCTTGCATTCCCACCAACAGTGTAGGAGGGTTCCCCTTTCTCCACATCCTCGCCAGCATCTGTCATTTCCTGTCTTGTTGATTTTAGCCATTCTGACTGGTGTGAGGTGATATCTCATTGTGGTTTTGATTTGTATTTCCCTGATGCCGAGTGATATGGAGCACTTTTTCACCACATTGGATATTCTATACTGCTTTGTCAAGATCAATTGACCATATAGTTGCAGGCTTATTTCTGGCTTTTCTATTCTGTTATGTTGATTTATGTGTCTATTTTTGTGCCAGTACAACACTGTTTTGATTACTACAGCTTTGTAATATAACTTGATGTCATGAATTGTGATGACTCCAGCTTTGCTTTTCTTTCTTTTCTCCCCCCACCCCCAAGATTGCTTTTGCTATTCAGGGTCTTTTGTGATTCTCTACAAATTTCAAGATTATTTGTTCTAGCTTTGTGAAAAACACTGTTGATACTTTAATAAGGATTGCATTAAAAGTGTAGATTGCTTTGGGGTATAGACATCTTAACATTATTTATTCTTCCAATCTATAAGAGTGGAATGTCTTCATTTCTTTGTGTCATCTTCAATTTCTTTCATCAGTCTTTTATAGTTTTCAAAGTATAGGTCTTTCACCTCTTTGGTTAGATTTATTCCTAGGTATTTCACCACCCAGGTCTTCCTAGTTATCTTATTATTTTGGGTGCAATTGTAAATGGGATTTTTTTTTTTTTAATTTCTCTCAGCTGCTTCATTACTGGTATATAGAAATGCAACCAATTTCCGTGTATTGATTTTGTATCCTGTGACTTTACTGAATTTATTAGTTTTAGCAGGTTTTTTTTTGGTGGAGTCTTTTGGGGGTTCTATATAGAGTATCATGTCACTTATAAATAGTGAAAGTTATACTTTCCTACTTCCTTATCAATTTGGATGTCTTTATTTCTTTTTGATGTCTGATTACTGAGGCTGGGGCTTCTAGTACTATGTTGAATAAAAGTGATATGAGTGGCCATCACTGTGCTGTTCCTGACTGTAGAGGAAATGCTCTCAGTTTTTTCTTCATTGGCTAGGATGTTTCCTATGGGTTTTTCACATATGGCCTTTATAGTGTTGAGATATGTTCTCTCTAAACCTACTTTGTTGAGGGTTTTATCATGAATGGATGTTGTACTTTGTCAAATATTTTTTCCCCCTGTATCTATTAAAACAGTCATAGGATTTTTATCCTTTTATTAATGTGATGGTCAACATTGATTGATTTATAAACACTAAACTACCCTTGCAACCAAACAATAAATCCCATCTGATCATGATGAATGATTTTTTTAAAATCTATTTTTGCATTTGGCTTGCCAGTATTTTGTTGAGGATTTTTGCACCTGTGTTCATCAGAGATATTGGCCTGTAGTCCTCATTTTTGTGATGTCTTTATCCAGTTTTGGTATCAGGGTAATGCTTGCCTCATAAAATGAATTTGCAAGTTTTTCTTCCTTTTCCTTCTTTCTCCTCCTCTTCTTCTCCTTCTTCTCCTTCTTCTTCTTCTTCTTCTTCATAGTTTGAGAAGAATAAGTATCAACTCTTTAAAAAAAGTTTGGTAGAATTTGCCTGTGAAGCCATCTGGTCCAGGAATTTTGTTTGCTGGGACCTCTGGTCCAGTGTATCATTCAAAGCCATTGATTCTTTGTTGATTTTCTGTTTAGATGATCTGCCCATTTTGTTTTCTGGGAAGCCATCTGGTCCAGGAATTTTGTTGCCTATTTGCAGGGAACTTTATGATTACTGATTTATTCTCTTTGCTGATTATCAGTCTGCTCAAATTTTTTATTTCTTTGTGTTTCAGTTTTGGTAGGTTATATGCTTCTAGGAATTTATCCATTTGTTCTAGGTTGTCCAATTTGTTGGTCTAGAGTTTTTCATAATATTCTCTTATAATTGCTTGCTATTTCAGTGGTTGGTTATTCTTTCTTCTCTCTCATTTGTGATTTTATTTTGGGGGGGTCCTTTCTCTTTTTTTGTTGATGTGTTTGGATAGAGATTTATCAAAAGTTTTTTTAAAGATTTATTTATTTATTTAAGAGTGAGAGAAAGTGTATGCACAAGTGGGAGAGGCAAAGGGAGAGGAAATCTCCAGCAAACGCCAGGCTGAGCATGGAACCTGATGCATGGCTCGATCTCACAACCCTGAAATTATGACCTGAGCTGAAGCCAAGAGTCAGATGCTTAAATGACTGTGTTACCCAGGCACCCCAACTTTATTGATTTTTTTTTTTTTTTTAAAGAACGAGCTCCTCATTTCTTTAATATGTTTTATTGGATTTTTTTTGTTCCTCTATCATTTATATATGATCTAATCTTTATAATTTCCTTCCTTCTGCTGGCTTAAGGCTTCATTTGTTGTTCTTTTTTCTAGCTCCTTTAGGTGTAAGGTTAGGTTGTTTATTTGAGAATTTTCTTGCTTCTTGATGTAGGTTTATTGCTATAAACTTCCCTCTTAGAATTGCTTTTGTTGTGCCCCAAAGGTTTTGAACCATTGTATTTCTTTTCATTTTCATTTGTCTCCAAGTACTTTTTAAATTTCTTCTTTAATTTCCAGGCCAACCCATTCATTATTTAGTAGCATGTTATTTAACCTCCAGATTTTTTTTTCTTAGGGCTGACTTCTAGTTTTATAGCATTATGGCCAGAAAACATGGAAGATATGATTTCAATCTTACTGTATTTATCAAGGCCTGTTTTGTGGCCTAATACATGATCTATTCTGGAAAATGTTTCTTGTGCACTTGAAAAGAATTTGTATTCTGCTGTGTTAGGATGTAATGTTCTGATACCTCTGGTCCAGTGTATCATTCAAAGCCATTGATTCCTTGTTGATTTTCTGTTTAGATGATCTGCCCATTGATGTAAGTGGAGTGTTAAAGTCCCCTACTTTTAGTGTATGATTATTGATTAACTTCTTTGTTATCGTTTTATATATTTGTGTGCTCCAATGTTGTATGCATACATATTTATGATTGTTATATATCTTTTTGCTGAATTGTCTCTTTTATTCTGTAATACAATAAAATTTTCTCTTGTTACAGTCTTTGTTTTAAAGTCTACTTTATTCCAAAATAAGTATTGCTACTCCAATACTTTATTGCATGAGAATGTTTCTCCATCCTCTCACTTCCAATTTGCAGGCATCTTTAGGTCTAAAATGAGTCTCTTGTGTGCAGAATGTAGATGGGTCTTGTTTTTTTATCCAGTCTGACATACTATGTGTTTTGATTGGAGCATTTAGTACATTCACCTTCAAAGTAATTATTTATAGATATGTATCCCTATCTATCATATCCATATTTTCTGGTTGTTTTTAAAGATTTTCTGTTATCCTGTCTTCTCTCATGGTTTGCTAATTTTTTTAATGATATATTTGGATTTCTTTATCTTTATTCTTTTCATACTTATTAATAGTTTTTGATAGATTGCTACCATTAGGTTTGCATGTAACTTCTGCATATAGCTGTCTGTATTAAATTGATCATCTTTTAAGTTTAAACCCATTATTTTCTTTTCCTCATAACATTTTAGGTATATGTTACATTTTACATCATTTTTGTGATTATTTCCTTGACTGATTTGTTACAAAAATATTCATTTTACAGCTTTTGAGTTTCTTACCTCTGTATTGTCACTTGGTCTCTCCTTTCCCCTCAGAGAATCCCCTTTAATATTTCTTGCAGAGCTGGTTTAGTGGTTAAAACTCCTTTAGCTTTTGTTTATCTAGGAAACTCTTTATCTGCTCTTCTATTTTGAATGATAGTCTTGCTAGATAGAGTATTCTTGGCTGCAGATTTTTCTCATATAGCACTTTGAATATATTTTGCCACTAATTTCTGGTTTGGAAAGTTTCTACTGAACAATCTGGTGATACATATGGGCTTTCCTTGTTATGTAACTGTATTCTTTTGTCTTGATGCTTTTAATACTTGTGCTTGTTTGTTTATCACTATATTTTGCCATTTTAAGTACAATATGACTTGGTGTGGTTCTGCTTTTGTTGGTTTTGATGGGAGTTCTCTGTGCCTCTTGGATCTGGATATCTGTTTCCTTCCCCATTTTAGGGAAGTTTTCAGCTATTATTCCTTCAAATAAATTCTCTGCCCCCTTTCCTCTCTCTTTCTCTGGGACTCCTATAATGTGAGTATTACTACATTTGATGGAGTCACTGAATCTCCTAAATCTATTCTCATTTTGCATAACTCTTCTTTTCTCTTTTGTTCAGTCTGACTACTTTCCACTACTCTGTCTTCTAGGTCATTAGTTTATCCCTTTGCTTTTTCCCACCTGCTATTCTTCCCATCAAGTGTGTTTCTCTGTTTATTGAGCCTTTTATCTCTGCTATATCATTCTTTCTCTGTGTTAATGGTCTCACTGGTGCTGTCCACTCTTTTCTCAAGCCCAATGAGTACCCTTATGATCATTGCTTTAAATTCTCCAGCAGGAATATTACTTATATTTGTTTTTGCTTAGATCTCCAGCTATGGCCTTGTCCTGTTCTTTCATTTAGGACAAATCCCTTTATCTTTTCAATATGTCAAAGTCCTTGTGCCTGTTTCTCTGTGTTAGGAAATTCAGCTATGTTTCCTGTTCTTGAGAGTATGGGCTTTATGAAGAAGAGGTCCTGTAGTGCCCTGCATTGTAGTGTCTACTGTTCCCCAGAACCTGGTTCTTCAGGGAGTGTGTGCTGCCTGTGCTCTTTTGTTCTGTTCTGACCATTTTGTTTTTCAGGCTAGTCATCTGGAGAGGCTCTCTTTGCCTGTTGTGGGCAGTGTTTGGTCCCTGGCTTGTGTATTTTGTGTGTATTTGTGTAATGTGGTGTATTTTAACTAGGTGTGCTCTGGTCTGCTTGTCAAAGACCAGGTATGAGACCTGTCACCACCACAACCAGAATAGAGGCCCTGTAAACTCCCTGGTCTAGTGGAAGAGTGTGAGCAAGGGTTTGGTCTGGTCTTCTGGGGTGGAGGCTTCACCATGTTGAGACTAAGGCAAGCATGACTTGGAAGGGCAGCTCTTCCAGAGTGCAGGGGCTAGAACTTGGTGTAAGCAAGTTAGGTAGGGAGTATGGGCTCTGTCCTAATTCCTTTAAGTGACCCTGGCTTATGTTGAGGGAAATGGTGCCTGCTAGTTCCTTTATTCCCAGAGAGGTCTCTCTGGGAATGCTGTCTCTTTTGGACATGCTCTTAGATGAGCAACTAATCTCACTGTGGGCCCCAGGTGCTCTTCAGATTGCTGTGTACAGGTTTTATGTCTGTAGGCTAATTGCCCTGCCTTTTCTCTAAAAGCAATCCCAATGTCCTCTGAACTCTCCTAGAGCCAAGCACGCTGACCTTAAAAACTCCAAGTTTTAAAACATGCTTATTGCAAGAACTCGTGAAATATAGGCCCTCTCACTTTCTAAGCCAATTATTATGGGGATTTGCTTTCCCTGTGTGCTCTTTTGTATGCTAGATTGTATCTCACCCTTCTCTGGAACCATGGCTCCCTCCCCACTGCAGTGGCCACACTCTGGGTCTCTGCCTTCCTTCCTTCCTACCTTCTTCAATGTGGCTTCTTTCTACCTTTAGTTGTTGAATTTGTTTTGACATTCCTCAGATCAATTTGTGGAGTATTTAGGATGACTTGATAGTTATTTAGTCTGTATTCAGGGGACCAAGTAAGCCTAGGGTCCTCTTGCAACTTTATTGTCATCTTTACCTCCTCAAAAATATGTTTTGATAAATAAAGTTTTGTTATTAATAAATTTATCAGTGGACTACATTAAAATAAGGGAAATTTTTCATAATAATATATAAAGTGTCTGGAAAATAGTGACTACATTGGAACATAAAGCAAAATTGTCATATTGACTGATAAAAGTCAAAATTATATATTATTTGGTACAGATTATACATTACAAAAACTAAACAAGCTTACCTCTGTTCAGTTTATTGAGAACACAGAAGTATTTTAATGTAGGACAAGAGAAGGAATGTTCTGAAAATAGACAAACATTGTAAATCCCAGTTGTCCTACTTATTACATGATCTTGGACATACAGTTTATCTTTCTTAGGCTCAGTTTTCTTTTCTTTGAAGAAGAGGGTGATCTTATGAGAATTATATTTGAAAATATGAAACTGTTGGAAGCCCAGGTTTACTGTATGTGGTTGCTCTATGTTCAGTTTGTTTTCTCTCTTTTAGCACTTTTCCTTATTTCAACATATACTGAAACAGACATAACAATAGGCTAACAAATTTTAGAAAAAAATGTGTGTTGATGTTTTTTACCTCCTTACAAGAAACACAGAAAAAAAAAAGACTAAAAGTAAAACTTCATTAACTAAAAGTTAATTGGGGGGGATGGTTATCATCCTTGATTAGTTAAAAGTCTAAAATGTAGGGCATCCACAAGCAAATATAAATTTATTTCCTTTAGGGCCATAAAATTTCACAAACTATATAACAAATGTTTTTAAGTAATAGTTCTGGCAGATCTACCTTAATAAACAGATCAGAGACACTTACAACTAGAATAATACTCTATGCAAATACTCCAAAAGAACACTTAAGCCAAGTATATTTTCTTAAATAAGTTAAACAGCTTCTCCCTATGTCCTCATCCACTTCCACTAAAACTATTAAGTAATTTTATTAAGGATAACTTTATCTACCCATCAAATGCAAATACAGTCCACAATTTCTACAGTAAAATCATTATGAATTCTGAATGAATTTAATTCAAAATTAATAAGATATGTGGCTTTAGTCAAATTAGTGACTTTATCAGTGACTTCAGTAGCAAATTGAAAGTGGATCTGAAAACTGAAAAAATCAAAACAGACAAATTTTGTTTTATTAGCTCAAAATATATGTTTTGGTTTTATTTAGGATATAGTTATTGACCAACACCACCAATTACCTGAAGGGTGGATGCAGTTTTCTAGGCTTCTTAATCAGAGAGTCAAGTTTAATAAGCCTATCATAAAGTTTAAAAATCTGCATGTTTAATAGAAACTCCTAGATATTTATTAACCTCACAATTTGGGAAAACATTTCTAGTCATTGCCACCATTGGAAGTTTACTATCAAATTTGACTATTTATCTATAGGTACATATTGAACAAATGACTTGACAACACACTACTAAAGTTTTACAAGAAAGAAAAATTATCCTCAATGCAGTGAACAAAGCCCTATGTTAAATGTTTTGAAACACGAAATAAATGAAGAATAAAATTCCTTTTGATTAAAATGTTTATATACATTCACACATTAATTCATTATTTATTTATTTTTTTAAAATTCATTGAGCCCCTAAACTATTTTGTTCTGTCTCAAGGGCAACAGAGAGAAAGAGTGAGGTTCATTGCCATTAAAATAATTTTCAGAACTGTAACTTTCTTAGCTAACAATAAACTTATTTGTAAGACAACATGATAAAAGCTATTCAGGAAGGAGTAGTCATTCCTGACTTTGGTCTCTCTCACAAGAATAACTAACAACTATCAAAGGAAAAAAAAAAAGAGCACAGAGAGAATCTTAGAACATGGTGAGGCTGAAGCAACAATTTTAACAGAAACCAAGACTACATTAGACCAGTAAGAGAAGGAACCACATGTTGACCTCATTGCCCTTCTGCCAAACCAATGCAACACCACCTGGAGTCATCTCCACTGAGTCTCTAGCTCTTCCATCAAGAAAAGAGAACCCTAGAGACCATCAGTCTTCCCTAACACTGGATCATTCTGTAGAGGTTCCTACTCTGATATCAAACCATAAAGCCTACAGAAGAATTTGCAGAGCTCAACCACCAAGAATCTGACTGTGATGGAATAGTGGGGAGAAGCCTACATCAACCAGCACATGAAGCTTGGGAAATCAACTCCATAACTGCAGTGCCCAAGTAATAACTCCAGCCATAAATTCTGCTCATCTGGAGAATGAAGGGATATACTCTGACCAAGGAAGTCAGTGGATTACAGATTTGCCAGATTGGGATTCTTGAAATAAAATTTTTGCTGGATCTGGAGCCTAGTTTAACCATGTGCAGGAAAGAAGCAGAGTCACAGTTGCATCAACTATGGAGTGTCTTCTGGCCCCATTTGGCCAGAGGGTCTGGTGACAACTCCTGGAGACTGGGTGATCCAGTGGCATTTGAGCCAATGAGCAGGCAAGTAGACCTCATTGCCCCCAGAGCAAAGTCAATACTGATTTTGGAGGATTCCTATGTTATACAAAGGCAGGAGGATTATTTATAGCCAGGGCCGAAAGCAGTTCCTAGCCCCTTCCAACTAGACACCTTGTTTGAGAAATTGAGAGTAATCTGGAGGAGCACCCTCTGTCTGTCTAGGTAAAAGAGCTGCAACATAGCTCCACCCACTATGGAGCTTCCAGCCCCAATGGGCCAAAAGCATTGGCAACAACTCTTAGAAGCTGTGTGGCCCAGTGGTGCTGAACCCTACAGAGAAGCAGGCAGAGGCTATAGTTTGGAAAACAGTATCAGTGGCCCTCCTCAGTTATGGAACTTGAGGTATGTCCCAGCTTCAGTCAGGACAACAAAGAGATTTAATAGCTTTAGAGCAGCTTTTCCTATGTGCTTGGGCAGGAAATTTAATTCACAGCCCTGCTCATTACTGAGTACAACCTTCAGCCTATCCAAACAGGGAACTTAACCAAAGCACATGGGAAGCTATGTAGTCCATTCAATAGCTCTAAGCTTTGCAATACATTGCAATATTTTAACAGATAACACAAACTGTGGCTTCCCTCTATAAGTGACCTTACCTAACCAGGGAATTCAGTGTATACTCTGGCATAATTCAAGTTCCCAAACAAGGAGCTATATAGGCCCTGGATCCTGTCCTGCTGCCCTGCCAGGGCAGGGAAGCTAATTCATAGCCTCATCTATTACTGAATATACTACACAGTCTATCATCTATTGAGCCTAACTGGAGAATTCAGGTAACAATGGAACCCATCCTACAGGTCACTTGCATAGGAAGTCAAACCAAAGTCCAATCCAAGTGTTCTCAGCCTGAGGAATACCCATCCATCTCCATTCTCAGAGCTCAAACACTTATCTCACATAAAAACAGGTCATTTTAGCAGGTCCCACATACCAAAGGAATATTAAACATAAATGGATTAGATTCTCCAATTAAAAGACACAGAATAGCTAAATGGGTAAAAATAATAAGACCAAACAATATGTCTCCCTACAAGAGACTCACTTCAGTCTTAGAGACACAGATAGTACAAAACTGAAGAGATGGAAAAAGACATTTCAAGCAAATGGTAGCAATAACAACAAAAGCAAGTGTAGCTATACTTATACCAGACAAAAACAGACTGTAAATAAAAATGCTAGAAATATCCAGAGGTTATTATATAATGATAAAAATGTATGTACATCAAAAAGATATAATAATTATAAGTATTAATGCACCCAACATTAGAGCATCCAAATACATACATATACATATATATATGTATATATATATATAAAAGCTAACAGAGTTAAACTGAGAAATAATTGAGAACTTTAGTATTAATCCCCACTCTTAATTATAGATAGGTTATCCAGAGAAATATATATATATTTAAATATGTATACAAATCTATTTAAAAGTTAACAGCTAAACTGAGAAATAATTGAGAACTTTAGTATTAATTCCCACTCTTAATAATAGATATATCATCTAGAGAAATGACAGAAAACAGAGGATTCAAGTAACTCTAAGGACCGAATGAACCTAACAGACATAGAATATTCTCTCCCAAAATAGCAGAATACACATTTTCTCAAATGCCCATGGAACATTTCCTAGGATAGATCATATGTTAGGTCACAAAACATGTCTTAGCA
Source organism: Mustela nivalis (assembly GCF_964662115.1). Classification (NCBI taxonomy): domain Eukaryota; kingdom Metazoa; phylum Chordata; class Mammalia; order Carnivora; family Mustelidae; genus Mustela; species Mustela nivalis. The sequence continues at coordinate 113,100,547 of NC_139023.1, forward strand.
AATTCAAAAAAAACTGAAATCATAGTAAGTATTTTTTCTGACCACAGTGATGCAAAACTACAAATCAACAAAAGTGAAAAATTAGAAAATTCACAAACACATGGATATTAAACAACACTCTCCTGAACAACTAATGGATCAAAGAATAAATTAAAGGAAAGAATAAAAATGTTTCTTGAACATTTCATTTCATGAAAATGAAAACATAACATGCCAGAACTTATGAAACACAGCAAAAGCAGTTTAAAGAAGGAAGTTCATAAAAATAAACACCTACATTAAGAAGAAATACTCCTAAATAAAAAACCCAACTCTACACCTCAAAGAACTAAAATGAAGAATAACCCAAGCCAAAAAAAGAAATAAAATAATAAAGATTAGAACAGAAATACATGAAATAGAAAAGAGGAAAACAATAGAGAAGATGAATCAAACAGAGTTTTTTTGAAAAGATAAACAAACAAACCTATAGTTAGACTAACCAAAGAAAAAAAGAGAAAGGACCCAAATCAACAAAATTACGTATGAAAAAGGAGACATTGTAGTTGATAGCACAGATACTCAAGGATCATAAGAAGTTACTATGAATAACTAAATATCGACATGCTGGCCCAACATTGAGCAAAGAGAACAATTAACTAGAAACACAGAACTACCATAACTGAATCAGAAGAAAGAGAAAATTTGAATAGATCAATTACTAATAAGGAGATTAAATAAGTAATCAAAAATCTCCAAGGGAAGAAAAGCTCAGGACCACATGGCTTGATGGGTAAATTTTACTACCAAACTATTTGCAAAAGAATTAACACCAATTTTTCTCAAGCTCTCCCCAAAAATCAAAGAGGGATCAATCCAAAAATAATTTACAAGGCCAGCATTATCCTGATACCAAAACCAGAAAGTATTACTAAGAAAACAAAACAAAACTATAAACCAATATCCCTGATGAATACAGATGTATAATTTTTTAATAAAATGTTAGTAATAGACTATTAAAAGGAGCATTCAGATTGATCATGTGGGACTTATTCCTGGGATGCAAGGATAGTTCAGTATATGCAAACCAATCACTGTGACTGTAAGATATTAACAGATTAAAGGAAAAGAGCCATGATCATTTAAATAGATGCAAAAAAAGTATTTAACAAAATTCAAGATCCATTCGTGACAAACACAACAAATTAGTCATAAAAAGAACATATCTCAACATAATAAAGGACATATATGACACGCTCATGGCTAATACCATACTCAGTGGTGAAAGACTTGCAGTTTTTCCCTGAGGATCAGGAATAAGGGAAGGATGCCTACCATCACAATGCCTACTCAACATAGTACTGGAATTCCCGGCTGTACTATCAGGCAAGGAAAAATAAAATGTACCAGAATTAGAAAGGAATAAGTAAAATTGCCTCTATTTGCAGATGATAAGATTTCATGTATAAAAAAATCCTAAAAACTCTACCAAAAAAAAAAACCTTATTAAATCAAATTCATGAGTAAAGTTGCTAGGTACAAGATTAATATACAAAAATCAGTAGCATTTCTATGCACTAACAATGAATTCTATGAAAAAGAAATAAAGAAATTGATCTCATTTATAATGGCATCAAAAACAAAACAAAACAAAAAACAATAAAATACTTAGGAATGTATTTACCTAAGGAGGTGAAAGATCTATATTCAGAAAACAAGACATTAATGAAAGAAATCGAAGAAGTCATAAATAAATGTGAAGGTATCCTGTGTTTATAGAATGAATAATTAATATTAGTAAAATGTCAATACTACCAAAGCCATCTTTAGATTCAACACAATCCCTATCAAGATCCCAATGGTATATCTTACCTAAGTATAAAAGACACTCCTAAAATTTATATGGAACTTCAAAAGATCCTCAATGGACAGAGAAATCCTAAGAAAGAACAAAGCAGGATGCATCACACTTCTTGTTTTTAAACTATACTATAAAGCCATAGTCATCAATACAGTATGGCATTGACATAAAAACAGACAAATACACTGGAACACAAATAAGTCACCAGAAAAAATAGAGCAAATACAGTCAAGTAATATTTTTAATGAGTTTTATAAAATATTTTATTTATTTATTTGACAGAGAGAGAGAGCAGCAGGCAGAGAGAGAAGGGGAAGTAGGTTCCCCGCTGAGCAGAGAACCCGATATGGAGCTCGATCCCAGGACCCTGAGATCATGACCTGAGCAGAAGGCAGAGGCTAAACCCACTGAGCCATGCAGGCACCCCAAGTTAAGTAATATTCGATAAGTGAGTCAAGAATACTGAATGAAGGGGCACCTGGGTGGTTCAGTGAATTAAACCTCTGCCTTTGGTTCAGGTCATGATCTCAGAGTCCTGGGATTGAGCCCTGCATTGGGCTCTCTGCTCAGCGGGGAGCCTGCTTCCCTTCTCTCTCTGCCTGCCTCTCTGCCTACTTGTGATCTCTCTTTCTCTGTCAAATAATTAAATAAAATCTTTTTTTTTTTTTAAAGAATACTGAATAAAGAAAAGATAGTCTCTCCAATAACTGGTTCTGAAATGACTGGATATTCACATGTGAGAGAATCCCAGACCCTGTACCACTAACAAAAATTAACTCAAAATGGATTAAAGACTTAAATATAAGATGTAGAACCATGAAATTCTCAGAAGAGAACAAAGGGATAAAGTTCCTTGATATGAGTTTGGAAATGATTTTTTAGATATGACACCTAAAGAACAAAGAACAAAATAATAATAAAAACAAAAAAATATGTGGAACTGCATCAAACTTAAACTTTTCACAACAACAACAAAAAAACCATCAACAAACTGAAGAACACAACATACAAAATGGGGAAAAAAATGTTTTTAAAGCATACATCCAACAAGGGTTTCATATCCAAAAATATATTTTAAAAAATGCATATAATTCAATAACATAAAACAAATAACAAAGGATCTAGATAGGTATTTCTCCAAAGATGATATACAAAAAGTCAACAGGTACATGAAAGGATGTTCAACATTACTAGTTTTTAGGGAAATTAAAAGTAAAACTACAATGAGATATTACCTCATAATTATTGGAATGGACATCATTAAAATGATAAGAGAAAACAAATTATAGCAAAGAAATGGAGAAAAGAGAACACTTGTGCACTGCTGGAGGGATAGTAAATTGGTAAAGTCACTATAAAACACAGTATGTTGAATCTTTAAAATACTTAAAATAGAACTACCATATAATCCACCATTTCTACTTCCAGGATATATCCAAGGGGAGGGTAGGCAGCACTAACTGGAAAAAAAAAAAATCTATATCCCTGTTTGCAGCAGCATTATCTGTAACAGTCAACACATGGAAACAAACTAAATGTCCAACAATGGATGAATGGATAAAGAAGATGTTATAAATATATATATACACATTATCTCCATTGTGACAATATAGATAGATCTTGAAGGCATTGTGCTGAGTGATATAAGTCAGGCAAAGAAAGACAAATTCTGTGGGATCTCACATATGTGAGATCTAAAAACATAACAAAACAATAACAATAGCAAGAACAACAACAGTAAACTCACAGAAGAAAAGATCAGAGTTGTGGTTATCAAAGAGAGATCATGGTGGGGAGGAAGATTGAAGGAAGGTGGTCGAAGGTAACAACTAATAGTTATAAGAATGGTGAATACTAGGGATTTAACATACACCATGGTAAGGAGAGCTAACACTGATGTACAACATATAGGAAATTTGTCAAGGGCCTAAATCCTATAAGCTCTTATCACAAAGTAATTTTTTCCCCATTTTTCCTTTTCCTCTTTTTATTCTTTTTGTTGTATCTATATGAACAAAATGGATGTTAGCTGAACCTATTATGGTAATCATTTAACAATATACATAAATCAAGGCTACAAAATGTCTGTTTTGGCTCCTTTTATCACATCCTATTTGACAACATGGTGTATATACCTGTGCAGGTTCCTGTACTTATGCATATGTCTCTCACTTATATGAAAGAAATATCTATCCGACTCACTATCTACTCTTATGTACCCATATGCAAAAAGATATAGGATGACAAATATTGGTGACAGCTTTGCTTTTATCATGTCACACACAGCAAATGATGATAGGTATATAACATGTTGGTGAAAACAGACAAGACTGCAGAGGCCCAGAGGAGACTGGCCGATGGGATTTGGCTATGCCAAGACCCACCTAGCTCCCATGAGGGCTGGAAAGAACAACGTCTCAGTATATTTGTAACCCACCCTAGGGTCTCAGCAGCATATAGGAATCTCTGACTTGGATATGGTTGTTGCATGTGTTCATATAACTCAGTATCTGGCCATGGGGTTAAGTAAGGGCTGAAGTTCAATCTGTACTCTTCTAACCAGGTCCCGGGTCCCAAGTAAAAGCGCTGTTCTTTTTTTTTCTTTTTCTATTCCACCTTTAGCTGGGTTATTTACTCACTATCCATGAATTTATGAGGAATACCTTTTTATTCTTACTTGTACAATGGCACTCTATAGACCAGTTGTGCCCTAGTTATAGACTAGTGATGCTTTCATCGCTGGTCTGGGCACATTGTTGAGTGTTTGGATATTTGAACCATATTAGAAGAAAAAGCAAGAGATTATTTGCAAAGTACCTAAGGGTCTACCACGGAAATATTTCATAAATGGGTGGCTCTGTGCTACTACTTTCATATACTTTTTGTAATTATCATTTCATTATTGCTAATCATGTGTTTAATACACTGTTTCATGCATATTATCCAACAATCAGCCTATTTTGATATTTTATTACTTACAAAAGAGCATTTCAAAGACTTCACTTTAAAAAAATCTGAAAGTAGGGGCACCTGGGTGGTTCAGTCAGTTAAGAAACTGATTCATTTTTGTTTTTAAAAATTTTATTTATTTATTTGTCAGAGAGAGAGAGAGAGAGAACAAGCAGGGGGAGCAGGAGGCAGAGAGAGAACAAGAAGCAGGTTCCCAACTGAGCAAGGAGCCCAATCCCGTCCTGGATCCCAGGACCTGGGATCATGACATGAGCTGAAGGCAGAAGCTTACCTGACTGAACACCCCCAGGCACTCCATGACCAACTCTAGACTTCAGCTCAAGTCATGATCTCAGACTCATAGGATCAGGCCCTGTGTTGGGCTCCATGCTCACTCCGCAGGGATTCTCTCCCTGCCCATCCTCCCCACTCTCTCTCTAAAATAAAAAATAAATAAATAAAATAAATCTTTAAAAAAACCGAAGGCAAAGTACAACGCTTAATTACACAGACACGTTAGAATTAATTCCTTACTCAACACAAACTCTTAACATTAATTTGAATAGCAGTCCATAAATAGATATGTCAGCAATTAACATAAAATAAAAGAGGAAATTTATTACATATAAATCCAGGGCTAACTGCTCGGTATAGTACAAAGATAAAACTTTGAGGGAGGTCTGATAATTATACTTTTCTTTAGTTTTTGAAAAGTATAATTCATGGCTTTAAAATGTTATAAATTTTGAAATAAAAAAAATGAAAGTTTCTCTTTCAAAAATATAAAACTCTTGCCAAGAAAGTAGCACCCAAAATGGAAGACTTTTTGCAGAAAAGAGTGTCACAGGTACTAGAGAATGCCTGGCCTAAGAACTGTTAGAAACAATCAAACAAACAACAAACACTACAAAGGAAGCCATAGCTATTTCATAACAGGCTTAAATATTTTTGTGTAATAAAGATCATATTTTTCTCAAATGTACAAAGAATGATAAATTCCAATAACTTATACCAAATTTGGGAACTTAATAGTGCTTTATACATTCTATTTAAAAAGGAAAATTACCCGATTCCTAAGAAGACAAAAATATCTTTCTTAGTCTACATGCTTACTAAAATTCATGTTCACCCAGCTGATTCTTGATTGTCTAGTTATCCCATTTTCTATGAATTACCAGCAAGAGGAACGAGTGCTTTTTACTAGTATTACCTATAATACTTGTTACTAACCACCATCATAGATGCAGTCGCTGTTCTTACTACCATCAGTCTCTACTCTCCCTTTTATGGTCAATGTTAGAAGCAATTACTCTTATGCCTGCTCCTAGGAAAATAATCACAGTTCTTATATAATATTTTTGTGGGCCAAGGATTAGTTGTATCCATGGGAAGGTAAATAAATAAAAGAACTTAGAAAGACTATCAGTTTATCTGGTCCACACATCTTTACCAAACAACAAATGCATCTTTTTTTTTTTAATTTTTTATTTTTTATAAACACATATTTTTATCCCCAGGGGTACAGGTCTGTGAATCACCAGGTTTACACACTTCACAGCACTCACCAAAGCACATACCCTCCCCAATGTCCATAATCCCACCCCCTTCCCCCAAACCCCCTCCCCCCAGCAACCCTCAGTTTGTTTTGTGAGATTAAGAGTCACTTATGGTTTGTTTCCCTCCCAATCCCATCTTGTTTCATTGATTCTTCTCCTACCCACTTAAGCCCCCATGTTGCATCACCACTTCCTCATATCAGGGAGATCATATGATAGTTGTCTTTCTCTGCTTGACTTATTTCGCTAAGCATGATATGCTCTAGTTCCATCCATGTTGTCGCAAATGGCAAGATTTCATTTCTTTTGATGGCTGCATAGTATTCCATTGTGTATATATACCACATCTTCTTGATCCATTCATCTGTTGATGGACATCTAGGTTCTTTCCATAGTTTGGCTATTGTGGACATTGCTGCTATAAACATTCGGGTTTATGCTGTGCAGCCATCAAAAGAAATGAAATCTTGCCATTTGTGACAACATGGATGGAACTAGAGCGTATCATGCTTAGTGAAATAAGTCAAGTAGAGAAAGACAACTATCATATGATCTCCCTGATATGAGGAAGTGGTGATGCCACATGGGGGCTTAAGTGGGTAGGAGAACAACAAATGCATCTTATACACATGATGGTCACACTAAAGTCAATCATAATTCAAGCAAGATATAAGATGTTGTTCATAGTACTATGGTCTAGGTATATTCCACCAAACTTTTGAGTGATTGCTTCTAATTAACAGAAACTGTGGTTTTGGTAGGGAAAAAAAAAAAAGAATTTGAGTTTCCTGGTCAAAATAGACCATGTTGTAATCTTTCTGTGTGAATATGAATGTTTAACTTTGCTTCTCAGAACCTATTCCTCTATTCATGAAACTCGAAGATATTAGCTGACTTGTCCAACAATACAGAGCCATTAAAATGGCTATACAGTTTATTTATTTATTTGTCATAGAAAAGTGTGGCAGCTGGCAAACAAATAGCGCTTAAAAATTTTATTGGTAAAATCCACTTCTATGTCTGAATAAAATAAAATATCTGTCTTTTGTTTTACAATTCTATTGACGGGTCTTTTTCTGAGTTGGAAATACCTGAGAAATAATCCTATGCTCTGTATAATCAAGTGCAAATTTAAAACTTTCAAGATACCACAGTTAGAGGAAAGCATAAGGTTTCTGAGCAAACACTGGCATGGGGGCAGGGATGAGGAAAAATGAGGTTCAATGATAGGATCCCAGATTGGAGAAAGTGAACCAATAAGAAACATGTTCATTCAGTGGCAAGCATGACCAAAGGATTTTTTAAGGACATAAAATTCTAATATGCAAATTCAAGGTGTGTGTGTGTATGTGTGTGTGCACTCTGATAAACCACAATACCATCTCTTATTACCAAACATATCATATCTGCCAATAAAATGCCATATTTTAAGGCTGTGAAGGAATCAGGGTGATACCTTCCAAAGTCAATGGAATAATAATGCATAGCTAGATTGTAAACATAAATCACAGACACAGCAGTAAACCAGAGATAAATCCTCTTTATATCAAATATTCTAGAAGATGTTGACCTTGGATTATGGAAGTGAAATGAAATCTGGATCAAATACGAATAATAGTATGTACTTCATGCTATTGTCATAAAGATAATATAGAGGCTGAGATTACTGAGAATTCTGCCACATCTTATGAATTCAATAAATTCTTAATGCCTTTTAACAGATTTAGCAAAGATCAGTAAATCAATCACGTATGATGATCTTGTCACTATTCTGGATGCTAGGTACTGACAGGACTAGAGAAAACATTTGTGCTTTCAAAGAATTTTTCTTTAACCATATGAAAAGCCACACATTTTTTTTTTCATTTATCATGTTTTGTTAAAATTCTTCTATAAAATATTCAGTTCCTAATTTTAATCATTGTACCAACTAGCAATAGACAACTTCTTTTGTGTTCTTCATTTTTCTCTTTACAGACTTTATCTTGGAGTTAAAACCTACATGATTCATAAAGAGTAAAGAGAAATTGATTCTGCCTGCTCCAAGATACTTTTCCACCTAATCCTTACCTTCTTCAATATTTCCCTTCTGCATTAGTGATACCATTCAACTCCATGCCCACATTTGTTTTTTACTTTTCATGTATTAAAATCTTCCTACTTTTATTAATGTCCATTTGTTGATGTTCAACCTACCTTTTGAGAATACATTTTAAATCTTATAAATTACCTATTATTAATGTTTTACTAACTTCAGAATTCTTTTTTTTTTAAGATTATTTATTTATTTAACAGAGAGAGATCACAAGCAAGCAGAGAGACAGGCAGAGAGAGAGAGGGGGAAGCAGACTCCTCCACGAGCAGAGAGCCCGATGCGGGGCTTGATCCCAGGACCCTGAGATCATTACCTGAACCGAAGGCAGAGGCTTAACCCACTGAGCTACCCAGATACCCCTAACTTCAGAATTCTTAGAGCAATCAAGGGCTCTAAGTGTTTCTTGTGTAGATTAAACACAGTCTTATTTTAAATTATTAATATTTTATCTTTCTAATAAATAATATGTTTCTAGAGGCTAAGGTTCTGGGGTTTTTTTGTTTGTTTTTAAGCTGAGTTCTCTTCTATACCTTCCAGTAACTAGATTATATTTTATATCGCTCCAATGTCTTAAGTATTTACAATGAATGTTTTAGGTAACCAGAAAAAGGATAATAGAGAAAACATGTGCTTCCTACCTATATCTGAGTTAAAGTTCTGGCTTTGTCATTTACTGTCTGTATGGTCTATAAATAGCTAGTTAATGGTTTTAATCCTCAGTGTCATCACTTATAAAATGCATATTTACTGCTTTGTTAACAGATTTAGAGAAAATAAACATGAAATTTATAACTCCTAATACATTGCAATTTATATTGATAAGCCTTCAATTGATAATGAGGCAAAAGACTTTCTCCTGTTTCTTTAAGCACTCCTTCTTGATTATACCTTGGCCTTGAATCTACTTGAGGACATATATCAGATCTTGTGCACAATTGGAAATTCCTAACTTAACAGAGACTAATTTCTAACTGACTTTCCTTGGACTTATTTCTGTTATGTTTCTGCCATTAAGAAATTCAACATTTCTCAAAATACTTTCTGAAGAATGTACTTTCAAGAAACCAGAAAAGGATCCATAAAAATACAAATTTGTAAAAACTGTTGGAATGGCTTGCACCTCTTAAAGATTAACATTGCACCTCAAGCTATTGAAGTCTCTCAGAAGTCCTATAACAAGCAACGTGTTTAATAATTTTTTCTATCTAAAATTGAACAAGTCAGGGGAGCCTGGTGGCTCAGTTGGTTAAGCCTCTGCTTTTGGCTCAGGTCATGATCTCAGGTTCCTGGGATGGAGTCCCGCCTCGGGCTCTCTGCTCAGCAGGGAGCCTGCTTCCTCCATTCTCTCTCTCTCTCTCTCTCTCTCTCTCTCTGCCTGCCTCTCTCTCTACTTGTGATCTCTGTCTCTGTCAAAAAAAAAAAAAAAAAAACTTTAAAAATAAAATAAAATAAAATTGATCCAGTCAGAATGCAAACTGGTGCAGCCACTCTGAAAAACAGTACGGAAATTCCTTATAAAGTTAAAAATAGAGCTGCCCTATGATCCAATACTACTCATGTCTTGAATAACAAGACCTGAGGAGTGTAGTTATGTTTCTTTGCTCTCTTTCTGTTTGCTTGCATCAGTGTCTTGACCATCTGGATTTGGGGGGAGTCAGTTCTGCCTGCTGGATTCTCTGAAAATGTTCAGGTTTCCACTACCTTGATTAATTCTCTGACTTTCAACTTAGACCTACAATGATTAGTCTGATTCCCCCACCCAATTCCTATTATCTAGTTATACTAAATCCATAGAGTTGCTCTGGTACTTGGGCAAATGTATTAACTCTTAATTTCCAGACATTCAGCATATTCCAAATAAATCTTTACTATTAGAGTAAAAGTTAAAAGGAAAGGGTTCCTGTCATAGCTGTCTCCCTGCAAGCCATTAACCCACAGAGTTTCTTCATCTCCCTGTCTCAGGGTAAGAACCAAATGAGAATTGAATTAAAAGTATCTTAATATGTAAAACAGTATATCTTCTGTTGTTTGTTGTTTCTATATCATTTCAAGACCAGTAATAGCCAAAAAAAGAGAATGCAAATGGTATTATGCAACTGATAGTTAAGGCATCCAGAATTCCATTCATCTGAAAAATATCTGATAGTTAGTAAAACAAAGCAGACCATAATTCTCATAATTATTCATATATTATCAAAACTAGACACTCTTTTATTCTTTCTCATCATTATGGGATACTGAGAATTTATAAGCTTATGCCAATTAAAAACTGCATTTAATTAATACCAAGGATTACTTACTGCAAAGAATGTGTGAATGCAAAATTTTTCAAAATCATAAACATCTGGGTAAAAAAAATATATCTCTAATCCAATTTGTTTCTGTCAGCTACACTTTTATGATAACTTCTCCCATTCTTAGATATTTCCCAACATTACTTTAATATCATTTAAAAAATTTATTTGCTATTTCTTTTTAAATAGTATGAATTACCATGAATTAAATCTACTTCATATGCTAAATCCTTTACATATTTTAGTTTATTTCCATCTTACAGGCAAATGAATGGAAATTTAATAATTGGCCTAAGGTCACAGAGTTACTAAGTGAGGGAGGTGGGATTGTATCCTGCAGACCTGATTCTAATATTCACTATGTTAAACACTGTTCAGTATTCATGATGCCCCCCTACACACATGGACCTGACTTTAGCGCAGTGGTTCTCAGTATCGGTTGCTCATCAGAGTCACCCAGAAGCTTAAAAATCTTCTGATGCCAGGGGCCCTCTCAGAGTATGTGACTTAATTTATCTTTGGTGAAGATTTGTGAAATCTGAGCTTAAGTTTTAAAACATCCTCAAGTGATACCAATGCCCAAACGCTGAGAATTTCGGATTTGAAATTGTCAATTTTGTGGACGATTCTCTGAATATATGTAAACTTTCCTGCCTTTGGAACTTTTGTCCATGCTCATGCACTCTCACATAGAGAGTGCGATGTCTAAGTTGAAAAAGCAAAGGCTTTGGTTTTAAGACAAATAAATGGTTTTGAATCACTAACTTATCAGAGTGATTAGCTATATACCATGAGAATAAGACTCTTGCACCATAAATTTCCTCATTAAAAATGAGAAAATAAAATGCTTCTTGCAGAATTATTGTGAGGGATTTAATAATTCATATAAAATCATAGATATGATAGATAGGTATTGTACCTTCCAGATGCTTATGTAAAGAACAGGCTTCAATTTTATATTACAGAAGGGCAGTTTCCAAAGGCAGGAACAAATGTGTCCAGATGTATCTTGGCTGTTTCATGTGCATCTAATATACCCAGAAGGGATACAAAGAGTAAAGAATTACTTCCAGAGAAGCTCTTCAGTTGTGGGTGGGCTGGGGATTTTAGTGGGATAACATCTCATCAGGTTAATGTAAGAAAAGGTTCTTCTGACTTTTGCTACTTAAGAATATCCTTAAAGCTAAATAAACAGCTACTAAATCTGAGAGCAAGATCATGTGCAATTAATACAACAAATCAATTGTCTATCAGAATAGGTTAAATGGCTTTTATTAAGTTGGGCCTTCTGCTTGGAATGCCTATTCTCATTACACTTCAACCTGTCAAAATCTTATCATTCTTCTCTATTATGTATTTTATTTTTTTTTAAGATTTTATTTATTTGGGGCACCTGGGTGGCACCTGGGTGGCCTCTGCCTTCAGCTCGGGTCATGATCCCAGGGTCCTGGGATCAACCCCACATCAGGCTCTCTGCTCAGCAGGGAGCCTGCTTCCCCCTCTCTCACTGCCTGCCTGTCTACTTGTGATCTCTGTCTGTCAAATAAATAAATAAAATCTTTTAAAAAAAGATTTTATTTATTTTTCAGAGAGAGAGAGAGAGACAGAGAGAAATGAAAGAGACAGAGAACACAAGCAGGGGGAGTGGTAAGCAGAGGGAGAAACAGGCTCCTCACTGAGCAAAGAGTACAATGCAGGACTTGATCCCAGGACCCTGGGATCATGACCTGAGCTGAAGGCAGATGCTTAACCCATAACCTCTAGTATGTATTTCAGATGCCATTTTCCTTCTGAAATGTTTTCTGAATGCAAGGTAATAGAACAAATGACACTTTCAGTCATATATCAGTAAATTAGAATACAAAATAGAAGACAGAATCTGTCTCATTAATTCACTCATGAGTTCAAAAAGAGTTTACTGAGCACACACTGGGCAATAACACAAATGTTATCCTTGCCTCACATCAGTTTATAGTGTATTAAGAATGACAGACAGGGGCGCCTGGGTGGCTCAGTGGGTTAAGCCTCTGCCTTCGGCTCAGGTCATGATCTCAGGGTCCTGGGATCGAGTCCCGCATGGGGCTCTCTGCTCAGCAGGGAGCCTACTTCCTCCTCTCTCTCTCTGCCTGCCTCTCTGCCTACTTGTGATCTCTCTCTGTCAAATAAATAAATAAAATCTTAAAAAAAAATTAAAAAAAAAAGAATGACAGACATAAAAACCACAATTGAATTTTTGTGTGATACTGGAAATAAAGAAATATGTGTGGATATAACATAAAAATAACATGATTATCAGTGTCTCACATGTAGATGAGTCAGAAAAAAATTCACACAGATATATAAGATTGCTCTCAGTTTTGCAGCACCTTTCTGATTACAGAAATTTTCGCATCAATCATATCCTTAGCCTGACTACTACTGTTTATGATTCTGCAACTTGAACAAGATTTATTACTTCACTGTATCTGCTTTCTCACCAAATTGCCATCCATAGCATTTAGATTAATCATTTAAGAATTTAGTATATTATCAGATTTATGGTAAGCCATCTGCAAATCACAGGCTTTTTTTTTTTTTTTTCACAGAAATCAAACATAATGGTGGCATTCTCTCTAAAAGAATATAATTTGCAAACATATGGAAGCATGAAAAGTCATGGCAATTTCAAGAAACTATAAGTAATTTATTAGGCTTTGAGTATTATATATTTGTGGGGAACAAAAGAAGATATACATACCTAGACATGTAGGCTGAGGTTAGAATTAAAGGGCTTTGTATGTCATCCTAGAGAGTGTGGACTTTATCTTATAAGCAATAGAATTAGAGTGTGATTAAGGGAATTTAATTAAAATATTTAAGGAAAGGGGTGATATGATCAGATTACATTTTTTAAAACCACAACAATGTACCTGATGGAGACAGAAATAAAGGATACTGATAAACTAGATAACTAAGTCTAATTAAGAAATAGCCAAAAAGATGTTATTGTTGCCATTTTGAAATAAAGTTTGAAGAGTGAAAAAGAAGAAAATGCATTAAACAGAATTTAAGGAAATGATTCAACGTGACTTAGGAACATTTTTAATGTTGAATGTGGGTAGGTGTAGGGTCCATGGTGACTTCCAGTTCCCTGAATTGTGTGATTAGGTAAAAGAAACGTTATCAAAGATGGTTAAGAAGTGGGAGCAGATTTTAGGGGAAAGATAACAGACACAGTTCTTAGGTACATGAGGCACAATTTGGTAGTTGCATACAAACTTCTGCACTTCAAACCAGAGATATAAATTGGAATTCGAGGTACAGTACATCCCCACCTATCTTTAAAATAAATAACTTTTATTCATTTTGAAGTTATTTGTCCCCATTTTTAAATACAAGCAGATCTCTGTAAGCTATTACCAAAGTACATGCTTTATGCATAATATTTCACCAAATCCATAGAACCTTCTCATTATTCAGTATTAGAATCCCCACTTTATAGAAGAGTTGTTAGTTTTTAATTTAAATTGTTTTTCCAGGTTGCAGGTTAGAAAAAAAGAAGAAGTAGGATTTGAATCTGGACCACTTGCATCAAATGCCTGAGCTCTTTTTATATCAAATATTTACCCATCTTTCCTTGGAGAATACTTAAATTATTTATAATTTTAGCATATTTAACCTTCATCTATAAGCTCTCCTTCTTTCTCCCAATAGTAGCTTTTTATTAGTTATGATATTTATTTTGCTTGGCTCTCTCTCAGATAATCACTATATAAACATACAAATTGACAAGGAAGGATAAATTAATGTATTATTAATAGTAAGATTTTTTAAAAAGAGTTTACTTATGTATTTGAGAAAGAGAGAATGCAAGCGGGCAAGAGGAGGGCTAGGCAGAGGGAGCCCAACCAAGAGCTCAATCCCAGGACCCTAGGATCATGTCCTGAGCTAAGGCAGATGCTTAACCAACTGAGCCACCCAGGTGCCCCAGCAGTCAGATTTTTATGCAACTAGGTTAGAGACAGTTAAATATTTAGTAAAATGTATTTTTAAAATATTACTATTTAGATATTAAGATTGAATTTTAAGCATCAATATACTGATAAAATATAAGTAAGTAGAATATTTTTAGTGTTGAAATGTAAAACTTCAAAAAATATCCTATACTGGGGCGCATGGGTGGCTCAGTCATTAGGTGCAGGTCATAATCTCAGTGTCCTGGGATCAAGCCCTGTATCAGGCTCCCTGCTCAGTGAGAAGCCTGCTTCTCCCTCTCCCATTTCTCCTGCTTCCTGCTTGTGTTCCCTCTCTTGCTGTCTTTCTCTTTGTCAAATAAATAAAACCTAAAAAAAAAAAAAGAAAAAAGGAAATAATCCTATACCTATCTTTATGTAACTTATTAGAAAATCAGTGTATAGCATCTTCCTTTGAGGAATGAAAATCTGTATTTTTAACTAGTTGATATCAACACTTGTCATTTTTTTTTCTGAGGTTTAAAAGAGCTTTCTTCAGGGGCAACCTGGGTGGCTCAGTCAATTAATGGCCAGTCTTGGTTTTGGCTGAGATGTTGATCTCAGGGTTGTAGGATTGAGCCCTATGTTGGGATCCAGGCTCAGCATAGAAACTACTAGAGATTCTCTCTTTCCCTCTGCCCCTCCCTCAAATAAACAAACAAACAAACAAATAAATAAATAAATCTTAAAATAGATAAAATACAATAGCTTTCTTCTAACTTTCACCGGAATCATTTGATTAATTTCTATATTGGTCAGGCTTAGTAATCAGATATGGATTTAATATACACTTATACATGCACAAACAAGCTTACATACATACGAAGCAAAATGACAGTACACTTATATAAATATAGTTCGCTTTGATGCTGATGACATATTTTTACACAGAAAAGAGCAGAGATATAATTCACGTCATGTTTGTAAGAACATAATGGTTAAAAACAGCAAATTTAGTTGAGATGTTTTATTATCAATCATATGTAAAACCATAATCAATATTATCAATCACATGTAAAACTGTATCTTGGGACATAAAAGGAATTAAAAGAAGCCATTTCTGTCTTTTAGGAAATTTTGATTTGTTCAGAGTTAGTAATAAGTGTATTGTGCTAAGTTTCAAATACATTGTCAGACCCAAACCTACTCTCCATTCTCTGACCTTCAATCATTTAGAAGGGCTCTAAAAATATTTCTTGCATGTTTTGAAAGCTTAGTCAGTAGATGGTGTAAGAGGGATAATGGAGGAAGAAGGGTCTCTGTTTTTGGTCCTAGTGTGCTCCTCTCATCAGACTCTAGAGTGTTCGGTTTCTCCAGTGCCTGACTCCTGTAGCACAGGATGCCTACTGGCACCTAGCAACCAGAAACTTCCTCTGGCATCCTTCTGGTGGCTTTAAAATGTGTTCCGAGGTCTAGAACTTCCCTGTGGGTGGCTTCCTCCAAAACCCCCTAGGAGACTTAGGAATGAGTGCTGCCTGGGAGGTCCCTCCTTATGAACAGGTGACTCCAGCATCCCCCATGGGTTGCTCTGCCATGAATACCAATGAGCAACAGTTCCTTGTGGGTGGATTTCTGCATTAGACCCTCAGATGACATTGCCAATGAACTCCCTCTGGTGCTTCCTTGGACGGCTTTGCAGAGGAGTGGTGCTAGTTAGGATCCTCCCTATGGTAATATCGTCAGTACCTCAGGGGAAAGATTTTCAGCAAAATCTGTTGATTGCACCTCGGTGACTTGTCCACTGTCAAGTGAGCCATGACTGCCTCTCATGGAATCCGGATGTCAGTCCTGCCATTGGTGATGAAGTTCTTCCTTGGGTACAACACTTTAGCTCTAGATGCAATGGCTGCTCTTTATATCTTCTTTCCTATATTTTATAGAGTTCTCTTTAATCATTACTGGCCAATCCTTCATTATTCCAATACTCTGTTATATCTCTTTATGCTTTATAGTAAACCTTCCTTGTTCAAAATTGCTGTGTAGTTTCCGCCTCCAGGTGGGTTTTCGACTACTGCATATGTAAATGGTAAAATGAGTCTTAATCTACAGGTAAAGTAGCAATAATACAAGACAATAATCCAAAATGTGCCCCCAGGCATAAAATGAATAACAAGTGCTGCAAAAGGTGAGGGTATCAGTAAAATGCTACATGACTTTTGGGTTAGATTTCTAAAAAATAAAACTTGTTCTCCCCACCCCCAGATGGAGAACAGAGATACATTTCTGGGAATGGTTTTAGCAAAGGAACTTTTTTTCTTACACCATCATCGAATCAATGAGTAGAAAGAGAGAACTGGCAGGGTACAAGTGGGAGCTTAATTAGGTTAGAAATATATAGTGGGATCAGTTACAAAGAATTTTCAATACGATGCCAAGGATTTTGCACACATAACATAGACAATGATGAGGTAAACAGATTTTCACCAACGAATGTTTATTTTTTTTTATTTTTTTTTAATTTTTTATTTTTTATAAACATATATTTTTATCCCCAGGGGTACAGGTCTGTGAATCACCAGGTTTACACACTTCACAGCACTCACCAAAGCACATACCCTCCCCAATGTCCATAATCCCACCCCCTTCTCCCAAACCCCCTCCCCCCAGCAACCCTCAGTTTGTTTTGTGAGATTAAGAGTCACTTATGGTTTGTCTCCCTCCCAATCCCATCTTGTTTCATTTATTCTTCTCCTACCCACTTAAGCCTCCATGTTGCATCACCACTTCCTCATATCAGGGAGATCATATGATAGTTGTCTTTCTCTGCTTGACTTATTTCGCTAAGCATGATACGCTCTAGTTCCATCCATGTTGTCGCAAATGGCAAGATTTCATTTCTTTTGATGGCTGCATAGTATTCCATTGTGTATATATACCACATCTTCTTGATCCATTCATCTGTTGATGGACATCTAGGTTCTTTCCATAGTTTGGCTATTGTGGACATTGCTGCTATAAACATTCGGGTGCATGTGCCCCTTTGGATCACTACATTTGTATCGTTAGGGTAAATACCCAATAGTGCAATTGCTGGGTCATAGGGCAGTTCTATTTTCAACATTTTGAGGAACCTCCATGCTGTTTTCCAGAGTCATTGCACCAGCTTGCATTCCCACCAACAGTGTAGGAGGGTTCCCCTTTCTCCACATCCTCGCCAGCATCTGTCATTTCCTGACTTGTTGATTTTAGCCATTCTGACTGGTGTGAGGTGATATCTCATTGTGGTTTTGATTTGTATTTCCCTGATGCCGAGTGATATGGAGCACTTTTTCATGTGTCTGTTGGCCATCTGGATGTCTTCTTTGCAGAAATGTCTGTTCATGTCCTCTGCCCATTTCTTGATTGGATTATTTGTTCTTTGGGTGTTGAGTTTGCTAAGTTCTTTATAGATTCTGGACACTAGTCCTTTATCTGATATGTCGTTTGCAAATATCTTCTCCCATTCTGTCAGTTGTCTTTTGATTTTGTTAACTGTTTCCTTTGCTGTGCAAAAGCTTTTGATCTTGATGAAATCCCAATAGTTCATTTTTTCCCTTGCTTCCCTTGCCTTTTACGTTGTTCCTAGGAAGATGTTGCTGCGGCAGAGGTCGAAGAGGTTGCTGCCTGTGTTCTCCTCAAGGATTTTGATGGATTCCTTTCGCACATTGAGGTCCTTCATCCATTTTGAGTCTATTTTTGTGTGTGGTGTAAGGAAATGGTCCAATTTTATTTTTCTGCATGTGGCTGTCCAATTTTCCCAGCACCATTTATTGAAGAGGCTGTCTTTTTTCCATTGGACATTCTTTCCTGCTTTGTCGAAGATGAGTTGACCATAGATTTGAGGGTCTATTTCTGGGCTCTCTATTCTGTTCCATTGATCTATGTGTCTGTTTTTGTGCCAGTACCATGCTGTCTTGATGATGACAGCTTTGTAATAGAGCTTGAAGTCCGGAATTGTGATGCCACCAACGTTGGCTTTCTTTTTCAATATCCCTTTGGCTATTCGAGGTCTTTTCTGGTTCCATATAAATTTTAGCATTATTTGTTCCATTTCTTTGAAAAAGATGGATGGTACTTTGATAGGAATTGCATTAAATGTGTAGATTGCTTTAGGTAGCATAGACATTTTCACAATATTTATTCTTCCAATCCAGGAGCATGGAACATTTTTCCATTTCTTTGTGTCTTCCTCAATTTCTTTCATGAGTACTTTATAGACCAACGAATGTTTAAATTTGGTTTGGTATTAGCTACTTTTTCTTAGGAGCCTTGACATACAATAAGCTTCTGCCTGCTCCTTAAACAGAGTCATCTGTTCCTATCATTAAAAGGGTGTATATTATTTGTCATATTGAATAACAATGAGAAATAGTCTGAGAAGCATGCATGGATATAAATATGTATTCAGAACTAGAACACATTCAAATGTATTTTCAAAGATGCCAGGTACTAAGAGCATGATTTGTATTATAAATATTAACATTTTTTCATCTTACTAAAATATATAAATGGTAAGGAACCAGAAGTTGCATTGTTATTTAATTCCTTTCACATGTCCATATTTTAATCATCAGTGGATTGAGAACTGCAGGGCACAGTTTCTTTGCCAAAAAAGAGCTCAAATGGAAAGCTAAATCTATATACACACATTTTTAAAAATCCAAGAAAAAAAAAGTGCATCTTATCAATATCTAAAGAAACCAAGTTTAGTTTTGAACATTATCAAAGTCATAAAATGAATAGTCCACAGGGGTTTAGATAATACATTTTTTTTTTTCCATTTTGTTAAACTCTGAGTGAGTCTGAGCTGTCAGGCACCTGTCAAGTGAAAGGGAACTTTAAGCAACACCTTCAAGAAGTAGCAAATTAAATATATGTCAACGAGTTGTTGGAATGAATGGGAATGTCAAACATGCCAGAATTATAGACATTTTTTGTATCAGGTTGCAAGATTATTTATGAAGAGTTGTGTACCTGCACAGCAAAAGTCAAGTTTTCATTCATCTGATGGTAGTGATCTTATCATCACTATATATAATTCTACTTGGATAAGAAAACAAACTCACCACATGAAGTTGCCTCATTAAAATAGAGGTGTTATTCTAAATTGATGATTACTATTGAAATACTTCATATGAAATCATAGTAGCAATTCTATAATTAAAATAGATTTTGCATTTCTATATTTTTATTTATGTTTCCATCCTTTTGTTTATTCTACTCTTTGAATTCAAACACCTTTTCAAACAATAGCATTCCCTAGGAAAGAATTTTTTTAACTTTGTTACACTGTTTCTGATTTATCTGACTTGGCAGATCATTTTCACTGTGTAAGAGTATTTTTATAATGTATATTACAATGCTAAATCAAATTGACTTATTTTTAAATGTCTAAACCAACATGTTTATCACTTATTGATAATGAAGAACTACATCCATTTCTTCAGGGAAATGATGATAGTTACATGATCAAGATAAATTCATTTGAAGCTCAGACTACATCATAAGTTATTGTTGAAAGTAATTTTCATTCAAGTTCACATAGAGATTGTACAGATATTCCAAGCTGAAGGATTGTTGGTATATATTGTTATATAGAATATTCTGGGATGTAAACAACTGGAGTTCACTTATATGGGATGCATGTTTTCATGAAAATTTGACAGATGATCACTCCTCTAGGATGACTGAGCTTGACAGATTAAAAACAGTTTTTAAAAATGCATTTACCCACCCAAAAGTGCTTCACTATTTTAAATTATTTAATTCTTCATGGCTCTTAAAATTTTATCGAACATTTTTTTAAAGATACTAACATTTTTCATTACCTCTTCTATATAAGTGTGATTGATTTTTTATTGTCAACAGTTTGTGAAGTTTATATCTTACTAAAATATAATGATATTGTAAAATTTAATTACTCCAGTTGGTATAGGTCAAATTTCTTGCTTCATTCTTTAGCAATGTCAATACAATCCTGGATCTCTAGAGAAAAATACAAAACCAAGAAAACTTGCTTTTTAAAAATATCTGGATATCCAGTGTCATATACATAAATTTGGGGCTTAATGAGTCCATATAAATATTAGTTTTTCTCAATATGTTGGTGTTGAATTGAAAGTTAAATAAATAATCTGCTTTCCATTACATGATGTTTAAGTACATGCTAAACATACAAAATATAAAAAAGAATAGTAGTGAAAACAATTATGTTACTAGTAATAATGGAAATTTTTAAAAACATGGGAATTAGGTGTGAAATGTACAGAACAACAGAATTATCCTTTTTCTTTCTTTTTTTTTTTTTAAAGCGGGAGTTACTTTATTTTTTTTTTTAAAGATTTTTGTTTATTTATTTGACAGACAGAGATCACATGTAGGCAGAGAGGGAGGCAGAGAGAGAAGAGGAAGCAGGCTCCCTACTGAGCAGAGAGCCGGAAGCGGGGCTTGATCCCAGGACCCTGAGATCCGTGACCTGAGCCAAAGGCAGAGGCTTAACCCACTGAGCCACCAAGGCGCCCCGGAATTTTCCTTTTTCAATGTATGCACACTGGAACCAAAATAAATAAATACATGAGAAAGATAAAAATATTTACTTTTTATTATTTAAAAGACATATAGAAGAAATCTACACTTCTAGTTAGAAAAAGTTACTTTTTGAAGTTGTGTCAAAATTTTCAGGGGCATGTGATTACTGCAAAAAGATAGATACTTCTGGTTAAGTAACTAAATGCACCTTAATTGATTCTAAATATTGATTCCTGACCCCCAGAGAAACTTACAATATGAAACTACCTCAACATAAGCTTTTAGCCAGAAATATAACTGTTGCCACTGTCTTTCCAATACTCCATGATTTATAGATAGCCTTATTTATCTACTATTCCCTCTTGACATTCATAATCTGTGGGGTACCAATGATACTGCCAATGTGAAAGACAATAAAAAGTCATTTGTAGATTCACAATTTTTAAAAATATTTAGTGTGTTGTGATTCATGAAAATGAAAATACCTAACTGTAGTTAAAAAATAGAACTCATAAATTTAAAGGATAGCGCTCCTTAAATTTGCAGATGTCAAAGCTTAAATCGATCAAACTAGAAGACCATAACATGAATTAACAAATTTTCAAAAAACTGTAAGCTATTTGAGAGACATAAGTTGCAAATTTTTGCTGTTAAAATAAATATTAAACTTGATAAGAAATATTTTAAGCTATTATTCATAATTATAGGAAACATGAAGTCATATTAAAACCGACTCAATTATGTTTAATGTTAAGGGATTTTAAATAAAATTCTCAGTTTCTATAAAATAAAATATTGTGTGTGTATCTATTTGAAAAGGAAAAGATACAGAATTGTCATTTGTTGAATACTTATTATATGACAAAGGGGAATATACAGGCATTATTTAATTTATTCTTTACCACACCTGGTGATGTAAGTGTTAATGTAGATTTACAACATAAACTACATTGTAGATGCAAGGAAGAAGAAAACACAAGGAGAAATAAATGAGATTAGGTAGAAAATATCTACAACAGAAAGGTGATATGACTCTATAATGTTACAGTGGACAAAACGTATGACAAGGAATAAGATAAAGCAAGGCAGAGCACAAAACTATCAACACAGAGTGTTTCTTCTCATATTTGATTTTTCAAGGGGAAAGTGAAAGGACAACGTAGAAACATAAGCAAAACACAAATACACACACATTATTTTGATGTACTTCCTCCTACTGTTGGGCTTAGTTTAAGATGATTTTGTTGGGTAGAGTATTATTGCGACATTGGCCTTCTCTAAATAGCAAAGGATTAATAACCACTAGGTGTTATATGCGACAGATGAATCACTGACTTCCACTCCTGAAACTAATAATACACCATATGTTAACTAACCTCAATTTAAAATAAAAGTAAATAAATACATATCAAAGTAGTATCTCTGATAGATCTATCAGTGATGTTTCATCACATTAGAAAAACAGATTTGCTTATTTTTGACGCTTTCCTGGTTAAAACTAAAAATTGAAGCAAAAGCCTAAAATTTAATGCATGATTAATGTAGGCAATCTGAAAATAATAGTAAAATATGGGGGCGCCTGGGTGGCTCAGTGGATTAAAGCCTCTGCCTTCGGCTCAGGTCATGGTCCCGGGATCCTGGGACCGAGTCCCACATCGGGCTCTCTGCTCAGCCGGGAGCCTGCTTCCTCCTCTCTCTCTGCCTGCCTCTCTGCCTACTTCTGATCTCTGTCTGTCAAATAAATAAATAAAATATTTAAAAAAAATAGTAAAATATGAACATGAAAAAAATACCAATAATTCTACTACCCAAAGAACCATTATGATTTCTGTTGTTAGTAGTTTAATTTCCTTCATGACACTTTCATTATATTGACAGCTGTCTCAAATAGTCTTTGCACATGTGCACAATGATATATGTGATTTTTATTATACATTATTATTAATGTTATCACCATGGAGAATTAATAGTTTTTAACATTTCCAATCTGCCTTGCTAAAGGTCTGTGATGAACATCTTTTTTTATTAATATCTACTCACATTTCTTCTTCATTGATATAAATTTCTAGGACTCTAGAATAATTTAGCATATTATTGAATGCAAATATTTTAAAAATTAACTAAATGAAAATTATTTCCAGTGACCTGTTTTAGTTCCTATTTGACCTAAATGCACATCTTGCACTTGATTTCTCTTTTTAAATAAAAGCAAGTTCAAGATAGTACCTTGTTTTGTACTAGTTTTGTATCGTTAACCAATGTGGGGTTAAAAAAAGATATTATTCATGAATGCGCCTGACTGGGACTGGATGGGTATTTATCAGGAATATTGCTAAAGGGAATGTTGCAATTTAGACTAAGAGACAAATTTGGGGTTTCCTTCAAATCTAAGATTCTGGGATTTCTTGAAATTAAGAGAGCTAATCAAGATCCTTTAAGAGGAACCCCATAAATATTAAATGCATATTCAATACTATATGTCATAAATTACACATGCATTATATGAGTATGCACTAAACCAAGATTTGGATTAGAGCATATTTCAACAAATTTTATTCTGTACTTCTCTATAGTAAATTTGCAGTATTGTTTGTTGAGAGTAGATTACTTTGGAATTATTTATGCAGTTCTAATTTATTCCTGATTATTCTTACACTTCTAAGGTCCAATTAAGATTTATTTTAATTTGCATCTTGGCTCAAAGTCTTAACCACGGAAACTAAAATTTCTTAATTCTAAGTACTAATGAATGCTATCTCTCAAAATAGTCATCTTAAACGGGCATGAATGAGAAAATATTCATACAATGTAATGTTTTTGAGGGTACGATTAACAATGCTTTATGTTTGGCAGAGCATGTTTTCTTGCTGAAATGATGAAGCTATTTCTGCAATTGTACTACATGGGATACATTTGTAAAATATTGCTAAAATTAAGGAAAATTCACTTCGGCATTCTATTTGACTTGTAAATGTATTTGGCCAAAATGCTCTCAACTAGGATATCCTTTGTGTGACTCACTTTTTTTCTGTTATCTATTCTGGAATAAAATAATGTCTCAAAATATTTTTTTCTATTTAACTGAGGTTATGTTTCTAAGTGTTGGCCAATGTGGAAATGAAACAGTGAAAGCAGTTTCATAATCATTTGCAAAATTTTACCTCTACTACATTGTGTGCATTTTGTTGGGTTGGAATAGCTAAAGAGTTTATCATCTGCCATCTCAAAAGAATAGTGTGTGTAATGCAGACATGAGATAGAACCTAACATTTCAGCTCCTTAGAGTACATTGATCCTCTAAAAGACGTGAGTTTTATAAAAGTACAGCAGTAAGAAAATATTAAGAGTCTGATTTTTCTTTCACTTTAAGGTTACTTCCAGAATGGAAACATCAAATAATTTAATTAAATTTCACAATTAAATCACTTCTCTTCTTAAGTTCTCCATCCTTTATAAGTGTTTATTGATATTCTAAAATTATTCTGGTAAAATGTTTGTAAGCAGTATAATTGTCTCCGCGGATCATATGGCCAAATAAGAATTCTAGATTGATTTTATATCTTACAGGTGCAAATATATCTGATATTTATATTAGTTTTCTATTGATGCTGTAATACATGGCTGTAAAATTAATTACCTAAAACAACAAAAGTATATCCTCTTGTAGATTTAGAGGCCAGAAATCCAAAATGGGTCTTACAGTTCTAAAACCAATGTTTTAGTAGAGCTATGTTCCTTCTAGATGTTCTAGAGGAAAATCTGTTTCCTTCCTTCCCCGCCTCCCCTCATCTTAGACCACCTGCATTTCTTGGCTCAGGGCAATTTCCTTCAGCTTCAAAGCCAGCAGTTCAATGTCTTCAAATTTCTCCGACACTTTTGTTTCCCTGTAAAGATCCCTGTGATTGCATTCTGCCCTTCCAGGTAATCTGGGCAATATCCCTAATTTATGTCTGCAAAGTCTCTTTACATGTAGGCAGTATGTTCACAGGTCTTAGAGATTAAGATGTGGATTTATTTGGGACCATTAGTTTGCCTACCCCAATAATTAATTTAGCCTTTTAATCTGCTGTCCACGCAATAACATATACACACATATGCATGGACACATACACACAAAATTTGTAAATATTGAGATAAAAAGTACAAGGCAGAAAAACTATCTTTAAAAGAGAACTTGGAGCTGTAATAACATAGTCTACATGCAGATTCCTTTTCCTGCTTCATTACTTCTGTCAGTATTTTCATTTACAATATATCTTATCAGTATCTCCTTTTCATTCATAATTTTAGGGGTTTTGTATATATATAATAAATTTTGTGTGTATTTTGTTCTCTTCCTAGCTAAATATTATACCCTTCAATTTCAAGAATGACTTCTCATATTTTAGTCATTTAATGGTCCTTAAGTCTTTGTTTTCTTATCTGAAAAAATGCAAAATTTTAGAAAAATCAAACAAAATATCCTAAGTAAAATTATTTTGTAAATTATAAAATCTATACAAATAATAATCATTATAGCTTTCTGTATATATAGTAATTCTTTTATTATAGTAATTAGACTTTTTTAATTGTAATTATATATTTAGTAATACAATTTTGTATGTATAGTAATTACCATATATACTATTACTATATGGTAATATATATTTTACTTATATGTAATAACTGTAGTATATATAGTAATAATTTTGTATTACATCTAACATTACATACAGTAATTGCTCCATGTCTCATGACCATCTTTTTTTGCCAGCACTTTCTTTTTCTCTTAAAAATTTTATAGCTTTTATTATTTGTATTAAATCTTCACATATTGCATTCTGGTTATGACTTCTTGTCTCAAAATTTGGGCTTCTTGAGATCAAATGAAATGAAAGTAAATCTGATCTTAAATGTTTAAGGTGCTTATTTATATTTGGATATGGTAATGTAACCTGAAATTTAAAACTATATTGGGTGTATATGCAGAAAAGTGAGCCAGTATAACAATGAGAAAAAAGATGATTGGTTCTATAGGTAAGAAATCAACAACTGATACATTGCTTTGAAATTTCATACTGTACACAAACTTAACTCATGTTTCACAACATATAACATAGTTATGTTCATTTATGGACCTTAAATCAAGCTTATTATACTTTCTGAAATGACTGTGCCTTTGTTCTCTTCCTAGCTAAATATTATGCCTTTCAATTTCAAGAATGACTTCTCATATTTTAGTCATTTAATGGCCCTTAAGTCTTTGTTTTCTTATCTGAAAAAATGCAGAATTTTAGAAAGATCAAACAAAATATCCTAAGTAAAATTATTTTGTAAATTATAAAATGCTATCCAAATAATAATCATTATTATCTTAAACTATTTGTATATATGAGAGGCTCTTGTATTTCTTAGGTCTTAGTCATTACGCTTAGTGCTAAATATAAGTTAAAAATAGGATACCTTACTAGGTGGGTGTAAAGAAAGTTATATAGCCTAATACTGGAGGAGGACAAATAAATGGCAATTATTAAATAAAATACACATTAAGAAAGGTGTTAGTATAAGGTATTATGGACCTTGAAGGAAGAGCACGTAAGTGGAGTTTGGAGTAATAGGTGAAATCAGTTTATTATTGCATTGCTTCACTTAATATAATCCTATAATTTAATAAGAACAACATAATCAGCAGATCTTAATGTTTGTATATTAAAAAATTCTTTATGTAAAAAAGGCTTTCTAGTTCTTTTATGAAAGACTTTACATAGACTGAATCTTAAATCATCCATTAGTTTCATTGAGAGTGAATGGAATCCTTTCAAATGATAAGAGTATACTCTGTTTTGATTTTAAGTGTGTATTTGTGTGTGTATGTGTGTAAGGAGAGGAGAATCCCATATATCATATGCAGAATTGAAAACAAAAGAGAAAATTTGAAAACTTGATAAAACAAAGTTCAAAAAAAAAAAGATTACATATGGATGAACTCTAGAAGTTGTTAAAAAGGGAATTATCTTCTTTAAAATACCAGTGGTTGGGGCGCCTGGGTAATTCAGTGGGTTAAAGCCTCTGCTTTGGGCTCAGGTTATGATCCCAGGGTCCTGGGATCGAGCCCCACATCGGGCTCTCTGCTCAGTGGGGAGCCTGCTTCCCCGCTCTCTCTGCCTGCCTCTCTGCCTACTTGTGATCTCTGTCAAATAAATAAATAGATAACTATTTTTTAAAAAGACCCCCCAAAAATAAAATACCAGTGGGAAAAATAATAAAAATAAAAATATACCAGATAACTGGAGTTTTAGGGATTAACAGAAGTTTAGAATATCTAAATTCAGAACTTTCCAAGTTGTAGTCTCAAAATATATTTTCTGAATAGGTTATTTCTACACCACCCTCAAGTGCGGAAGATAAGGTTTATCTGACTTTCTAAAATAGACTTTATTCTTAGAGCAGTTTTAGGTTCACAGCAAAATTAAACAGATGGTATAGAGTTTCCCTGTGTAATCCCTGCCCACACAAATGCATAGATAGCCTCCCCAATTATTAATATTCCTCACCAGAGTTAAACATTTGTTACAACTGAAGAACATATATTGACACATCATAATTGCCTTAATTCCACAGTTTATATTACTGTTCATTCTTGATGTTGTACATTCAGTGGGTTTGGACATATGTCAATGACATGTGTCTCCCATTATAGTATCATAAGAGTATTTTCACGGCCCTAAGTGTCCTCTGCACTCTTCCTATTCATCAGTCCTCTCCCCAACCCTGGCAACCAATTATTGTTGTTACTGTCTTCATAGTTTTGCATTTTCCAGAATGTCACACAGTTGGAATCACATGGTACGTAGCCTTTTCGGACTGTTTTTTTTTTTTTTTTTTTTTTACTTAGTAATATACATTTAAGGTTCTTCCATATCTTTTCATGGCTTGATAACCTTTATCTTTAGTGCTGAAAAATGTGCATTGTTTGGATGTGCCATACTTCATTCAACCATTCATCTCCTAAAAGGCATCTTGGTTGCTTCTAAGTTTTGGCCTTAAGAATAGGAGTTGCTATAACCATCTTGGATAGGTTTTTGTGTGGACAAAAATCTTCAACTC
Source organism: Mustela nivalis (assembly GCF_964662115.1). Classification (NCBI taxonomy): domain Eukaryota; kingdom Metazoa; phylum Chordata; class Mammalia; order Carnivora; family Mustelidae; genus Mustela; species Mustela nivalis. Next base: position 113,128,866 of record NC_139023.1, read on the forward strand.
CTCTGGGTAAATACCAAGAAGCCCAACGGTAAGATATGTTTAGTTTTGTATGAAACTGCCAAACTGAAAGTGGTTATATAATTTTGCATTTCCACCAGCAATGAAAACTTGGGTTCCTCCTCAGCCTCCCCAGCACTTGCTGTTGTCAGTGTTCTGGATTTTAGCCATCCTAATAAGTATACAACAGCATGTGATTCATTTATTTATTTATTTATTGGTCAGGGATGCTTGGGTGGTTCAGTAGGTTAAACATCTCCCTTTGGCTCAGGTCATGATCCCAGGGTCCTGGGATCCAGCCCCATGACAGGTTCCTGCTCAGTAGGGAGCCTGCTTCTCCCTCACCCTGCCATTCCCTCTGCTTGTACTCTCTGTCAAATAAATAAAATTTTAAAAGACTTTTCGATCAAATAAATTTGTGAAAATGACTTTAAATTAAAGGAACATTTTTGCTACAGAAATTTTCAGATTTGATGTTAATGTGCACTAAGAATCTGTAGGAGAAGGAGGTCTAAGTTTCCCAAATGTAAGTGACCACAGTTCATTTGTTTCTTTTTTTTTTTTTTTTTAGAACTTTTTTAACTTCTAAAAGAGATGCTTTGGTCTCAAGAAGAGTGAGATATGCCAATTTAATCCATTCCTTTTATTTATCTTTTTAAATAAGTGAATTAGTTAAGGCCCAAAGAAATAAAAGTGTTAGTCAAAAGTCACATGGCAATATGGTAAAACAGGTCTGATAATATAGTTTAAAAACACAGTAATCCAATATTTATTAGCAATGTAAACATGCACAAATTTCTTAACACCTCTGTTTCTCAGTGTCATCATGTCTAAAATAGAGATAGTGATAATATGTGTTTCATAGGCCTGTAGAGTATAAGGTTAATATATGCAAAGCTTAGAATAGCTTTGGTACATAATAAAATCAGAAGAAATATTAGCCAGCATTAGTATTAATAATGGAGTTTAGGCAAGAACAAATAAACAAAGTTGAGTAATGTAAATTATTATTCCTATCAGTTTTTCATCTTAAATGTTAACTGCTGCCCTAGTAACAATAAGGCTAAAATTGTTACTAAATTATTAAATTTAGGATCCAGCCTATTTAAAAAGCCAACTTCAACGAGGATAGTTGTGAATAAACTATAAGCATTTCCCAACTGCAGATAAGTTTGCAAACTCATGAAACAATCCTGATATATTAAGTTATATGATACCTGGAAATCTGGGTTCTCAGTTCCCCAATTTTCATTTCAGTTGTGATTAGAGAATACAGAATTATAGCAGTCATACAAGAGAAATCTAATCAAAGAAATAATTTCTTATACAAAAGAAAATCACCTTATTTAAATGCCTATCTTACACTTTACTATTCTTGTGAGACTGGGTACCCATTTACTAATAATTTAATCTTGTATTTTATAAGGTAATCATCAACAATATCTTTTGCAGATTTTTCTCCTAAAATATAATATAAATAGTGTGCCATTGAGCTTTAAATTATCAGTTCTACTATCTGCTAAAATGTTTAATCCTAAGAACTTGAACTATTTTGTGCTTATGCAAAAATTACTATTTATCTCCAACTAAAACTCATTCTGAAAAAAAGTTATATAATAGAATAAATAGAATATTTCCCCAAATAATATATTTAATAGCAAAATAAAAGTATATGTCTACAAAGAAATGAAAAAAAGCCAAATGTTATGATTGGACTGTGTCTGTCAAAAGATATGCTGAAGATTGAATCCTTCCCACCTGTGACTGCAACCTTAACTAGAAACAAGAACTTTGCTGATATCAAGTTAACATGAGGTCATTAGGCTGGGCCCCAATCAAATATGGCAGGCTCATAAGAAGAGGGAAATTTGGAGATAAACACATACAGAGAGAAGAGCACCATGTTAAGACACATACAGAAGGAGCTTGGCCGGAGAAGACTAGGCAGAGACTGGAGTGATGCTCCCACAAGTGAAGGGATGCCTGGGGCTGGAAGAGGCAAAGACAAATCTGTCTTTAAAAAAGTGTAGCCCTGCAGACGCTTTATTTCTTATTTATTTCCTCCAGATCCATAAGATAATGAAGTTCGGTTGTTTTAACCTGCTCATCTTGTGGCAGTTTGTTACAGCAGCCCTAAGAAACTTATATACCAAGATTGTAGTGCTGGACATTCCTCAGCATTAGAAGGGAAAGAAGCAATTATTTTTATATATGCAGACTTTTCCTTTTTTTAAAGATTTTATTTATTTATTTGAGATAGAGTGAGAGTGAGAGAGAAAGAATGAGGGCACCATCAGAGTGAGCAGCAGGCAGAGAGAGAAGCAGACTCTCCACCCAGCATGGAGCCCGACTCTGGGCTCGATCCCAGCACTCTGGGGCTGTGACCTGAGCCGAAAGGCAGATGCCCAACTGACTGAGCCATCCAGGACGCCCAGATATGCAGACTCTTAAAAACAATACAAACACATGTGAATGGGCTCCAGATGGAAGGAAAAAAAAAAAAAAAAAGGTCTGAGATCTTTCCACTGAATTGAACAAGTTATAGATATAAAAAAGTCTATTATGAAATGAAGAACAGGGGCTGGAGGAAGAGGTAGCTGAAGGACTAGAGATACGGATTTTTTGCATAACATATGGGTTACCTACTGTTAGGAAGATATCCACTCTTAGGGAAAAAAACAAAACAAAACTGACATCAACATGTCAGCACAGGGCAATGTACCCACAAGCAAATAATAGGTCAAATAAGATATTCATTCTCTTTATTTGCCCCCACACCTCATATCTTGTGAGCTCTGCTTACCTTGTAAGAAAAAAGGAACTGTAGTTTTTTTTTGTTTGTTTGTTGTTTGTTTTTTCCTGTCATCAAATATGTATATGGGAATTGCTCACTGTGAGGTTACAGGGCCATATTCTGACCCTCTGTCTCTGTTAACCAAGGACATTTTTAGAGATCTGGAAAAGATTTTAGATACAACAGAGATTTAAAGGTTTCAGGAAGAGAGTGTAGAACTAGGCACTACAAGAAACACTATGAGGAGTGTTGCAGCTCCAGCAGGGCCCAAACTGAAGACCTTCAGTATCATGGTTGTGAAGAGGAATGACAAACAACTAGATGTACAACTTGAATGAATGCCTTTAGCACATAGGTGATTGCTTTCCTAGTCTGCTTCTGTAACACCAAAGAGGAATTATGGTGCCAGGCTGAAGCCACCACTCCACAACTTGACCTAGAGAAATCAAAACACTACTTGACTTCCTTCTCTTCTATACTTCAACACGAAGGTTCCTGAGAGCTTGGGAGTCTATTCGCTATGCTCAGTCGATCTCTATTTTCTCTTGTTTAAAATACTCCACCAGCAGGGTGCCTGGGTGGCTCAGTGGTTAAACCTCGGCCTTTGGCTCAGGTCATGATCCCAGGGTCCTGGGACTGAGCCCTGCATCAGGCTCTCTGCTCAGCAGGGACCCTGCTCCCCGCCCCCGCCCTGCCTGCCTCTCTGTGTACTTGTGATCTCTGTCTGTCAAATAAATAAATAAAATTAAAAAAAAAAGATCTACCAGCAGACACCAAGAGCTAGGTCAATAAGAAGAATCCTATACACAGCTATATCACTCAGGGTCCAAGCAAGAATCGAATAATATAGACAAATGGTACAAGTTTTAATGAAGGGACTACTTTTTTTTTTTTTTTTGAAGATTTTATTTATTTATTTGACAGAGAGAGATTACATGTAGGCAGAGAGGCAGGCAGAGAGAGAAAGAGGAGGAAGCAGGCTCCCTGCTGAGCAGAGAGCCCGATGTGGGACTCGATCCCAGAACTCTGGGATCATGACCTGAGCTGAAGGCAGCGGCTTAACCCACTGAGCCATCCAGGCGCCCCAATGAAGGGACTACTTTTAGAAGTGTGGGCAGAAGGTAAGAAAAATTACAAAAATGGTTTTGTACCTAGAGTATGGTTATCTCACAGATCTGAAGGACCAATGGGAGAGAGTAATTCTTAGCCAAAAAGACAGGGCTGTGTGATGAGGGCCTCATGACAGACACTGTAATCTTCAGTTAAGAGACTTAGCTAGATCAAAATTACCCCAACAAGGATGGAGGTTAGAGAAGAAATATCCTGACTTCTACTCTGTCCTTGGCAAAACCCTTCAGGGAGCCAAAGAGCAAAATCGTATTATGTACATCTTTCCAGGGTGCACAGAAAGGAATAAAAAGTTATAGGAGGTATTCATAAGGGAAAATGAAACTTATTCAGCATACCAGCTAAGCTATCACTTTCATGGAAGGGTAAAATGTAAACATTTTTTACATATAATGAATGCATGAAGTATACCATCCTCAACCCTTTTTAAGATAGTTAATGCATTACAATTTCCAGCACAAATAATTAGATATGATAAAGATGATGAATATTAAAGTAGTGATTAATAAATCTTATATAGTCTCTAGTTAAAATATTTTATTTTTTCTATTATTATTGTTTTTATTTTTTAAAGTAGACTCTATACCCAACATGGATTCTGACACAGGGCTTGGATTCATGTCCCTGCCTGAGATTGAGACCTGAGTTGAAATCAAGAATTGGAAACGTAACAACGAAGCCATCCAGGCAAACCTAAAGGATTTTATTTTGAAGGAAACTGTAGGCAATGTGGGTTTCAACTTACAACCCCAAGATCAAGATTTGCATGCTTTACGGAGTCAGCCCGTTACTCTTATAATCTCCAGTTAACTATGATTTGATGAGCATGTGACTGAAATCTGTAATATAAATATTAAGAATTCATAAAACATAAAATATAATAAACATATTACAAAAGTTTCTAGGAAGACATAATAGTACTTGAAACCTATACTTTAAAATAATTTAACAGGGCTCAGAAGTAACAGAAAACAGAGTCAGGATTAAGGCATTTAGAGATTTTATCTTGATGAGTAAAGTGAGCATTTCCAACACCTGGGTGGTGGGACAGTGATTTTTTTCATTTTCATAGACAAATAGAGTAATCCAGGTTTGAATATAGTAGTTATAATGAGAGTAATTAAAAATAAACTTGATAAATCAATACAATTAAGTAAAAGAAAAGGCAAAATGTTTTATAAAGTATGATGGAAGGAATAAGAGCAAGCATCATTTTTCAGTGAATACAAAAGTAAGCACCACTATTAAAAATAAAGATGCAAACTGGTTTCAAAGACAAAATCCAGTCATTTGCTATTTATAAGATCACACCTAAAAAAATACAAGTGATAGAAAAGAAATAAAAGGATGATGATGATATCAGGTGGATGTTAAAAAAAAAAAAGTGTGTCAAAGAGAGGGGAAATGGTGATAATGTGTGTGGGTAACTTGGTATATAAGACCTAAGACCACAAAAAATTATAAACAAATAACATGAAGCTTGCAATCATGAAAGGTATACTTCTAAAAGAAGAAAAACAGTCATCATTATATAACAAACATAAAATGATGAAACATTTAAGATGAAAATTCACAGATACGGGAGATATAAAAGAGTGTGACAGAGCTACAATTATTGCCTGAATACATTACTTCACTTTTTAAAGGAAAAGCATGATTACCAAATTTTAATAATAATTAACAGCTTTCAATTGCTATTTGCAGAATATTGACTCATAGAATTTTATGGCTTTTATTACTGTTAAACATTTAGAAAAACGATTGTATATTTGGTCACAATACACTTCATATTAAAAAATTACTTATTATCACTTATAATCTTTGATTATGAAAAAAAATTAAAGATCTTTTGGAGATTAATAAATTTGCTTCTAATAACCAACAGATAAGTAGTAATACAAAATGGAAGTTACAAATTATGGAAACGTGAACAAAAATGAAAAATTCTATCAAGATTGATGACATACAGTCAAAATTATTCTCAGGGGTTACACAGAAGGTTAACTAACTTTTAAGAAAAAAAAAATGAGCCCATGATAGTTAATTCAAATATAAAACAAAAGATGAAAAGCTTCCAAAATTATTTTACAAAGCTATCAAAGCCCTAATAACAGCATCAAATAGGAAAAAAAATTATAGGCTAATGTCATATATAAATATAGGTGAAAAATTGTGAATATATACTACAAATTCATTCCAGCAGTGCATTACAATAATGCAACATGGCTAAGAAAACTGAAGCCACAAATACGAGGGTTGTTGAATATTAAGAATTCCCTGAATATACTTTATTGCAGCAATAAGTTAAATAATTAAAATGTATAATTGCATAAAATATTTTGAGTATATATTGAATAAAGTTCAGCAGCTATTCCTATTTTTTTTTAAGAAAGAGAGAGCATGCGCACATGGGGAGCAAGGGCAGAGGGACAGAGAGAGGGGGATCCTCCATGCCCAGAGGGAGAGGGAGACTCCAAGCCCAGTGTGGAGCCGATATCAGGGCTCAATTTCTCCACCCTGAGATCACGACCTGAGCTGAAATCAAGAGTTGGACACGTTGAAGGGCATCTTGGTTCTTTCCATAGATGTGGTCCATATACACTATGGAGTATTATGCCTCCATCAGAAAGGACGAATACCCAACTTTTGTAGCAACATGGACGGGACTGGAAGAGATTATGCTGAGTGAAATACGTCAAGCAGAGAGAGTCAATTATCATATGGTTTCACTTATTTGTGGAGCATAACAAATAGCATGGAGGACAAGGGGAGATGGAGAGGAGAAGGGAGTTGGGGTAAATTGGAAGGGGAGGTGAATCATGAGAGACTATGGACTCTGAAAAACAATCTGAGGGGTTTGAAGTGGCAGGGGGGTGGGAGGTTGGGGTACCGGGTGGTGGGTATTATGGAGGGCATGGAATGCATGGAGCACTGGGTGTGGTGAAAAAATAATGAATACTGTTTTTCTGAAAATAAATAAATTAATTTATTTTTAAAAAAGAAGAGTTGGCCACGTAACTGACTGAGTCACCCATGCGTCCTATATACTCTAAAGTAGATTAGAAAAAGAAAAAAAAGACTAATAAATATTTTTACATGTGATTATTTTTATATAAATCTTATTTATTTTTATTTATTTTTAAAGATTTTATTTTTAAGTAATCTTTACAGCTAATGTGGGGTTTGACCTTAAAACCCAGGGATCAAGAGTCACATGTTCTACCGACTGAGTCAGCAAGGCACCCCTATTTGTGATTATTTCTTAAAAACCTGCACATGTTAAATTCCAAATGCTAAATGTAATGCCAAAAAAATCATAGCCAAGATTTTGATGATTGTTTAACAATCTAACAAATTTAATGAAATCCAACAATTCAAGAAAATAAGTTAACATAAGTATTGAAAAAGAAGAGCTAAAAAGTATTGTTCATTTTTCAGATGACATAATATATATCTCTAACTTTCCAATGACTCATGCAAAACAAAGAAGCACACATACAAATTAAAGACACGGCATTCATAGGAGTATGTGTGTATAAGCTATGCATATAGTGTTTTATTACATAAATGTATTTAAAAAAGGAAAATCACTTAAATCTCATTCATGTCAGTGACCCAAAATATCAAAGCAGGATGATTTAACATCATTAAATGCCAATTCTCCAAAGTGATGTTTACTTTTAAATCAATTCCAAACAAAATATCAGTGAGTTTGTGTGTGTATGTGTGTATGCGATGGGCTTAGAATGCTAAAGTTCATTTTGTAACACAAATGAGAAAGAATGTGGAAGCTATTTTCCTAATGGAAGAATATTATGGAAGCTGTTTCTCTACTTTATTTGAAAACTTACTGCAAAGCTATTATAATCGACACAGTATGGCATTCTCAGAATAATTTAAAAAATAGAGGTAGAAAAGAGAACAGGAAGCGCACAAGTAGAGACAAGCATATATTGAAAACTTAATGTATATGAAAAATTACAGCTTTCCAATGCAATGGATATAGGAATAATTACATAACAAATGTGCAATGGATTCTTCACCTAAAGGAATATCATTGGATTCTCTGGCAACAACAAAAATTATGACATATCCCAAATAGAGTAAAGATTTTAATATAAAAAACACAACTATTCAGGGTTGGGGAAAAAAAAATCAGATAAAGAAGCAGAACAAAAAGGAATTTTAGGACAGTGAAACTATTTTGTAAGACACTAGATAATGAACACATGCAACTACACTTTTGTGAAAACTCCTACAATGTAAAACGCCAAGGGTAAAACTCAATGTAAAATATGGAATCTGAAATGATAACGATGTGTCAGTATAGGTTCATCAACTATAACAAACGTACCACTCTGGCAGGGCATGTTGATTTAGTGGAGGAGGCTGGATCTCTGGTCGATGGGGAGGGTATAAGAGAACTCCATTTTCTTCTCAATTTTGCTGTGAACTTAAAACTACTTTAAAAAATAAAATCTTTTTTTTTTTCTTTTTCAAAGCACAACTGTAAAATTACTAGAAGAAAAACAGGAGAATTGTAACCTTAGGGCAAGGCAAAAAAAAAAAAAAAGTAATAAAAATGAAAACACTAGCACATCTGACACATAAAAGCCAGTAAATTAAAATATATAAATTCAAATAGGTATCCATATGGATACCTATTTGAAAATATATATATATCAGTATTAAAAGGGACAAAAGGTTTTTATTGTATACCTGGCTGGCCACGGGCTGTAGAGACAGACTGCTCAGGCTTAAATCTTAGCTCTGGTCTTTACTACCTGTGTAACCTAGGGGCAGTTATTAATTTCCTTTGGCCTCAGTTCCCTGATCTATAAAATGAGCAGTGAAAAGTCTACCTTTTGGGGTTATTATGAGGATTATATGAATTATAAATAAGGCACCAGAAAAGTGCTTGGCATCTGTTTAAACGCTGTATGTTAGCCTATATTATCAGTACATTGAATTTACCACGTGCTAATATTACTTTTTTTTAAGATATTATTTTACAAATAAATACTGACATGTAAATATGGTTAAGGTACATAGTTTAAGTGAAGAAACTGATTTGAAAACAGAGTAATACATCTTGTAAAAGAGAAAGTATCTATATGCTAAAATAATGGTCTTAAATGTTTATATGCAATTTTTAAAACAAGAAAAGGTACACTCCAAATGAACGATGATTACCTCAGGGGAAGTGGGATTTCAAGAACTGAAGAAAGAAACAAAACACTTGTGCTCAGAGATTATTGCCCAAATCATTCACTTGAATTAAGAAATAACAACATTTCACCCATATGGTTAACATGCAATAAACCTACCATAATATTATGAACATATGTTAAACACTTAAAACAGGATGCATTATAAGACCAGACATTATCCACAAGATAAATGATTGACAAAGATATGATTCTTTGGGAAACACTTCTAACAGTACAATAAGACTGTGCTACGTGCATTTCTCAGGGACTCCTCTCACGCCACATGGCACGGCATTTCTTAGTAACACAATGTTATATGTGAAATTAAAGCAGCCTTCTACATCTACCGGTAATGTATTAGGAGAAAAATGCTTGTGTTTATTTTCCCCTTTGTGTGGTAATACTTAGTGAACCCAGTGACAGCTAGGAATTTGATATTCATTATATATCTTAACCAATTCAACCACTGTTCAAGGTATATACTACGGTTACCACTATATTTCCAGATAAGAAAACCAAATCTAAGAGAGTATAAATAATCAAACTAGGTTGCAGTTAATGAAATTAGGACCCGTACTCACACGTAAATCACTGCTCTGTCTTTTAAGTCTTTAACTCAGAATTTTAACCCTATATGCTTTATATGGGAAACAATTTTTGTCTAAGTCTGTCGGAAAGTGACCTAAACATCATGGCTGAATCCTGACAGCCCAGCATACCAGAAACCATTGATCTAGCTTCATGCCTCTCTTGACGTCTTTCCCTCCTAGTTACACGTTGAAGGTGACAGTTTTTCCATTTCACCTCATACTTTGTTTCTGAATGCCAACAAGTTTCAAATGATTTTGATGCTAGTTAGAACAGAACATGAACAGCAGCAATATAAAAATCATTGTTATTCTAAGCCATATGTATGCAACTGAGGCTTACCTGTCTTCTAAATGACGTGTGCTCCACATTGATACACGTGCTATTGTATTTCCCATTGGCTTACCTGATTATTTCAGCATGTTGTATAAATCCTCAACACTGATTCCTTTAAAACTTTGTTTGCGCTAATATTTTTTTAAAGATTTTATTTATTTATTTATTTGACAGAGGTCACAAGTCGGCAAAGAGGCAGGCAGAGAGAGGGGGAAGCAGGTTCCCCGCTGAGCAGAGAGCCTGATGTGGGGCTTGATACCAGGACCCTAAGATCACGACCTGAGCTGAAGGCAGAGGCTTAACACACTGAACCACCCAGACGCCCCTGCGCTCATATTTTTAATATGCATCTCACAGGTGCTTCTTCAGGTTACTTTGCTTGGTATGGGATCTTGTTTCTTTTTTCCTTTTTTAAAATTAATCTATTTTATGTCCATTTTTTTTTCTGCTTTGTTGCTGACATTTCCTTTACTATGTCTTCTCCTTAGTTATCGCAACTTTAGAGTTTTTAAATCCTGTTTTAGAAAAAAGATACAGTATTTAGGATCAGAGACTACAGTTCAAATATCCCTAACTGGCATAACTCTAGTTAAGTTACTGAATGTTCTTTTTCATTCTTTAAAATTAGGTAATGGTATTACCTACTCTGTCTTGTTTGAAGACCAAATGACATGTTATATGATGAAGGATTATTAAAAATACTTTGCAAATGAAAATTACCTATGGTAAGTAGAATTTGTGCATTTAACTGATGTTTACTGAACTCTTACTAGGTGCAAGATTTATGTGAGGGGCTAGGAATAAACTGAAAGTATAGTCGTTTAAGCATTATAGGCATTAAAAAGTGAAGTGTACCATTTTATTTAAATTTATGCTAAATGATTTGGAGAATCGGAGGTTATATAAAAGCATATAATAGAAGAATTTGACCTAGTCTGTTGGGAAACATGTTCCTTGAGAAAGCGATGCAGAAATGTGCCCCACGCCCCTGCCCCATTCACATCCATGTTGAAGGCTTAACTTGTAACTCATACTGTGACTGTACTTGAAAACAGGGCCTTTAAAGAGGTGATTAAGTTAAAAATGGCCCATTAGGGTCAACCCTACCCTAATCTAACTAGTGGTCATTATACAAAGAGGAAATTTGGACATACCCAAAGAAATCAGTGATTCAAACAAACAGAGGGAAAACCAAACTAAGCCAAACCTTTGAGGATACAGCAAGAAGCTGGTCCCTGCAAGCCAAGGAGAGAGGCCTCCGACAATACCAAACTGTCTGACATTTATTTCGAACTTACAGTCTCCAGAACAGTGAAAAAATAAATTTCTATTGTTTAAGTTATTCCGTGTATATTTCATAATAGCAGGCCTAGAAAACAAATACATTTATATGTAACTTTAAAAATAAACATTTAAAATTCTATCTCAATTCATGGATATGCAAGTTGCATATGAAGTGTCTAGTGCTCTTTGCTGACTTGGTAACTCTATACACCTAGTTGCAGATCAAGTGCAAGTGAGGAAAATGCCTGGTTTGCAGTCCTATATTTATTGAGTGGCAACAGTAATTCCACGTACTTACTTACAAATCAACAGTGAGTACTGCAACATCATATAAAGCAGCCAATGGATCTGGTTTTATTAAGGAAGATTCCTCAGATAGTTTTCTAATGAATGCCAATTTTAAGAGGGAAGGCTCTGAAAACTTACCCATCTTTCAAAGTCAGCCTGCCTTTCTTGAAAATCAGTTCTAAGAGTCTCTTGGGGAACATATATATGCAACTTAATCCCATGTTTTTGGCAGAGGCCCTTTTAATTCCTGTAATTCATAATAACACTGGGAAGACATCATAAGGAAAAGTCCTGATTCAGTTTAATACCAGCAGCATTCTATCCTAGAGCCATATTTAGCAATGTTGACATGTTTGCCCTGTCATTTTTTTTCATTACTTCTTGATATAACTTATTTGATTTATGCATTCTTAATAGCTCATCAGGCACAACAACTGTCACTGAATGCTGTATAATATTAAACACAGTTTATAGGTATTAAGCAAGATCTTAGATATATGATTTATTTTCACATGAATTTGGCAGTATGTCTGAAATCAAGCTATCTAACTTGAAATATCAAATATTTAAGTTGAAAATCTTAAAATATAGGAAGAAATATGTCTCAAATAAGTAGTTCTGCAGCAAAATCTTAATAATAAGGATGTTTTTAAAATATATATATGTGTGTATATATATATATATATACACACATATATATATATATGTTTAAAATTTCCTAATTGTAGTATCTCTTCTTTGAACCAGGACTTTTGAAAGCTAAATTCAAGGAAGCAGCTTGCCTTCTGCATCAAAATAACAGTTAAAAAAAAAAAAAAAAGGCAAGAGGAACTCTGTTAAGTATGGCACTTTTGACACAAATTGCTGTATTAGACTCAATCACTTCACCTTAAGTGCTTTGAAACTTAAATATAGGTGATTAGATTTAGCTCCATATTTATATATCTGGATATACCAGAATATCAAAATATAGGAGACTCTATTTCTCCCCCCGCCCTTTTTTTTCTTTTTCTTTTATTCTTTCTTTCTTTCTTTCTTTCTTTCTTTCTTTCTTTCTTTCTTTCTTTCTTTTCTTTTATTCATCAGACTAATTCCGGGAAAGCATCTAATTGACCTTGAGGCAAAAATGTTTTCTTTGGTAATGTTTGACTGTTTTCAGAGCCAGCTAGGTTCACTGTCAATGAAGATAAATAATTCAAGATATTAAATGATTATAGGTGAGAAAATACCTATCCAAATCTGCAAGCTATTTACAAAGAGATTCTTTGGTACTTTGCTATCCAACTCCAATCTTTCTTTTCATGGACTGGAGGTTTTATATATGCAAATATATAAGTGAATTGCATATGTTTCATAGTTGAAGAAAGTTTTTTTTCCCCCCCCAGGTTTGCAAGACCTCAGCCCCCTATTGTTCCTCCTTACCCCTCTTACTAAACTGGAGCTTTTCAAACAAAGTCTGCTAAATTACGACCCCAATCTTGCTGACCCCATTTCTTAATCCGTAGCTTCAAAAGGTAAGCCTCCCACCACCTTCTAAGAATTTGAACAATAACCAATTGAACTTTAATTTATCTGCTCCATTTTGTATTTAATATTTTTAAATGCCTTGCTCTCTGCAGAACACATACTTTAAAGTTGTCTTTACTTTGCAATATTTTTATTGAGACTTCAACTAACAGGTTTGTTTGGTTTTTATCCTTTCATGCATAAGATTTTCACCACAGAAAAGTAGCAAAAGGTGGATGAAATTGGAAATGTGGCTCCAGAATGATCAAGAAATAATAAAAAGTGAAGTTTTGGCTCAAATGCTCATATAACACATAATCTACAACTAAATGTATTTCATTAATAATTGATAAGTGGCCTTGAGTGGCCCAAAATTCATACTTCAACTATAAATTATTTTAATCAGTTAAGCAGATGCACTGAAATACTTAAGACAGACTTCATTTGGAATCAGAAGTTAAAAACAAAAATTAAATCTCTAGGTAAAAAATCAAACAAGAGGTAACTGTAGAACAGTAACAATATAAATGTAAAGTGTTAATGTTATGGTGAATTTCTGGTGGGTTGAGTTTTAACTTTTCAGGACATTTTTTTTGCTTTACAGACCATAGATTAGTATTATCTCTACATACCTAGCTTAGTATTCCCACTAGAAAGAAATCCAAATGTAAGAACTTCCTTTCTATCCATATTCTCCTCAATTACTCCCCATTATGCAAAGGCAGAAGGAAGAATGGTACATATACAAATATGTTGTATATATCTGTGTTCTGTAATTCTACAGTAGCACTAATATGCACTACTATTTTCAAACAGTTGCATTTTTAGACCATATCTTCAAGAATTATAAGGGTCTACAGTTCACTACCAATGATTTCTCCTCCCATACCTAAGTTTTGAAAGATTTTATTTATTTATTTATTTGAGAGAGGAAGAGAGAGCGAGAGAGAGCAAGAGCCGGAGCGATTCAGAGGGAGAAGCAGATTCCCTGCTGAGCCAGGAGCCTGATGCAGGACTCGATCCTGGGATTCCAGGACCATGATCTGAGCCAGAGGCAGTGGCTTAACCAATGAGGCACCCAGGGGCCCTCATACCTAATTTTTAAGGGAAAAATGAAAAAGTTTTTTCTTTCTCCTTCCCGATAATAAAATCCATTCTTGGTTCCCAGGGACCAAGATGTACAACAGCACTATGAACTGTACAAGGACAACAGCACTTCATATAAGGTGTCATTGAGAATAAAGGGGAGAGACCAGGTCCAACCACAGCAAACTTTTCTAACAGCTGTGAACTCCACATAATCTCAGGGGTAATGTTAATAGCATGCCTCTCAAGTTCTTATGTAACCAGTATGATATGGTATAAGACAGTAAGTAATTAAACAATAGTGTGTTCAGGGATGAATTTAATGTTACACAGTAAGTGCATGATGCTGACGAAACACAGAAACCTATTTTCAGCTCAGACTCCAAGCAGAAAGAGTTTCTTGGTCACCAAGTGTCTTGGACAGTCTCCTGGTCATAAGTTCAGGTTACAGAGAATAAAACCACTTGCAGAAAAATACTGATGGTATGGAAACAAAGCAGTCTGGCATGTATCTAACCATCTATCTATCTATGTATCTGTGTATCTATATATCATTTTTCATCACAGCGCTATTGTCAACAAATGCTGCAGGAAGCCCCACACTAAAGAAACTTCTCAGTTACTACTAAAGTTAGACACATGATCCAAGTGAGTCCTACCTGTCTGAGTCAGCAGTGTGATGGGCAAAACCATGGAGCTAACAGCGCTTACAGAATGCCACCCAGTTAAAGGATTGTTTCTATAGCTATGTACCACATATTAAGCCTGGAAATGCTATACACAATTTTCTCACTTCAATGATGGTTTAACAACTTTTTGTAATTTTTTTTACAATCATGAAATCACAGATATTATACCATTAGTTTAATACTACTCTTCCCCCCATATTTTGTGAATATCACTGGCATGCCTTTCTGAAGTGGACTGTTTTACTTTCCATAGCTTCCTAATAGGTTAGGAAAGGACATCTGGAAGTTAATATTATACAGTTCTTTATTTAAAAATTAAACATGTCTAACATTTGATTTAGCTGTCTTTTAGGTAAAGTACTTCACATTTATTTTTATGTGCAGATTGTATACTTAGATGTTTTACATTACTATTGTTTAAATCACCACATCAGCTTTATCCAAAAGGTTTCCTGGATTCCTTGATTTGTAGATAATAAAACTGAGGATTTGACAACTATAATCAAGATCTGGTACTGGATTAGGCAAACCCACCCTCTGGAACAACTCTTTGGGAGAGACATCTGTTTGTGTGTCAGATATTACTATAGTATTGAAGTTGTGACACACTAAATTTATGTAAGTTACACTAAGATACAGTGTTTACACAGTCCAGGGAAGGAACAAGGCCTGCAACAGTTGGGGAAATAGCCCAGTCAATGAATCTTTGTGTTTAACTGGAAAAATTTTCTATCTCAGTGAAGGCTGTATCCGACTGCTGTCTGGGGTAGAGAAGACTTAAGCTTCAGACAAAACAAAACAAAACAAAACAAAACAAAACAAAAGATTGTGATGTAATTTTACATTAAAACTAAAATAATTTCCAAGAATATGCAGAACAAAATCTTTTAGAGTCCCACATACCTCTGTTCTCACCATAACTCGTAGTATGGTTTGCCAGAACATGCATTGGGCTTGGAATAAGATAATTTCTGGGTTTAATTCTTAGCTTTAATACTTACTAGTTGTGTAATTTGATAAAGCTATTCAACTCACTAAGTCTCAACTTCATCTGTAAAAAAAAAAAAAAGAGACCAAAATAGCTAGCAGGATCCATAATTGTATTTTATTATGTTGATAACAAATACATACTATTTATTGTCTTACAAAACTTGTTTTATCTCCTCTATAGTAAATCAAATTGAGTAGAAGGATGTGTACTTCAAATCTTAACTACCCAAAACATGCAAGAAGTAAACTAGAGGGCATCTCTCAAGTCAAAGAACAAAGGAAGAATATATCAAAGGGATACTGAGGTAGACTACCTAAATGGAAAATCAAAAAACAAAAAAGAAAATAAGAATGAAGATTAAATGTCAAAACAGTTACGTCAAGATAAATATAAATGGATATTCCAAGTACATATTTCAAGATAGATAAAAACACCCGATCAAAATACAGAGATGCCAAATTTGACTTGTAATCAGGAAAGTGAAAATTAAAATCATAACGGGATAGAACTTTTCACACACAGCAATTAGTAAAACATTAGGAGACAATACTAGCTACTGATAACAGTAATGATTAGGGAAAATGCTCACATACTGCTAAAGGGAGTGTAAATCATCAAAGAAAATTTGAAAAAAAAAGTTGTGTTGTGGACACTAAAACTCAACTATTTTATCTTTTCATTCTCTTCAGAAGTAAAGTTTCTTAAACGAAGAGCTGGCTATACGTGATTTTCCCATTTTATCTTTTTTACCTTTTTTTTTGTTTGTTTTTTTTAAAGAGGGGAGGTTGGGGGACACCTGGGTGGCTCAGTGGGTTAAAGCCTCTGCCTTTGGCTCAGGTCATGATCCCAGAGTCCTGGAATCGAGCCCCGCATCGGGCTCTCTGCTCAGCAAGAAGCCTGTTTCCTTCTCTCTCTCTGCCTGCCTCTCTGCCTACTTGTGATCTCTCTCTGTCAAATAAATAAATAAAATCTTAAAAAAAAAATAAAATCCTATCTATATATCGACCACCTCATTAGGCCTAGAACACCCTTTTGAAATAGTAACTTATATATCTAACTGGACACTTCTTTTACCTTTAAAACCTGCTACTGCAACATTCCCCATATCTGTTTCATCTGTATGGGCTAAAAGCCATGGGTTTATCCTTCATGCCTCTCTAGCTCCCACTTGCATTACAAAAGATAAACCTACACTGACATATCATTATCACCTAAAGACCACAATTCACATTAAGAATCACTCATTGTGTTGTACATTTTATAGGTCCAGATATCCAAAATAATGACACGTGTCCACCATTATAGTTTCATAAGAGTACTTTTCACTCCCCTAAATATCCTTTGTACTCTGTCTATTCATTCCTCTCTCATCACTAGTCTTTGCCTTTTTATGTTTATCCAAATACTTTAGAACAGTACTTGAAAGATCAGAGGCTCAACAAATATATTTTAAAATAAATAAGTGGGTTATACTATTTGCTATGTTCCCTAAAGAAACTCTTATTCAGATGTACTATTAATAAAAGGTTTGCTTGTTAGAGCCAAACAGCAGAAATCACTCAAATATGTATTGACCTTCAGGAAAGGTGCTATCTATCTAGCAACCTTAGCTTAACTATATGTGTTTCAATCTTCTGTCACGTATTTCTACTGATTTCAAGGACACTTCTACCCTTAATTGTAAAGGTCTGCATTTAAAAATCTTCAAATTTGCTATCTGATTAAAACTATTTAATTAAGCTTTTGGATACATCCATCAGTAATGATAGACCCTCTTCCCCCAATTTATCACCAAGATTATTAAACTATGTCCATTTTAAGATGGAAAATACTTCAAAATCTCCAGTCTCCTAAAGTATATAATGACTAATAATGTTAAGTGACAGTTTTTCCTTTTTTTTTTAATTAAAACCATCGAATAATGTCTTTTAACAGTATCAGCAGTCTAAAATCTATTTTTTTCACATTTACATTTTGAAATCCTCTTTTAATTTTATTTGGCTGCATTTGCAAGATATAGGGCTCTCAGTGTTTGAATTTAATATTATTTAGGCCATGCCTTTTTTCCTATCCATTTAAGTATCTTTGAGTGCTTGCAAAGGTTACATCAAAGTCTAGCTGCTAAAAAGATGATAAAATAAATATAATATAAAGAGCTTATTTAAAAAAACTTGATAGTGAAGTATGTAAGATAAAATTATAACATTATTAGAATATTAAAATATTTTTAAAACCTCTCATTTCAAAACAGATATCATAAATCTACTGGTCACTAAATTCCTCTGACCTAAAGCTGTTCAACCTAAGAAGAAAGGAGTCTATAAAATTATTATCTAAATTAAACTGGGGTCAAACAATTCCCCAGTAGCTGGCTTAAACAAAGAAGGCACATGTAAGAGCCAAGAAGCCCACAGATATTTAGAGAAATGACAAGAACTTTAATCAGGGAAAATATGATAAATTTAAGAGATAGGAATAAGCTTCAGGACAGTTTATAAATTAATCTTGGTTGTATGGAGTTGTTTTCTTTTTAAGTTCTTAGATTTCACAATCACCCGCTCATTTCTTTAAACACTTCTGCATTTGTTAAATACCTTAGAATTTTTAATGCATTGCTACTTCTGACATCCTTAATATTATATTTAAATCATATATTCTAACCCTGTCATTTTCAGAAGAAGAAATGCTCCTATGATCATGTATTAAAATGTCAATTTACAATTCAGAGTTTTTAGAAACAGTTGTTTTTAAAAAACTAATGTACCAAAAAGGTATTCAAAAATCTATGTTAACTATTGTTTCTTGTCTTTTCTTTTACTTTGTAGGTTTGACAGTATTAAAAAAAAAAAAATCAGCCAGATAATTATATCAAAACATGAAAAAAGAATTGAAAAACCTCACAAACACACACGGAAAATAACAAAACACCAGGCATATCTCTTTTGTGACATGGTTTCTTTAAGTGATCAAAGAAATATAGGAAGAATCAAGATCAATTCTATCAGGTTGCTTTTAAATATAGTCTATTTTTAAGGATAGTACTCAAAGCAGAAAATTCTATTTTTCAGTTCGAATACTGACTTAGAACTAAAGAGAAATTACTTCTACTTTTTTTCTTTTTTCCCTCCTCGATTCTCTTGAAAAGTATCTTGGCAAACAAACAAACACAAATGTAATTTTTGCAAAATAATACAAAATTCAATATCATGTTTATTCCTAAAATTACAGGTTAGAGAGATTAAGTATTTTGAACAAGTAACTGCATGATACATTGCTGCTAGTTACAGATCCAAGGAATTCTAGAAAATTTTAATACTGTGGCTATATCTTATCAACTAATAATAGTAGTAATGAATGTTACTACTCCAATTTTGGAAACAGTTTCATCTATTTGTCTACATTTTTAAAAAAAGCTCTGCCGGTATTTTAAAGGCAATCTCGATAATGTTAGATTTTGGCTAGATATGCATGGGTAGTACTGGGAGCCTTTTATTTTTTGGTGGATTATGTCAGTTGTAGAAAAAAAGGCACACAATGAAAACTGCCTTCAGCTTGGAGTTAAAACAGGAATTAAAAAATGGCCTTTTGGACACTGACCTTTCCATATCCTAAAAAGATTGATGACATAATGTTTAATGGTGCTACTGCAGTACTTAGTACCACATAATTCACTCTCATACCAAAGCAAATGACTTTTAAACTATCTTTAAAAAAGATGACATAGCTCAGACCACCAGATCAAGATCTTTACTGCTCCTCTTGAAGAGAGAAAAATACTTCCCTGGGGGAAAATATTTTCACATGGATCATATTTGGCACCTAGTTTGTTATTTTCCACTGTGTACGAATCAATGGTAACTTGAAAAGAAGTCTAGACATAGCTTCTAGCTGCCCCAGTGTATCACAACTATTATTTTTTAAGTATTATAAGACTATTAACAAACACTAAGGTGATAACTTTCATAGAATATTTCAAATATTTCATATTATTTTACCATTTTATATTTTCTAATGATAAATGATATATATACCAATGAAAAATGTGTGTCAGCTTCAGAGTTTTATACATATATGTTTAACTTACTGAAATATTTACAAATTACATATTCATAAATGTTACTTGCTTGACTAGATAACATGACACTCATATTAAAATATTAAAATATATTAAATTTTAAGGGTGCTTGGGTGGCTCAGTTGGTTAGATGTCTGCCTTTGGCTCAGGTCTTTATCCTAGGGTCCTGGGATCAAGCCCCAAATCAGTTTCCCTGCTCTGTGGGGAGTCTGCTTCTCCCTTTCCCTCTGTCTGCAGCTCTCCTTACTCGTGCCTGCTCCCCCCCCGCCGTGTGTCAAATGAATAAATAAAATCTTTAAAAAAATTTTTTTTAATAAAATATATTAAATTTTAAAATCAGAAGAGAGAGTCACCTACATATTTTTTAAAATAATCATACATGGACATGATTTAAAAATATTAAACTAAGTCTGGACTTTCAAATCAGGTTGAAATATACTTTTAAAGGTATTTTGAGACTATATACATCTACAGAAAATACATTGATAGAGCTGAAGACAATTAAATGAACATCTTAGAATAAAATGTTATCCAAATCTACAAAGCCAAATTCAGTTTGTTTAAATGTCACATCAGTGTACAAATCTGACATCATCAAAATACCAAAACTACATCAAATAAAGTCATTTTCACGAGTAAAGTCCAGATCATCATTTGTTAATATCAAGAAAAATATAAAAGGGGAAATATTAATTTGGTAGCAAAATGAAATATTTTTTCCCTATTACCAATCAATACCTCTTTTTAAAATACGGTTTATTTATTTATCCCACAGAGAGAGAGCGGAAGGGGTAGGTAGGGACGGAGCTGGAGAAAGAAACCCAAGCGGCCTCTGCACTGAATGCAGAGACTACTTGGATGGATTTTACGACCCTGAGATCAAACCTGATCAGAAACCAAGAGTCAGAAGCTTAACCCACTGTGCCACCCAGGTGCTCTCAAATGCCTCTTTAAATAGGAGGAACCAAAATTAAAGTGACAGGTTTTTTGTTTGTTTTATTTGTTTGTTTTTTTAACAATGTTGTCGTTCCATATGTTATCCATATGTTTCCAGATCTACCTCAAGATTATGTAGTCTAATCACATAGGCTTGAACACTAAGTAATTAAACTTTTTCAAATTATGCCTGAAAAGTAAATAACCCTTGGGGGGCACCTGGGTGGCTCCGGCCCATCAGCACCAAAGCTTGGTTTCGGCTCAGATAATGATCTCAGGGTCATGAGGTCTTGCTCTGCTTAGCACCAGTTGCTCAAGAGTCTGTTTCCCTCCCCCTCTGACCCTGCACAGAATGTCTCTTTCTAAAATAAGTAAGTGGATAATATCAAAAGAAAGAAAGAAAGAGAGAGAAATAAAGAAAGAGGAAGAAAAGGACATTTGAGTAAAATTGTTACTGATTCTACTAACAGTAACATATAGATTTTTATATAAGAAAATCTGCAAGGCCTAAGTTAAAATCTCAAATGGCAATTATAGAGATGGACTACATGAAAACAAGATGATGAATATTTATTTACAAAATTAAATGAATAAGACAAAAATGGAGATAAACAAACACATGAACAGGTGTTTTCCGCAGTCTTAATTTTGTAAAATTATCATTTGAAGCCGTCTTCTCTGGCTTTTAAAATTATAAAAGTCACAGAACAAATACCCTAAGAGAAAAATTATTAGCAAAACTATTTTTTAAAAAATAATATTCGAAACTAAATTAAAGAGTTCTCAAGGTATCAATAAACTCTAATCTCCTCGAGAAATTATTTATTAAGGAGAAGAAAACAGTTTTACACAAAAACAGAATTATTGTGAGCCCCTTGAGGACAACAACCATATCTGACTAAGATGCAGCATCATAAAAAGATTTGTAAACTGATAATAATGAAAAATGCAACTTTTGTGTTTCATTGGCCTCCACTCATTTAATCAGTAAACACTTATGAAGCTTCCTTTATATTCCAGAAATTGTACTAAACATTAAAGTTACAAACATTAAAAACAGAATAATCCTTTATCTGAAAAATAAAAATTAGCAATGTATAACAAATTATTTGTTTTATAATAAAGAAGACCACATTATTCAAAAGTAACTTCTAATAAATATTATTATTTTCTATTGAGCTATAACATGCATCTATGATATGAATACATCTTAAATTGCACAGTTCAGATCAATATATAAAACATATCTAACATTTCAAAGACTCCTTCTTAATATATTTTGATAAATGTTGACATTATGTTTGAGAACAAGAGCCTAATACTGGATAGTATAATAGACATGAAAAATTGGCTCACAATATTCTAAAAAAATAAGAGCACAGAAAGACAATTGTATAATTAAAACATAATACAGAAAAATTTCTAACCATCTCAACTATTTTATAATGTGTTAAAATGTGTTTAAAATCTTCATATAAATTTCAATCACTTTGAAAATTATGTCACTGAAATTTAAGATAACTAAATTTAAATAGCATGGGAAATAACTGTGTAAAGTTATATCGACATTGATTCAAAATGGGTAATGTTGAATAACTTCAATTAATGATTTGTATCCATTTATTTGATAACATATAAATTGCCAGATTTGCTAAATAGTCACAGTAGAAGATTTCTGTACCTGTTAAGCAAAAGAAAAAAAATAAAATAAATCCTTCCTTTTCATTTGCCAATGCCTTAGGAAAAAAATAATATTTAATGAAATATTTGGACGGATGGACACACAATAATACAGGACCAGAAGTTATAAAAAAAGAAGTTTCAATCCCTTTAGCTTTCTATTATCATGCATGAACAGCCTAACTGTAATGTGAGAAATGCACATAGAATATTCACCACCTTGAACAGAGAGCTTAACAGGCATTGAATGGGCACAAGCTATGTCAGTGTTACTTATCTGAAAGAAGCCCATACTCACCCTTTCTTCATGATGGACAGAAGCCCTAAGGCTAAGCCCCAGTGGAAAGGGTCTGCAACAATGAAAACATCTCTGCCTTATTCAAAACATTGCCTCTTTCATCCCCCTTTTACTTCTGCTTTCATAATTTTTTTTTAAAGATTGTTTAAGAAAGAGAGAGAGAGAGAGTGGGGGGGGGGAGGGAGATAAGGAGACTCCCCATTGAGCAGGGAGCCAGGAGACATAGGTTCAATCCCAAGACCCTGAGATCATGACCTAAACCAGAAATCAAGAATTGGAGGCTTAACCAACTGGGCCACCCAGGGGACCCACTTCTGCTTTCATAATTTAAAAGTTTTAAAATTATATGCTTCAGAAAACCCAATATCATGCAGTCAAAATGGATGTTTTATTACAACGCTAAATGTTATACAAAATATCTGTGAAGAAAATAAATCATTTGAGATAGAACCTGAATATTTTTTAGCTTATGTTAAATTATCCCATGTAATAAAATATCCCATGTAATAAAATTATATAGTTGATATCAAGAGTATTTAAAAATACTGAATTAATTACTGAAATACATTCTTC
The DNA here is from genome assembly GCF_964662115.1 of Mustela nivalis. Taxonomy (NCBI): domain Eukaryota; kingdom Metazoa; phylum Chordata; class Mammalia; order Carnivora; family Mustelidae; genus Mustela; species Mustela nivalis. The sequence continues at coordinate 113,152,325 of NC_139023.1, forward strand.
CTCAAAACATTCAAGATAAGTCTCTAAAAATAAAACAAAGAAAACTCATAATGATTAATGTTGACTGCAGAGAAAAAAAAAAAAATCTGACCATTATGTCAAAAATCTGACCAAAAATCTGACCATACACTCATGACTTTTATCACTATTTCCTCTAATGATCAGTTTCTAAATTGTTGTGTCTTAGATTTTACATACATGAAAACTAGAATACATGGTACATTGTGTTTTTTTTTTTAATTAAAGATTTATTTATTTATTTGAAAAAGAAAGAGAGAGAATCTCAAGCAGATTCCCTGCTGTAGCTCCCTACTACATGTGGAGACTGGCAATGCTGAGTATGGAGCATGACCCTGGGCTCGACCGCAGGACTCTGACCTGAAATCAAGAGTTGGACACTCAACCGACTATGCCACCCAGATGCCCCAGTATATTGTGACTTATATGTAAAGTTACTGCCATGTATCACCTTCAGTAATAAATTGGATTTTTTCCCCTTTTTTCTTTTTATTTATTTGACAGAAAGAGAGAAATCACAAGTGGGCAGAAAAGCAGGCAGAGAGAAAGGGGGAAGCAGGCTCCCCACTGAGCAGAGAGCCCGATGCAGGGCTTGACCCCATGACCTGAGATCATGACTTCAGCAGAAGGCAGACACTTAACCCACTGAGCCAACCAGGTGCCTGGATGTTTTTTTTTTCATTTTTATACTAAATTAGACCTTATGAACATGATCCTTTAACCAAAGATGAAAAGAGCTAAAGTGAAACAACTAATAAAGCATAGATTAGCAATGACTGCTGCTAGCTACCTAATATATATATTCTTCTTCATAGTAACAAAGCCATGACATTGTTATAAATGACATCTCCACTGAAAAGACAACATTTTCCATCCTGCATTCATATTACAAGAAGCCAATGAGATGTAAGTCGATATTATTAATGCTGCTTACTAGAGAGCTCACTAAGAGAAGGAAGATAACCTGGCAGATAACCTTTTTGTCCTCCCATTATTTATTTCCTGTTTAAAAAGAGAATGTCATGGTTGGAGATCCAGGCCATCTTCAATCTTGATACAGTTCATATACACCATTCTTATATAGCTCTTAAATACAATTATGATTGCCAAACTTATCGGATGCCACAATTACTTCTGTAAGTAATCTATTAGTTATCTCAGGCCTACATGACATTTAGAATATTAGAATAGAATAAAATTGTTTCTTAAACTTGCCAGTTTGTTGCAATCACTTACAATCCTTATTGAAATGCTTGTTGAAATTCCTATGCTCCCTGAGTCTGTTCAATCAGAATGTCCATGATAGGGAGCTAGGTGTCTTAATTTTTAGCAATGGGCAAAATAGTAAGGAAATTCAGGGGAGTTAGGATTAAGTCATGTATCTTCCTTTGAAAGATATGAGGGGTAAAAAGTTCAACTCGCAGAAACAGAATGCCAAAAACTTCACAGGTTAATAAAAGTAATTGAAAGGTAAAAAATTAACTTTGAAATGGACTAGTAGATTTAAAAAAAAAAAAAAATATATATATATATATATACACACACACACATATATATTTATCAGTGAAGTTGGAAATGAGGAACAAGTATTTGTCTTTGAGGCGATGAAAATATTTTCTTGGGGATGAGAACGTGAACTGAGCATTCTAATTCAATAGTTTATGAATATGTTGACCACAAGGGATGCATTCTGGATGGAATAAGCATGTGGGGCTGCCCTTCACATTATAGGATGGTTAAGAGCACCCCTCACCTCTACTCAATAGACAGTAACATCCCTGGGATTTGAAAACAAAAACAAACAAACAAGAAAACATCTCTAGACATGTGCACAGGACATATAAAATAGGTTCCTGGTTCCAGTCTGCGAGTGCTGTCGTAACAAAATACAACACACTGGATAGCTTAAACACTAAAAATTTATTTTCTCACAGTTTTGGAGACTGGAAGCCCAAGATCAAAGTGTCGGTTTAAGCAACTGTAACTCCTTTAATTCCTTTCCAAGTGACACCCCCTCAGTGTGCTAGTCCCAGGGGCAATGGAGAATTAAGCAACTGTAACTCCTTTAATTCCTTTCCAAAGTGTCGGTGGTTTCTACTAAGGCATCTTTCTTTGCCCATTTTCTCGCCATGTTCTCACATGACCTTTTCTCTGGCTAGCTGCATCTCTGGTGTCTCTTCCTCCTTTTAGAGGACAACAGTCATATAAGATAAGAACTCTTCTTTCCCTTATGACCTCACTTGACCTTAATTACCCCTTCACAAACCCTACCTCCAAATACATGGTCTCTTTGGGAGCTAGGAGTTCAACATATGAGATTTGGGAGAGATACAATTCGGTCCATAACACCCTTTTAAAAAAGCAAGGCCATTAAGGGGGGGGGGGGTTAAAAAGAAAAGCAATACCAGATCCTTGAATATTATACTAATGATTTAATATTTCTCTTTGCAACAAATGGGGAGTCACTGAAAACTTTTAAGCAGATTTGGGCTTGGATGAGAAAAACTTGGGAACAGTATAATTGGTCTGAGGCCCTCACACTAGTGCAAAACAAAACACAGTAAGTACCTGAACTCAGTAGGAATGGAAAAGAGGAGAAAAATTAGGTATTTAGTTTTTGTTGCTGTTGTTGTTGTTTATTTTCTAGGTCAAATAAGTAAGTTAAGGAATGAAGTCAACCCACTACTGGTAAAACTGATAAATTGTTAGAACCACAGAACCTTAGAACTGAGGAAGATTTTAACACATTTATACAAATGCCCTATGAAATGCAGCAATCTTTTCTCCAATATCACTGATGGCTTATTTCCAGACACTTTGGTGGGTGGATAACTCACTTCTATATTAAGCAATTTATTCAATTTTTAAACAGTTATTGATTGATCCAAACTTTCAATCACTACAATCATTTTTCTTAACTATGTGATAAAATTGTTTCACATATTAAAATTCTCCACTCAGTATTTGAGATCAGCTCACATTTTTTTTTTTCTTTCTGTCTTCCATAATTAAATTCTACAGGGCTCAGGAAAAAAAAATTCCTTTAGTTCCTTTCAGGGACATATGGGTAGGCTACATTTATTCACGTATTTCCAGACTGAGTTCAACTCATTATTCATTTTAATATTCTATGGTTTGGGGTTTCTTCCCCACATGAAGGTAGTACAACCTCTTCTTTTTTGTTAATGTCTCCCTACAAATATAGAAAGAACAATTCCTACAGAGGAATGAGGCAATATTTTTATGGAGTGGTACCAGGAAATACATTAATTTCTAGGTTATTTCTAGGAGATCTTTAATTATAAAAATTAAATACTAGAGATGGGACAAAAATTCTAGTTCACATGACAATTTTAATATGCAACTAAATAACTTAATGTACTTCTACATCACACGTTACACACCTGTTCATAAACACACACACACACACACACACACACACACACACACATCACCTATGGGAATGTCCAGAGGGGAGCTAGTATATGTGTGGAGGATGTGTATCCAGTACTAATTTCTCAATTTCTGTATTCAAGGAAAATAAGTATTAGAGATTTTTTGAGTACTAATGAGAAAATATCACTATATGGTACCATAACATTGGGGCCCATGATTTGACCTAAAACATACAATACGAGAATTAATTTTCCTATACCAGCATACCAATCATGTCAGAGTAAAAACATCAACTATTTCATTGAAAGTCATTTGTTGGGACACCTGAGTGGCTTAGTCGATTGGGTGTCTGCCTTCTGCTCAGGACTTGATCCCAGGGTCCTGGGATGGAGTCCCTCATCTAGCTCCCTGCTTCTCCCTTTGCCTCTGCCTCTCGCATTCTCATGAATAAATAAATAAAATCTTTTTAAAAACATTACTTTTCTTATGAAGAATCTACTTTTATCACACATAACACTGAACACATTTTAAAAGCCAGTCATCATTGTGATTTAAGATTAAATACACACACACACACACACACACACACACGCAAACAGCTGTTTTGCTCTCAATCTAAAAGGAAGAAAAGCTTTAAACTGAGATTATCAAAACATATGTTATTTTTTTTTACAGATTACATGATATCCCTATATCATGTCAGAGTTTATTTTTCTTAAATTCTCTTTAGTGTGACAATTTACCTGCAGAGTTACCGATTTCTTAAACATAATGCACACATTAACAAATTTCCTTTATGTGCAATGACAGTAGTAGCTTTAAAAAATGAATTCTGTTTTTGAGGTGAACATCAATCATTTTCTGAACCTGGACACAAGAAATGAACACTGTGGAGACTGACAGTTCTGACAGAGGAGGCCATGTGTTGAGGACAGTGATTAATCTGACAATTAAGTTAAACCCATTTGCTGTTCCAAGATCTTAATATTAAAAAAATACAAGTTATAGAAAAGAATGAAAGTTATAAGAACCTTAACCAGTAGCACGTATTTTGCTGCAAATTGTATACCAGCTGACTCTGGGTTGCAGAAACAAGAATCACATGGAAGTATGCAGAGCCCAAGTATACTGAAAATGTCCAAGTCTATTTGAAAGACTAATGTGGGGAAAAAATAGTTTTTAGTTAAATTAGAATAAATTTGCAATTTAAATTTGCTATATCAGGATAACCTCCATTGGCACAAACCTCTTCTGGGAGAATAGATACATGGAATTTACTATCTCATTTAGAAATGAATAATCTGGAGCTCAATGTACTTATGCAAACTGAGTACTTTACTGAGTCTTAAGTTTTGTTTTGTTTTGTTCTGTTTTGCCAGCCTTTGTGCTTCTAGGGAAATGGTGATCAAAGTATAAATCTATGAATTTCCTGCAAAATAATCAACCAAAAGCATTGTTCAAAACGCAATTCCTGACCTCTATACCAGAGTACTCAATAAGAATTCACACTGAAATTTGATAAGCACCCAGGAATTCTTAAGCATTACCAGTAATTTGAAGAGGAAAGTACAAGTAGTTCTGAGTCCAATGATAACTCAGCATTTACCAAAATATTGTGAAATAGAAGGGGATAATACTGATTTGGAGGGACCGGAGAGAAAATTCTCAGTAGCCCAACAAGCAAGATAGGTCTTCCCCAAGACAAGGCTCTTCCAGTCTCCACACAAACCAGCATGAACATAAAATGCCATTGTTTACCTCTAAATAATACGATAATAATAAATAATAAGACAGACTAGGAAAATGGGTGAACTTAATTTCATCAAAAAGGGATATCTGACAATATCAAACAAGATTAGAGTATTGAGAAAATTTTGGAAGGAATCCAATTATCCTGAGTAACAATCCACTCTTTCATTTCTTTTTAGTGTATGAAGTAATTCATTCTCAATGAAAGCTACAAATAGGTAATCCACAGATGAAGTAATTTCATTCCCAATGAAATATGTATAAATAGGTTAATCCACAGTAGCATTCTCTACGATACCACAGTTCTCTATAAGGTGTGCCCAGTAAAGGACTATGAAAAGATAGACTTTGATGAGTTTCCTCAAAATCCTCAATATACCTTCCATGGCTCTATGATGGCCTAGATAGATCCCCTCAGTCTCCTCTCCCAGGGCCACAGGCTGCGGGCAGTGTATGGTCTCCGCCACCTTTTTCCCTTTGAATGTGCTCCCTCTACTGTCCCTTCCACAGCTCTTACCTTAGCTAACTCACTTTTTCCCTTTGGTTGGAGGGTAAAGAAAGGCGCTATAGGACCACTTCTACCACTGCCTTGAGAGAGCAACGTCCAGGTCATTTACATGTACTGACAGCCTGTGTATTACTTCTTCATAGCACATTGCACAATTAAAATTAATTAGTTATATTTGTTATTTCTAATATATCTCTCCATCGCTTGTTGATGAATTCAAAGAGGTCAGGGATCATAGCTTTCTTATTCAATCTAGTTATTGCAGCACTTCGAAGTATCTGCCATGTAGCAGGGCCTAAATAATTTTTGTAATGGATACATGTTTAATTAAGACAAGATGATTTGTTTGGCAACATTTGAGTGGCATATATGCTGTATGATTGCTAAAAAAAATTCTGAATTATATCCCCAAACTTAACCAGTATAGTTGGATTTGTTTTCTTTTATTCAAAAATCATGGTTAAATGGACAAAAATGTCACTGTGGCTTCCTTAAAATAGAATGATTAGAATAATTAAAATAGAATAATTAAATAGAATATTTAATTAATTTATATAATTTATATAAAATCTATAATTTATATGTAATATATAATATATAATTTATATATTTATTATAAAATAATTTATATAATTTATGTAATTTAAATAAAATAGAATATTTAAATAATTAAATAGAACAATTAAAATAAAATAAAAATTAAAATATTGAAACTTTTTCATTTGAATTTATAAGAATAACTTAAAGATCATGATATTAATTAATCTCATAATTCACATGATATTTGATAGTATGTTACATAGTTTTTGTTTGTAATGATGTCCTCAATTTTATGCACAAATCTTAGTCTTTTAAGGAAGGTAGAAAACTTTTCATACTATATTTTACATTTTTTTAAAAGATTTTATTTATTTATTTGACAGAGAGAGATCACAAGTCGGCAGAGAGGCAGGCAGAGAGAGAGGAGGAAGCAGGCTCCCCGCCGAGCAGAGAGCCTGATGTGGGACTGGGTCCCAAGACCCTGAGTTCATGACCTGAGCAGAAGACAGAGGCTGAACCCACTGAGCCACACAGGTACCCTGTATTTTACATTTAATGAGCAAATTAAAGTATCTTAGAATGTTTAAATCTCGTCAAAAGTTCATACTAGTATAAAGAGATGTTTATTTGTGTTACTTTTTTGTAATAATATTTCTGATATAACTACTGCATCATGAACACAGGGTCCAAAAGTAAAATATAATAAAGTGAAAAGATATAACTGGGCTGATTAAATGATTTCCAAATCCTAGTACCATAACTATAATATAATCTGTGAAGATGGGTTTGATGTTTCAAAAGACATTTCTGCTATGATTTTTTCAACTGACCCTTTAATAGCATTTCAAAGGGAATTACAATGCAGTTAAATATCCACACTTCACTATTCATACTTACTGGCGTTTAGTATAATTCAGAAACACAGGGAAGGGGATTGATAGTATTACAGATTGTACTGGCAGCCATTTCATTCAATTAGATTTTTATCATATAGAATAGATATTTAAAAAGTAAAGGTGACACAAGTGAATGAAAGTGAAGGAATATTCTGTTTGCAGATCATAGAAACTTCTTTTGTGTTAAACGAACAAGTAGGTGATTTTTCCAGTATGACTTGACAGAGCATGTAAATTACCTGGCAATACAAAGCCTCGGAGACTAAAGCAAGGGAAACTGCACAGGATGCTAAGGTTCAGGGAATGTGGCATCACCTTTCAATAAGGTAAGAATTGATGTGTATGCATCAGTGAAACTGTGCTGCTCACCATAAAAGAGGTCCCAAGACAGAAATAGTAATATGGGCTTTTGCACACTGCACTATAATTTAAGCTCTCTACTTTTATTTTCCAGACAAAATGTGAGAAAATAGAGTTCAGCATGTTTCAAATTGCAGGCAATCTTAGACTGAGCTATATTAGGAAGAGACCATGGGTCCCAGACTTACGAGATGCATAATCTTTAATAAATAATTTTTAAAAGTGTCTCAGTTTTGTTCTTAGTAAAATAGGATTAATATCTACAACATAGAGCTGTGGAAAGAAATAAATTAGAGTGTTGTTTATTAATAAACCCAGTATTGCAGCTAAGAAAACAGCATGTTATGTTTTCAAGAAATGCTCTTAGTTCACCTACCATGAGACAATTAGAAAAAGCATGCTATTGCTTCCCTCCTTTTTTATAAAATTTATTTATTTAATTTTCTTTCTTCTTTTTTTAGATTTTATTTATTTGATTGAAAAATAGAGAGAGAGCACAAGCAGGGGGAATGGTAGGCAGAGGGAGAGGGAGAAGCAGGCTCCCCACTGAACAGAGCCTGACATAGGGCTCGATCCCAGCACCCTGAGGTCATGACCTGAGCTGAAGGCCTTAACCAACTGTGCCACCCAGGTGCGACTATAAAATTTCTTTAGGAGGACATAGAAGTCTCCACATTGATTCAAGCTGCATAAGAGAAAGTAGGAGGGCATAAGAAATCAAATACAGAGAGATAAATATAAAGGTGAGGAAGTATGAGAATAAGGGAGAATATTAAGTATAAATAAAACAAGATTAATAGTTAGTGTTAATAGACAGTGACTGGCTCCAATATTCATTTCACATTCTTTCTGTGTGCCTTTCTGTACAGCAGAGTCTGGCAGGGAAAGAATACATTTGTGAAACTCCCTGGCTGCTAGGGTTTTAGATGACAGTTGCATTTTGCCAATTAGACAGACTCACAGAAGGTTTGGAAGGGAAAAAGGGCAGAGCCTGTGCTTTTCTCCATGGCATGGCCATGGAGACATTCATCTCTTTCTTTTTCAGCAGCACTAAATAAGTTTCCAGTGCCCCATCATCGTTTATGTAGGTGAGGAGGAGCCACAATGGAAGTAAGTCTGGCATGGTTCTGAGTCCGCCAGCCATAAAGGTAGCTTTCTCATCGTTGCCATTTGGTGAGTGTAGTAACTCCTTGACTGTAGAGGTATGCTGACCATGCTATGTGGAGTGGGTCTCAAGGTAGTGGCTTCTCAGCATAGAAAAGACATTAGCTCCAATGGGTAATTCCATTCAGTGGCAGTAGCACAGCAGCTTTGTGATTCATTCCTAACAGCTTGATCTAGAATTCTTTCTTTAACCGTATTAAGGTATTAAATAACCTATAAAAATTCCTTTCTATTTAAAAAAGATAAGAGAATTTTGTTCTCTGAAACTAAACCATGTACAGAGAGATTCTCATAAAGCTTCATAAAAGGTATAATCGATGGAGGAATTACATGAATGAACAATAAATTAGGCCATTTGAAAGATAACACTTGTGTGCTTAAGTCTTACTGCTTATTTTTTTTTCTTTTTTTTTGGTTTGACAAACCAGGAGAGACTTAACTACAGGAAACAAACAAGTTGCTAGAGGCGAGGTTGGTGGGGAAGTAGGGTAACTGGGTGATGGGCATAAAGGAAGGCACATGATATGATGAACACTGGGCGTCATATGCAACTGATGAATTACTGAACTCTACATCTGAAACGAATGATGATCTATATGTTGGCTAATTGAATTTAAATTTAAAAAGCCTTACTGTATTTTATTTTTTAAGGCAATATATTTCACTCAAATAAAAAAGGGATGAAAGGATGAAATACAGAAAATAATGATTGATCATCCATTATATATGTTATACAAGGCAATATACACTGATAGAAGAAAAAGTAGTTTAAATGAGTTAACAATCTATATAGGGAGTGACATGTCCACTTAAGTATAAAAAAGTGAATGCTAAAAAGCACAAAAAAGAAATAGAATGCTCTGTAACATAGAGGAGAAGGAGAATAATTTTGTGTTTGGTGATGACAGAAAGATAATAGTTACTTCTCATGATTATGGTGATTGCAATATTTTGGGAATAGGTTTCACAAAGTGAGATGCACACAAGTTTTCTGTGATTAACAGATTCTCTACAAAGAAAGGGTATCATAGTAATATGTTTGGGAAAACTAGGTTAAATCTAAATATATTTTATTTTCCTAGGACTCTTCAGAGACACTAATAACTAATGCACCTCAGGTATCTCCAAGAAAGGAACACAATCCACAATATTTCATAATTTTTTTGACAACGGAATGCAGTTTTCATGAACTATCTGTCAGGAGCACTGTTCTAAGGAAAAGATTTTGAAAATAAGATGTGGCATAAGGTAAAGAATAGAGATATTTATAAATACAGAAAAATGGCCATTGTGCATGTAATGCATTGAGAAAAATCAGACCACGATAAATGCTCACTGTTATAACTAATTTGTTGCTAAACTGCAAAGAATGTGGACAACAAATATCTGCAATCTAGGAGAAGTCATGGATTTTTATTTTTTTAAGAGAATCAGTTGGGTGTAAAGGAGAGCCACAGATAAGAATAATCATATGGCATCACGGTAACAGAAAAAACTACTAATCCTGATGGCATGCTAGCTCTGGAAACCAAAAAAGATTTTTTTTTTCTCTGAAGACAGAATTATTAAAAATCTTTATGTTCTCCAAGAAAATCTGCTATGCAGTACACATATACGCACACATATACACACATAACACTAGCAAAACAGAATTCTCTGCATTCATTTCTCAATAAAAGTCAAAAACCCATCTCGGGAACTTTCTTCAAAATGTTTTGGGGCTATGAATAAAAACTACTTAATTTCATGCTTTGAAATTAAAGGTGTTCTTTTCAGCCACTATTTTTTTTCCAGTATGGCTCATTATGCTTTATTTAAGGATTAAAATATATATTTAAGTTTATAGTTTTTTAAAGTACACAAATAACAATTATGGTAATAATTAGGGGTGCCTGGCTGGCCCAGTCAGTGGAGCCTGTGACTCTTGATCTTGGTGTAGTGAGTTTGAGCCCCACACTGGGTGTAGAGATTACTTAAAAATAAAAGCTTAAAAAATTATAATAATAATTAGAAAAATAAGAAAAATAAACATAGCTAATAATTACTGAATGTTAATTATCTGTCAGGTGCTATTTTAAATGTTTTTTTGTTTGTTTGTTTGTTTGTTTTATATACAGGAACTACTTTGTCTTCAAAATAAACCTATGAGTAGGTACCATTCATACCTCAATTTTATGGATTATGAAACTCAAGCCACAGAGAGTCTGGTCCTTTCCTCAAAGACACTGTTTTCTGGCTATAGGCCAGGCTGCTATAGTAAAAAGACAAACATACAGTGGCTTAAATAAGATAGAAGCTTATCACTTGTCTGGCTGTGCAGAGCTACAGTCAATTTAGGAAGGTAGCTTTATTCCACCATATCATCTGAGACCCAGATTCTTTCTACTAGTAGGTCTGTTATCCTTAGGATGTTGCCTTCATTGGTATGGCTTACGCTAGTTCTTCACCACCATGTCCATACTCCAGCCCACTGGAAGGGTATAAGTAGAGTGGAAGGCAAGGAGGTATTTTGAAAAGGTGAGATCCAGAAAGTGCCTACATCACTTCCTCTCATACCCTATGAGCCATTACTTGGTCATATGACTTTCCCTAGGTCAAAGGGAAGAAGAATATCAAGAGGGGCTTAAGTGGGTAGGAGAAGAATAAATGAAACAAGATGGGATTGGGAGGGAGACAAACCATAAGTGACTCTTAATCTCACAAAACAAACTGAAGGTTGCTGGGGGGAGGGGGTTTGGGAGAAGGGGGTGGGATTATGGACATTGGAGAGGGTATGTGCTTTGGTGAGTGCTGTGAAGTGTGTAAACCTGGTGATTCACAGACCTGTACCCCTGGGAATAAAAATATATGTTTATAAAAAATAAAAAATTAAAAAAAATAAAGAGGGAATGAGAGAGAATGAATACTGGGGATAGTTAGCAATCAAACAATCCTAGTAAATCACCCGGGCATTCATTCACTAATTAATAGAGAGCTGAGATACAAACTCAGTTCTATCTTCCTTAGACCTTAGGTGGTATTCTACATCTAAAACCAATCAGTGAAATAGGTACTATTAATGCTCCAAGAGATTAAGTTATCTATTTATGCTCCAAGAGATTAAGTTATCTCTTTCATTATCAGCAACTAGTCAGAAGCATTTCAAGATATGAAACCATGTCTCTGGCATATGGATGATTTTTTTTAAATAACAATGAATACACTTTTCTATCATTAGCAATGTGTTAGTCTTTAAGTTACGTATATGATTTTTAGAAAACCTTGTGCTCTACAGATGTATCACTCTATTCAATTTATTTACTGATTTAGTTGTGATCCTCAGTGATTGTTATCTTTTTTATTTAAAAGAGATTGAATAGTCTTCAAAAGAATTCTCTTTTGTAACTTTTTCTGGGAAAAAAATTAATTGGATGAATTTTGTTTTAACTTACAATAGCTTTTCCAGGAAAAAATACCTCTATAAATCAGAGGGTTACCTGCACTGACAGTAGTCCATGAAACCTATTTCCTAAATTTGCCAGTCATACGTTGTTCAAGCTTTAAATGAGAATCAGTATGCAAATCAGATAAGTTATGTATAATAAGTTAGTCTCTTTTTAGGTCAGTATCTATAGAAGTGCATATCCAAATAAAACTTCTCTCTTGAATCTCACTAAATTTAAATCTCAGCAGAGAGGTAAGGATCAAACAGAGAGGGCCAAGATCAAATTGAGAATAAAGTAATCTTCTACATCCCTTGAGCTCCCACTACCAGTGATGATAGCAATCAGAGGGGATGCCTTTCTTGTGCTGGGAACTGAGGGCGATAAAGTGAGGGCACCAGTCTTTAGTGCTCTCTATCTGGGTCCTTTCATAACTACTAAAACGTACTTTAAAAATTTCAGGTACATTAGTAGTGCCATAGGGAGTTGAAAGCTCTTTTCATACCATTTTAGCAGTCATTTGGCTGTATCACAGGTCACTGTTTCTTGTATGCTACAGTAAACCTCTACCTAAAAGTGTCAGCCTGACTGTGAGAAGCTATCAACTATCTGCATGGTTGACAGGACTCCAAGAAAAAATACTGTCTCACAAACCAACCAAGCTCTCTGCTTCATTAAATAGTAGCAACAGTCCTTAAAGATCAATGAATATTTGCAAATGCATTTTGTTTATCCCTACCCATTACATATTTATAACAGTGCATGTAATGATGAGCTTAGATACTGATTTGTAATGAAAAATAATACTCAAATTTGTCAAAGTAATTTGCTTTTTAATTTTTTTATCCTAGTTTATTGTACAAACCTAATACTATAAGAAAATTAGTATAAAATTGAAAGTATAAGCAGGTGCTGTTCCTCAAAAGACTACTTCATATATTTCTAAATAGTAGAGAAATTATGCTCTAGGCCTATAACATAACCAAGTTTTGCTAGTTCATAAGCTTTCCAAGCTCATAAATTTTTAAAAGTATTATAAAGAGTTAATGAGATATAATGATGGTTGTTATGTATACACAAGCACCATGTATTGTGTAGAAATTCTAATAGCTTTCATATGCTTATTAAAATGATTCCAGAAAATATCTAGTCTCCTGGACTTCAGCAGTAAGACCTTGAAATCCAATCTCCTTGGCTTGATTTCTACTATAAATACTATGCAAATTCATGTATTCAAATGTTCATTTACTCAACAATAAATTTCAACAGTTCCCTGTCCAGTCACTGAGCTAGCACTGAGAATACAATAATGGGCAAAGAATACATAGATCCCACTCATGTCTTTTAGAGCCTAACAAAAGAGAAAGCTGTCAATGAAATACTTATACATGTATAAAAATTATAAATTGTGTTGTTTCTATAAAGAAAAAATATAGATATTAATTAGGGGGTAAATACAGGTTGAATGATTTAATCTGTAGCAAGAGAAGGATCCTTTGAAGATGTAAATGAGGCCTCAAATTTTGCAAGAATGATGTATGCAAGGGTAGAGCAGGAAGGAAAATATGAACTGACGCAGAAAGATGAGGGAGAAGCAGGTACTCTGAATTAGGGAGCATTGAGCTGTCCATATGCTTACCTTCCAAAGACTGAATTTTAAGGTCTTAAGCTTGAGCTTCATTTATTTAAGTAGGAGTCTCTATTTGTGGTCCTTCTTTGTATTTTTGTGAGATGTTTCCTTCCTCATTTAGTAAGAAAACAACTTAAAAATCTTTGATTTTGTTGTTGTTGTTTGTTTGTTTGTTTGTCTTTCGACTGGGCAAGTGAAGGTGCAGGTTAAGAAATACATTTCTAGTCTCCCTGCGGCCAGGCAAGATCATGGGATTCAATATTGTCCAAAGCTATGGAGCTGAAGTGTTATATTTAAATTCCATGAAGTGTCTTTAAAGAAAAGGCCAGAAGAGGGACATGAGAGCTAGAGCACAAGTACCCACTGGATCATGAAGTGATGCCATGTACAGAGAATACTGTGGGAGAAATCTAAGGAGTCTGATTGCTTGATGGGTTAATCTTACCAGACTAAACTTCCTACCCCTATTTTTTTGTTGTTTTTACCTAAAAAAGATAGAAGTATGTCCTTAGATTTGACATTACATTCTCTATCCAGCAGCCAGAGTGATCCTTCAAAAACTTAAATGAGATTATGCCTCTTCTCCACTTAGATCCGCAAAGTTGTCTCGTCTTATTCATAAAAAAGCAAAGTCTTTAAGGACTTCAAGGTCCTTTGTAATTCTGTGTCATCCATCAGCTCTCACCTTCTTTCATTGCCTTGCCACTACATGGGCTCCCTTTTTAGTCTTTAAACAAGAGCAGATACTCTCCTACCTCAGGGTCTTTGTATTTGCTATTCCCTCTCTTAAAAACAAATATTCTCTCAACAACCCTATGACTGATTACCTCATTTAATCCCTATCCCTTCTAGTATTTTTTTTTATTTTAATTTAGTTTAATTCTTTTCAGTGTTAAAAAATTCATTGTTTATGCACCACACCCAGTGCTCCATGCAATATGTGCCCTCATAATATCCACCACCAGGCTCATCCAACTCCCCACCCTCTTTGCCTCCAAAACCTTCAGTTTGTTTTTCAGAGTCCACAGTCTCTCATGGTTTGTCTTCTCTTCCGATTTCCCCCAAAGTACTTCTCCTCTCTATCTCCCAATGTCCTCTGTGTTATTCCTTATGTTCCACAAGTAAGTGAAACCGTATGATAATTGACTCTCTCTGCTTGACATATTTCACCCAGTATAATCTCTTCCATTTCTGTCCATGCTGATACAAAAGTTGGGTATTCATCCTTTCTGCTGGAGGCACAATACTCCATTGTATACATGGACCATATCTTCTTTTTTTAAAATTTTTAATTTTTTAAAATTTCTTTTCAGTGTTCCAGAATTCATTGTTTATGCACCACACAGAGCTCCATGCAGTACATGCTCTCCATAATACCACCACCAGTCTCACCCAACCTCCCACCCCCCACCCCTTCAAAACCCTCAGATTGTTTTTCAGAGTCCTGAGTCTCTCATGGTTCATCTCCCTCTCCAATGTCCCCCAACTCCTTTTTCCTCTCCATATCCCCATGTCCTCTGTGTTATTTCTTATGCTCTACAAATAAGTGAAACAATATGATAATTGACTGTCTCTGCTTGACTTATTTCCCTCAGCATAATCTCTTCCATTTCTGTCCATGTTGATACAAAAGTTGGGTATTCATCCTTTCTGATGGAGGCATAATACTCCATAGTGTATATGGACCACATCTTCCTTATCCATTTGTCCATTGAAAGGCATCTTGGTTCTTTCCACAGTTTGACAACTGTGGCCATTGCTGCTATCAACATTGGGGTTCAGATGGCCCTTCTTTTCTCTACATCTGTATTTTTGGGGTAAATATCCAGTAGTGAAATTGCAGGGTCTTAAGGTAGCTCTATTTTTAATTTCTTAAGGAATCTCCACACTGTTTTCCAAAGTGGCTGCACCAACTGTATTCCCACCAACAGTGTAAGGGGGTTCCCCTTTCTCCACATTCTCTCCAACACTTGTTGTTTACTGTCTTGTTGATTTTGGCCATTTTACCTGGTGTGAGGTGGTATCTCAATGTGGTTTTGATTAGAATTTCCCTGATGGCTAATGATGATGAACATTTTTTCATGTGTCTGTTAGACATTTGTATGTCTTCTTTGAAGAAGGGTCTGTTCATGTCTTCTGCCCTTTTTTTTTTTATGTTATTATCTGTTTTGTGTGTGTTGAATTTGAGGAGTTCTTTATAGATCCTGGATGTTATCCCTTTGTCTGTAGTGTCATTTGCGAGTATCTTCTCCTATTCCGTGGGTTGCCTCTTTGTTTGGTTGACTGTTTCTTTTGCTATGCAGAAGCTTTTGATCTTGATGAAGTCCATAAAAGTTCATTTTCACTTTTGTTTCCTTTGCTTTTGGAGGAATATCTTGAAAGAAGTTGCTGTGGCCTATGTCAAAGAGGTTACTGCCTAAAGACAGTCTCTTCAATAAATGGTGCCGGGAAAATTGGACAGCTATATACAGAAGAATGAAACTTGACTATTATCTTACACCATACACAAAGATAAACTCAAAATGCATAAAAGACTTTATGTGAGGCAGTAATCTATCAAAATCTTAGAGGATAATGTAGGCGGTAACCTTCTAGTATTTTTTTAAATCTTTTTCAAAGATTTTATTTATTTATTTGACAGAAATCACAAGTAGTCAGAGAGGCAGACAGAGAGAGAGAGGGGCAAGAAGACTCCCTGCTGAGCATAGAGCCTGATGTGGGGCTCGATCCTAGGACCCTGAGATCATGACCTGAGCCGAAGGCAGAGGCTTTAACCCAGTGAGCTAGCCAGATGCCCCTAAATCTTAATTGCCTTCCATGACCATTCTAGATAAAATTAAATCACACAGAGCACTCTGCTTTATTAAATTTTCTCTTCTGTCTTATTATTTTCTTTTAAATTACCTACCACTCACTGATTTCCTTCTTTCCTTTCCTCCATCCTTTCTTCATTTATTTTCCTTCTTCTACCATTAATCATAAGGTTAGAACAGCAGTGACTATAACCTAGAAGTTAACATATAAAATATTTATTGAATGTAGAAATAAAAATCTTTATAAACTTCATGCTATTTCAGTATAGGTTACTGTTACAATAACATAAATAAAAGCTGATGTTTTCCTATAATTTTAGCAGAAAAAGCCTTGACAGTTTTTTAGATCACTGAAGTCTACTGACAATATTTTTCAGCTGCTTACCATCTCCCACCCCATACATATAAAAACCAACACCTCAATAACACTGCTGTAGGGAAATTTGTAACACTGGATAGAGGAGAAAGAAAGTGTATGAGTCAGGAATTTGGCACTTTCTTGATTTCAGGGACACAATACCTTTCTTAAACATTTTGCTAAGGAAGTGGGTGATTTCAGTTGAGTTGTATTTGATGTATCTTCACCAGCTGTGTATTCTTGATAGAGAGAGGAGAAAGAGGGGAAGGTGAAGGAAGTAGAGAAGTTAGTCTATCCATATTTCATGAGACCTTCCCTGTGGGCTCTGCAGTTGCCATTAGAGCTTACACACAAACATAGTGTCTCTCACACTCCAAGGACCACTGACATAGAATCAGTGTCAAGATGTACAGCATGAGAGATTTTTTCAGGTCTGCACTTTGATGGCACTTAGAAACAAAATATTTGGTCACTTTTGACCTCCATAACCCTTGAAGCTGTGGTTTGGACCACATGTGAATTGTCTAGTATCATCATGAATACTGTTTCCTAAAGATTTCAATTACTATTTCCTATGTCTGACTAAACAGAGCTATGAAGAAGCCAGAACACAGAGTTAAAATTAGAAAATACAGTGAGACAGTATAAATAGCCTGCTGCTACTTTCCTACTCTAATTTAATCAGTAGTTCCGTATTATAAAAAACCCACACAAGAAAAGTTAATCACAATTTATAATATAAAAACTAGAAAGAAGTTCAAATCTGAATAATGTGCTCTTTCTTTAGCATGGATATCTTCTAGCATAAGGCAGACAGAAAATCAATTCTAGAAATTTTTTTGTTTGCAGTGATCAAAATTTGGATATAAAATAATTGACCTAGTATCGAATCTAGTTAAAATGGACATTAATTCAAAACATGAGATAGAGGTTCATGTAGGATTGCCAGACAGTGGATTTAATTAATAAGGAAACTTTAGTCACTTCTCTATATAAACAAGCACCTAGTATAGTGAATAATTAAAGACTATTGCATTATGTTAGTGTAAAACCTGTCTTTTTAATGAATGTTAGACATAGCAAAACTTGATCATCTAGAATCTCATGATCAAGTGTACTCATGGCTATCTGTAAAGTTTTTATGAACAAATTAGGCTCACAATATCATTGCCTAATAGCAGATGTGATTTTATAAGCTTGAAATACAGGATTACACAAAAATGTGCTTTTTGGTTCACTATACTGAAGTGAACTATAGTTTCCTTCCAGATGCCATAGGTTGGGGGTCTCCCAGGAAATAACTGGTGAAATGGAGATGTGAATAAAGGAGATTAATTAGGGCACAGGCTCTCAGGGCTACCAGGAATTTTAGGGTATGTGAGGAGAAGGAACAAGAAGGGACAGAGCTAGAGAGATAAGGTGTGGTGGTGCCTAACCTCAAGGTTGCCCTGGAGAGTTTTCCTGGGTGAGAGGGTTGTGCCTTCATACTCTCATGTTATTGGTCATTGTATGTTGGCTTCCCAATGAAAGGAAAACAAATCCTGAATGAAGGCTACCTCAGCCAAAGCATCTCTCAAAAAAGACTGAGAGTTTGGTTTGGACAATCTTCCCAGCAATGAGGGAAAGAGATCCTTCAGTCCTGAAGAGAGATTTATTACTAGTTATAGAGGAACTCAAGGCTTTTAATACAAGTTCCATTCTCCATGAGCTTGATACCATAGATGATACATATATAATTATATAAAATTACTCTTAATGCTGAAATTAGGTATATTGTATCAATTAATATATTTAATTAACTCATAATAGAAATTATTTAGAGACACATATGATGTAAAAATCAAGAGCAATGAATATTTACAAAAGTGAGGAGGTCATCACAGATAGAAGTATTAGAGAAAGCAATTTTCCATTATATTCCATATAAAAATAGGGGCACCTTGTTGGCTCAGTTGGGACAGCATGTGACTCTTGACCTCAGGGTTGTAAGTTTGAGCCCCACATTGGATGCAGGGATTACTTAAAAATAAAATATTTTTTTAAAAGACCTATGAAAATAAATAGGATTTTAACATCTGGAGATAAAGGAAAAAAAAATTTAAGGTGTAAAGAACAATTGTTAGCAAAAGCATGCAAATAAATATGGAGTGAGACTTGTCAGATAATGAGCAACAAGCCCAGTCTGACAGAATATATGTTATATTAAAAAAAAAAAAAAAGTTTGGGGAGATAATGTCATAAAGGAAGTTGGTATACATTTGAAAGCCCAGATTTTTTCTGGAGATATTACTGATTTCCACTGAAAGATCACCTACCTCTTTGTTTATGAATAGAGGGAAGGAATGACATTTTAAGACATGATCTTCTCTCTAACTATTATAGCCAACTGACCTTTTCCAATAATTCCATGTGTTCTCTAGAATCCTGTCTTTAGAGTAAACAATCAAAATGTTTTTCTTTTGCTGGTGGGCCTCTTGACTGGTTGTTATTCAAAGGGACTAAAACTTTTAAATAAAAACTTTTAAATAAAAACTATTTTTATTGGTCATCCTAGGAAGAGTAATTTACCTTAAACAGTCCATTATTTGTTTTCAGAATGTTTTTATACCAGATTTTTTTGTTGTTGTTCTCCAACATAAATAGTTTTAATCTATGCTAAATTTCACACTTGATCAAAGTAAGACCATTCTTCACATCTATATAGGTTAAGTCTATCCCCTATGGACTCAACAGATATTGAAACAAGAGGAAATACTTTGGTTAAAATATATTTTTAAAAAATATAAAGAAAAGAAAAAGGAAAAGGAAACCATCATGGCCATAAAGACACTGCTATCAAGTACTGCAAACTGAGTAGTACAGCTTTGACCACCTAAATTCAGGTGTCCCAGTTAGGAACTTTTTTTTTTTTTTTTTTTTTTTTAAGATTTTATTTACTTGTTTGACACAGAGAGAGACAGCTAAAGAGGGAACGCAAGCAGGGGGAGTGGGAAAGGGAGAAATAGGCTTCCCAGGGAGTAGGGAGCCCAAAGCAGTGCTCGATCCCTGGACCCTGGGTTCAGGACCTGAGTGGAAGCTAGATGCTTAATGACTGAGCTTCCCAGGTGCTCCACTGAGGAACTATTTTTATTCTAATCTTCCAGATAAGTGAATTGCCAGAGGTTCCTCAGTCGGTAGTGAAGTCCAGGTTTAAACTCAAGATGTTTATTCTGAAGACAACATCCCTATTGGCATAAAAGGAAGTAAGGCTTACATATTAAGGAATTTATTCTGTTAAAGTCAGGCATGCTCAACTCAAAAGGCCACACTTATTAACTATTAAACTATGTGGTAGCACATCAAAGCTTATTTAACAGAGTTAAGAAACATTGTCTAACAAGATTTAAAATCTAGATGTTGTAATAAAAAATGATTTTTGTGGGTTTCCAAATAGCCACAGAATATAACACATGTGAAAGTCAAAAGTAAGGTACTAATGTACCCTGTATCTTGCCAATTCATTATCGTTCACTTCCATTTGATGAAATGAATGTATTGCATGTTCTTCTTCAAACCTCTAATACCCCTCTCCCGATTTTCAGCTGATGATCTAGACAGATTTTCAAAATCCAAAACAATCAAAAGAGAACAGATCTCTTTTCCCAACCCAGACCTGTCAGTCTACATTTATAAGTTTTTATCTGCCCTCCTTATTGGCTTAATAAATATCTGTGTACTTATCTAAGAGAGTCTTAAGTACATGCACTCTGGATCCCATTACCTCTTATCTACACAAGGGCTTAGGTCCTTAGGTAATCTGTTCCCTGTCTTGTATCATCAGTGTTCACTTCTGCATTAGTTTTAGACTTTGCATCTCAAATATTCTCTTGATATTACATTCCTCTTGTGCTTCTTTGTTTCCCTCATAGAAAAACATCTCGAAGAGGATTATCAATGCTTGTCAATTCTGTTTGATTCCACTCGCCCCCAATGACACTACCCCTACCATACATACAACCTTTCTTCCTGCCAAGCTTCTCTCTGTTGACAGTTTGTCCTACTATTCCTGCTAAACCTTTCTTGCAGAGGTCACCAGAGACTTTTATCTCGCTTAGATCCAATGGTAAATTCTTTTCACCATCTTATTAAACTTTTCAGCAGTATTTGACATAGCTTACTCTTCCCCCTTCTGAAAACATACCTTTTTGGCTTCCAGCAAACAACAGTCTTCTGTTCTTCATCCTGCCTCAATGGCTGCTCTTTCTTAATAATGTTTTCTTACTCTTCCACCTCCAACCACTCAACACTGAAAATTAAGAGCCCCTGAGCTGAATTTCCAGCCCTTTATTCTTCTTTATCACACTATCCCAATAGATGATCTCATCTATTCTCATGTCTTTAAACATGATCTGTATGTTGATTTCCAATTTTATAAATTCTGAACTGACCTTTCCCCTTAATCCCAAATTCATATACTTAACTCATTTATTTTCAACTTTCTTTTGATAAGAAAAAAAGAAAAAAGCAGCCCCTGATACCTAGGATGGTTCCATTTTTCTTGATATTTGCAACCAGTCCATCAAGATGTCTATCTCCAAAGGAAATTTTGATTCCTTTCCACCATCTCCACAGATGTTCCATAGTCATCTTTGGACTAGATAACGCAATATTCTCCACACTATCCACAAAACATTGAATTTTAAAAATCTGTGCCTTCTACATTGCATTCCCCTTGCAGATCCGAGTAATCATAAAAACATGAAATATTTTAATGCCATTTCATTGTCATTACATACATTCTTGCAATAATTTACACTTAAAAAGTAAATCAAATGCAAGATTCCAAGATAAATGGCTCCTGAGTACTTCAACAATAATATCTGAAAAGGCTTTGCCCTTTAGTTTCCTTGTTTCATCCACACATGTTTTCCTTTTTCTCCCTGATACATCAAGCTTTTTTTTTGCCTCAGCTCATTGCATCTTTTCGTATGCTGTAGCAACATTCATGACTCCTCACCTACATCTTCAAATGGAGGTTCTCTCACTTGGTTCAAGTTACTGTTCAAGTGATTCTTCAAAGAGACATTTCCTAGCAACTCCATCAAGAACGGCTCACTCCATCCCAGTTACTCTGTAATATTGTATCTATTTATCTATTTTATTTTTTGTAATAGTTCTTAGAAAATATGAAATTATATTCACTAGTACTTATTTACTTGTCTATACAATGGTAGCATCCTAAAAGAAGAGACATTCTCTGCCTATTTCTTCACTATATCCCTAGTGCTTAAAGTGGTGCCTGAAACAGAAATTAATGCTTGATTGACCGATTTTTAGGAGTGACAATAGGTATGCATTAAGTATCCCAAAAATGGTAGAAACAAAGTTTAAAATTCATTTGCATATTATATCTACTGGAGCTCAGCCAGTGGCCAGAAGGCTGGTTTGATGTCCATATTTGAGGTCTAGACTCCGGAGATAAGACCAGCACTAATGGCTACTGAACATCATCGGCTCTGCCTGTAGTTCATGGCATGGCCTTAGACATAGGCTCTAGCCACTGCATAATGCAGCCCTCTCCATAGGGGATATATCCATTAGTTACAGTATGAAGCACAGACAAGGTCAATTTAAGAGTGTCACATGCACACATGGGAAGTAATAACAGAAGTGATGCTGTCAGGAAAATGAATTCCTTTTTTTTTTTTAAATTCACAATAGGTGTAAAATAAAATATAAAATATATGCAGGTATAAAAGCAACTACTGTTGGGAAAGATCACTTACATGAAAGAAAATGTGTACTATCAGAGAAATTTTTTTTTTAAATTTAAGCTAAAAACAAAACCTCATCTAAATAAGTCCAGGAAGTTGCTATCTTTACCCAATAGCCAGTCATTTTATTTTTTTTAAGGACTTCATTTATTTAACTATTTGAGAGAGGGAGAGTGAGTGTACAGAAACAGGGAACAACAGAGGGGAGAGGAAGAAGTAGACTCCCCTCTGAGCAGGGAGCCAGACTTGGGCTCAGTCCCAGGGTCCTGAGATCACAACCTGAGCTAAAGGCAGATGCTTAACAGACTGAGCCACTCTGGCAACCCCAAATGGTCATTTTAACTCTGGATGCTAACATGTTATTTCTAAAACGACAAAATAAATAAATAAATAAATAAATAAACAAACACTATTTCTAAGACCACTGATGCAAAACAAATCAAAACCACATGAGTAATTCTTAATGATAATCATTAACCCTTATGTCATTTTTATATGCTGTCCCAGCACTGGTTTAAGTGCTTTAGTTACAATAATTACTTTACAATGAAGTCCTTACCATCACCACTGCCATTTTACAGATGAAGGCATAAATTATATAATTTACTGACCGATTTGGGTTTAAACCCAGGTAGTTTGATCCTACAATACATGTTCCTCACATATACTCTGTATTTCCTCTCATGTGGGTAAGCTCCTATTCTTCAGAGCTGTCTTACTTCCTTCTACCATGCTCCAGTCCCTTGGTATCTGGGTAGATTCCATAAGATTTTTCCCTGCGATGGGGAGGTCTGAGTCTTTTTCTAACCCATAATCAAATTGACTCAGAACTTCTCTTCTCAAAACAATACAGCAGCCACTAATGTCCTTAGTACTCTTAAGACTACAAGATTATGAAATGTCCAATACTGCAAGTTACATTAGTTGTACAAGACACACATCACATTCTGTTACTAGGGCAAAAAAACTGAAGGATTTATCCAGCAAAATAAAAACATTAAGTGTTCCATAACGCATTACTGGTTTGCATGCTAACTTTTATAGAATTAGCAGAAATCAGAGATGGTTTACGCATTAGAAATATGCAAAATAAGTTCCTTCCTTCCTTCCTTTCTTTCTTTTCTTTTCTTTTTTTTTTTCAGAACAAACACTGGAGAACTTTCTTCATACTGTCATTATCTAGGTATTACTACTACCAATACAGACAAGAGACTTTCTAATTCTATAGTTAAGTGATGAAAATTGTACCCTTTTTTTTTTTTAAAGATTTTATTTATCTATTTGACAGAGAGAAATCACAAGTACACTGAGAGGCAGGCAGAGAGAGAGAGAGAGGGAAGCAGGCTCCCTGCTGAGCAGAGAGCCCGATGCGGGACTCGATCCCAGGACCCTGAGATCATGACCTGAGCCAAAGGCAGCGGCTTAACCCACTGAGCCACCCAGGCGCCCCAAAATTGTACACTTTTTAAAACACCATCTGTATCTTTGGGGTAAATACCCAGTAGTGCAATTGCAGGGTCATAGGGAAGCTCTATTTTTAATTTATTGAGGAACATAACAAATAGCATGGAGAACAAGGGGAGATAGAGAGGAGAAGGGAGTTGAGGGAAATTGGAAGGGGAGGTGAACCATGAGAGACTATAGACTCTGAAAAACAATCTGAGGGTTTTGAAAGGGCGGAAGGTGGGAGGTTGGGGGAACCAGGTGGTGGGTATTAGAGAGGGCACAGATTGCATGGAGCACTGGGTGTGGTGCAAAAACAATCAATACTGTTACGCTGAAAAGAAATTTAAAAAAATATCTGATTTTCATAACATTCTCATACTTAGTTTAAATCCTCTTTATTTTTACTTTACTCTATTTTTTTATGATTTTCACACACATTTGTTCATTTCGGAGATCTTTTTTACTGTAGTCTTTTACATATGTGAGTTGCCATCCTTTCTTAAACTAAGTGATAGTAACTCCTTGAACTCTTCTTCAGAGCCCCTGATTTCCAGGCCTACTACACACTGTAGTTGGCATCTCTGGATCTCACACATGTCTATCCCTTCAGTTTTGTGGAAATTAAGTTGCACACTCATTCAAACTAAGACTTGTTTTCTGATATTTGCAATCATCCTGTTATGAAGACATTCGAGTATTTTTTTTTTTTTAATTTTAAACTGAACAAATGCCACTGGGTAAAAAACAAACAAACAGGGTGCATAATATATGAGCTTTCAGTAAAGTCACATTGCTTATTCACATTAACTGGATTCATACCAATCTGTTTTGTGTTCAGCCAGCTATTTTCTATTATACTCATCCCTTTTGAAAACAATGTCATTTATTATGTAACAATCCTGTAATGTTTCAAAGTCACAGGAAACCTTAGCTCTCTCCAGATTTTAGCAATTGCATCCAAAGTGGTATCACTCTGTATCTCATTGAAAATATTTTGACAATATAATTGAATAAATTCAGGCTAAAGACATATCTCTGAAGGACAATAACTGATATCTCTACAGTTTGTGATATTTGTTGGGTTTAATTCTTCCATTTTCTGAGTAGTTACTTAACTAATCATTGTCTTAAAATGGGTTTATTAGTTGAATTTTAATAAAGCAATTTCACATAGCAATCAATAGTAGTAAAAACTCTTTAGGTGTCAAAGTAAGTGCTATGAATTTTTCATTCATACATTTTTTTTCTTTTTTTATTTAATTAATAAATTTATATGTACCTTCTATGCTCATTACCAGACTGAATATTAAAATATAATTTTACAATGCATTGATTCAAAGGAGAATTGAAATAAATGAAATCCATATTGTAGCCCTTAAAAGTCTTAAGCTTGCTATCTCTTTTCTAAGCATATTTCTTCCAATTTCTGCAACGACATACACACTGACATAGAACTAGACAGAAATAGACATATACACACTGTACCTTTATTAATGAAACACTTTACACATTCACTTGCCATAATTTGTATATTTGATGGATATTTTAATATAAACTTATCAAATAGCAAACACTCTTTTACACACTGGTGGCCTAAAAAGAATCTTGTTTATATTATGCATGGTCTAGGATGTTTGTCAGTGTCAAAAAGAACCAAGTGAAAAAACTCACTTCAATAAAAATATATTGGAGTTACTGCTTTTCTTCTTAGATATCCTAAGATGCCACTCACAATATTCCTTTACTTCCTGGGGCATTTTAAATCCCATATCTATGATTCTACAGCTGTCAAATAATTTGACTTTGTCCACTCTAACATTTATTTTGCTGCTAAGTATCCATTCATACATTTCTTTAGTATTCTCCCCAAGAAATTTTATGTTTGTCACAGATCTCAAAAATTCAGGGATAATATGAACTCTTCTTATGCAAACATATAAATAAATGCACTTGCTTACTGTGTATGTCTCTTGATTTTTTTATTTTCCATACGGTTATGAGACAATATTGCTCAAAGTAAGAAATACTAAGGAAAAGTGAAAATATATATATATCTTGCTTCAAGGGAATGAAAAGCTATAAGGCTTGATTTTTTTATCATTATCTAAATTGCATAAATCTCCTCCAGTTATTTGAGAACTTCTTATATATGAGGTGCAGTATATATATATATATATATATATATATATATATATATATACTGTAAATCTGGCTCTATGTTCAGCATTCTACCCAAAGTCCTTTAGAGAAAGGATATTGTTTACAGCTGACATGCATTTACCAAGCACTGTAGCTTTGTAGGGGTGCTTACTTACTTAATCACAGAACTGCCTGTCTGAGACAGAGAAATTTGCACCTTTGCAAAATTCACTCCAAGGTCACTGCCAGCCCTCAGAACATTGGCTCATCTGGCTGTCATCCAAACTGTCTAGTGGCTATTGAAATCTCACGTTCCCTTGTCTACTTAGGTTATGATGAAGGATATTTCAGATTAGACTCTTCAAGGTTCAAAACATCAAGACATAGTTAATCAAAGAGTTGTTCATACTTTTTGACCATTACCTTTAAACTATTTAGTTATTAGAATGTTGAAATGGCTATGAATGTCAAAAGTCATTACAGTACAGTATAAGTTTGTATTTGAAAGTGTAGAGGTTGTTCATGTCTATGGATCATGGTTGACATTGAAGGCAAAGGTCAGAACAAGTGTGGGAAAAAGAGACACAAAATTGAGTCAGCATATATACTCTCGTTATCAACATTAAAAAGAAAGCTCAGTGGAAAAGAGAACACAGTTTCAATTTTGTCTATTTCTCAATACTACCTCTCTGTAGTTACTCAAGAATCTGTATTTGAAAATTCTACATTTTTATAAGCAAATGGTATGGACTAAGTTCCTTAATTATTTTAAAAATCAAGAAACTTTTTGTGTATATTTACAATAGTTACACAAATATTTTTGTTTTGATTATTGCTCTTTAATTGCATATTATTTGAAGGATAGTAGGGTTTTTTAGAGTAATTTATTTACTTTTTTTACTGCTTTGTTATAAATTTATCTCTTTAAAACTTTATATTATTTTTAATCTATATGTCTCTTCTTGTTTTTCTTAGTAGAAATATTTTAATAATTGTTGCTATCTAAACGATTTTAAAGCATAGTCAGGATGCCACCCATATTTCATCTTCTCAATCTATTTTCTATTATAATTCATTATTTATGTTTTTTCTTAATCAAATACATGTATAAGTTATATGTACACATAGTCTATATGTTTGCTTTATCCATTACTTATGCAAAGATGCATTTGCCAAGATCAACAAATGCTTTTCCAATTTTCTGGAGAAAAAAATGAGAAAAATGATTTTCTTATAATTAGTATTCTTTGAAGACACAGCAAATATTAGACACCCACTGAATAATTTACATTTGATTTGATGCAATCTGAAATTAAGTTTTATAAATAAAAAAATCAGTTATCTCTAAAAGTGTTTTCAATCAAAATATTTTAAAATACATATTTGAATTTCTGCTTAAATTACTACTACAAATGGAAAATGAAGTAAAGTCTTCCACAACTTTCTCTTACTGACATACTGAGGCTTCAAAATCTACAAATATTTCAAGTGAGAAATAAAACAGGAGTTCTCCCAAACATTTTTGTAGCACAGAATACATGAAAGTTACAGAATAGGCATTAAACTTCTAAATATAGAGGCTACAGACAGCTGACATAAGAAATATTCAGCTTCTCCTTCCATAACATCACCTCAAGAGCAGGGGTCTGGAATTATTAATATATGTTGAAGCTAAGTGTGTCATTCTTAGCACCGTATCTCTTGAAATCCTCCTTGGTCCATGTGAATGTCTAAGATGTCCTTTCACTGTTATTATTTTGAATTGAACTAATGTCCTCATTCATGAGTGCTGAATTTCCATATTCATTACTGATCCTAATGCCTTAACTAAAGCAACGAAGCTAGGTAGCAAAAGAAGGTTAGAAGCAGAAAGATTTGTTCCCTGTGTCAGGATCTGTTTGGGGGAAGTATTCCCAGCTGAATAAGGTAACAGTAGTCACTGAGTTTAGTGGACAAGCCAGAGTGCCTAAGATGGAGTGGAGGAGTGGTGGTTTAATCGTTTCTTGTAAACAGGTGGTATTAGGGTATGAGACATCTGAAAATGTCTGTAAGGCATATCGATTGATTTCTTCTCCAGCATCCATGCTTCTTCCTTTCCTCTCATTTTCTTTAGAAGAAAATGTTACAAATGTTGTGGAATTAATCTCACTTTCAGCTCTAACACAGGACTCTGATTTTAGTGCATCCATTGCTTTAAAAACAAAAGTTGGTTTAGAGATGGACACAAATCCAGCTGAGACCAAAGAGGTGAATCCCCAAACCTGTGCAGAGATTAGAGAAAGCATCCTTCCTACTCTTGGATAATATGCTAGAAGCTTAATCAAGCTAGAATACTTGGTTGTAGAAATTTTGCTACCAAACAGATGGGGTTGCTGGTGGGACAGAGATACATAGGTTCCCAGGATGAAGCTAACACCCTAGAAGTCAGCAGAAAATTAGAAGAGCCAGAGATGATGGTTTTCCTGAATCTGTACACCGAACCTTTGGATTTTCTGATTTTAAGCCAACAACATCACTTGGTTTATTTGTTTAAGCCAGTTTGGGGGCTTTGGTTTGGTTTCTGTGTTTGTATTTGGCATTTCTTAAACAAAATGTCTTAGATGACACAGTTTCTTAATGTATGCCTTAAGTATTGAGTTTGGAAACCCTGGAAAAAAAAGTATTCAGTATCTAAACAAGCTGCTACTTGTCATCAGGACATGACTACAAGTATGAGTCCTTGTCATGGGCTGGGCAGGACAAGACAAAATAAAGATGGAGCCAGGCAAAAACTTATCAGTGTTCTAGTCCTAGGAAGAGACAGAAGAAAAGGACACCTGGTTACTAAAAGCAGAAATCACACCATTGTGAATTCAAGTGTAGAAATTTCAGTAAGGAAAAATTATATCATTAAAGTTTGGAGGAAATCTATGTTCAGGAACCCAGTTGTGATCAATGAAGAATTGAGTTATGTTATAGCAGGTAGGAGTTGAAATAACTACATCTTAAGATCTAATATATAAGTCCACAACACTACCTGAGAAGATGGGTTGGTAATACATTCTATTGGATGTTCATTACTAAATGCTTTTTATTTCCTATCAGGATTTTTGTGAGACTAAGCTGACATTCAGTGAGGAAAAGAGGAAGGTCAGGAAGTTTGTAATGATTTCTTTTCCTGTATAATCATGGAAAAGCCTCATCTTAGAAAGTGTAATGGAAAAAGCAAAGAGAACTGGAAAAAAAGACGATCCAGCAAGGACAATCACAGATAAGAGCTGTAGCATGATTTTCCCCCCGACAACTTGCTAGATTTTATTTTTCTTGAGAATAGAGCTTTGCTTATTACTCTGTCAAGAGCATAGGAGGGTCCCAAGAAACACATACTGAATAATGCATTTTGTTTTACTGCTTCTTCTGAAACTTTAAAGCAAATACCATATAGCTTCTGGGGGAATTTGTTTTTTCTTTCTGTGTACATACCTCCCTAAATAAAAACAATTCCTAGAGAAATCACAAATCATTCTATCAAAAGCACTAAAGAACAAATAAAAATTAGAGATGAGGATGTTACTGAAAATAAGAACAGGACAAGATCTGCACATTCATCTTAAAAGTAACTTATTTTGTTATTCTACCATTATAAGAGGGCATTTGGCATCATCGTAGGTTAGATTATACCTAATTCTATGTTTGGGTTTTCTCTATAGTAAGGTCATATAAACTTTTCATCTTCAACTGAATTAATACTTATCCAGCCCTTACTGAGACAAACTCTCAAGGATTTGAGGATTTGTACCCTATGAATTCTCTATATGTTGGGTAAGTAAAGGGAAGGCAGTACTGTTGTCAACACTGATGCTCTGGAGATAATACATCCTTTCTATACACAACTTGTCCAATTGGCAAAAATTTCTGAAAAGAAATCTATGCATAGGAAGGATTAGGTAAATAAAAGGAAAAAGTTGTCCTCTTACAGAGATAGTAGCAGATAGCCTTAGGCCTTTAGATGTATCCAAGAAAATTATATCTCAAGGAAATAGAAAGATGTTAGGTCCCAGAGAAAAAGTGGCTTGTTTAAAGTGACATAGAAACTTAGTGACAGATCAGAAGTAAAATAATGGTTCTTTATACTCCAAATTCATGAATACCAGTGAAATATGATATAAATATTTATAAGGACCATATGAAGTAAGATTTATGAGTTCTTATAACTGAAAAAAGGAGATAAGTTTTACCATAATTAGTCTCATCAATTTAACATTGCAGGAGCAAAACTAAGTGTTCAGATTGCTTTCAGATAAAAGTATCAAATAACTGGTAAATTAACAGCAATTTAATTAATACCTACTATAAAGCCTACACCATTGTGACTAAACACCACCATAACAGAACTTCCAGATA
Source organism: Mustela nivalis (assembly GCF_964662115.1). Lineage (NCBI taxonomy): Eukaryota > Metazoa > Chordata > Mammalia > Carnivora > Mustelidae > Mustela > Mustela nivalis. The sequence continues at coordinate 113,182,900 of NC_139023.1, forward strand.
GTCTAACTCTGATATTGTTCTCACCACTAATCACAGGGTGAACCAAGATGATATTTTCTTCCAAAGCTTTGCATTTTTATAATAAAAAATGCCACAATAAATATATTTTATAAGTTATATGCCATGTCTAATGTGACATAAATTCTCTTCGTTTTAATTCTGATATTTGAAGTTACACATGAGTTCATTCAACCATGGGTTTATTCACAGCATACCACGGACTACTCTATCAGGCAATGTAGAGTGAAATATGTCCAAGTTGATGAAAATTTTAGGGAAATATATAGAGACAGCACAAATATTTTGGAATAAGGAAAATTATTGCAGTTACTACTTAATCATTAGATCTACAATAGTTTAAAGGTAGCTGAATGCAGATGTACTGCATTCTATTCTGCATTTCTGTAATGAAAGACAAGAAAATTAATATTATGGGGCATTTGTTTGTGAGTTAAAACCTGAAAGCAAGGGAGGAAAAAAATCCAACTGATTTTTGGCCAGTTGCATTACCTCATAAATTTCGATGCCATCTATCTATCTATCTTTCCTTTATCTTTCTTTCTTTCTTTCATCTTCCTCTCTCTTTTTTTTCTTCCTTCCTTCCTTCTGTCCTTCCTTCCTCTCTCTCTATATTCCTCCCTCCCTTCCTTACTTTATCACTTCTTTTTACTTTCCTTTTTACTTGGTAGCATTAAAAATTTGACAAGGTCCTTAAATATTTAAATATCTGAAGAACATCCAGGACTAACGTGTCTAGACTAAAACAAAAGAACAAAAGGAAACCTCACTGCTCCTCCACTTGCCAACTATTGTTCTCATTACAATTAACTTAAGTTCAGATATACTGGGGAGATCATAGCAGGTAAAACTCTTGAAAAATAATTAAGCAGAAAGGTAAATTTACATTTCTTTCATATCAAGAATACAATGAATGAGCCAAAATTCAAATTAATCATCATGTAGTATTAAAACAATTCCTTTTCTTTTTTTTTTCTTTCTTCTTCTTCTTCTTTTTTTTTTTTTTTTAATAGGTTTCATGTCAGGGCTGGAGCCCAGCAGGGAGCCCAGCATGATGCCCAGCATGAAGGCCAACAGGGGGCTTGAAGTCATGTCTCTGAGATCAAGTGAGCTGAGATCAAGAGTTGAATGTTGAGCTGAGACACCCAGGTGCCCTTAAAACAATTCTTTATAAATATTTAGATTTTTACTGAAACTGTGAAGAATAGTAACATGGCAGAAAGTGGTATTAACCTGAATGACTAGTGTAAACCAAGACTTAGGGGTGTGTGTGTGTGTGTGTGTATGTGTCTGCATAATGCCTTGAGACAAGGAAGAAGGAATAAAAAACAGTATATTAAGCACTGAGTAACATTTGCAAGTTAAGATCAATTTAGTAGGGCACCTGGGGGGCTCAGTGGGTTAAAGCCTCTGCCTTTGGCTCAGGTCATGATCCCAGGGTCCTGGGATCTAGCTCTGCATAGGGCTCTCTGATCAGCAGGGAGCCTGCTTCCTCCTCTCTTTCTGCCTGCCTCTCTGCCTATTTGTGATTTCTGTCTGTCAAATAAATAAATAATATCAATAAAAAATTAAAAATTAGAAAAAGATCAGTAAAAAAGAAAGTACTCTACAGTGAAGGATCAAATTATTTTTAAATATTCTCAGTGCAAGTAATTTTAAAAAAGACATACAACTGAAATCAGACACAAGTATCATCCTACTTTGTTATTTCTGATCTCAGAAATTTTATCAACAACAATGATAATTTAACATACCCTTATTGTCAACCCAAGACATCTGGACACAACGAGTCATCCTCATCTACTCATCAGAAAGTTTCTGCTTCATTCTCTATAAAGTTGATCTTTACTGTGATGCTTCAGAGGAAAGCACAAAGGGATTGAGCACTAGATCCTGACAGTTTATTGTATAAATTTCCATTGACCCTGTAAATCTCAGACTGTGACTCTAAAATAAATTTCACCTGAAAGAGTGAATTACTCAAGCACCTTATTTGCTACAATGTATTGTGCCTGGCCAGAATCCCAGACATCTCAGAGAGTTCACAATTCACTAGACACAGATGGCAAGATAAGATTCTTTTTTAATACCTGAATGATATTCCACTACATATATCAGATGTAAAATGATATTTCACTGTGATTTTGATTTGAACTTCCTTATTAATGATATAGCGTATCTTCTCATGTACCTGTTGGCCAATTGTGGGTTGTTTTTCTTGCTTTTCAGTTGTTATATTAGTTCTTTATATGTTTTGGATATCAGATACATGATTTGCAAATATTTTCTCCCACTCAGTAGGTTCCCTTTCATTTTGTTGGTGGTTTCCTTTGCTGTGTAGAAGCTTTTTAGTTTGATGTATTCACACCTGTTTATTTTTGCTTTTGTGATTTTTTGTTTTGCTTTCAGATTCAAAACATCTTTGGCAACACCCTATGTCAAGTCTGTGTTATCTTCTAGGAGTTTTGTGGTTTCAGGCCTCATGTTCAAACTTTTAATCCACTTTAAGTTAATTTTTTGTATATGGTAAAGGACAGTGGTCCAGTTTCATCCTTTTGTGGGTAGTTGTCCAATTTTCTCAACACTTTTCATTAAACAGACTATCCTTTCTTTATTGTGTATTCTCTAAATTTATTGACCATATATATGTGAGTTTATTTCTGGGTTCTCTTCTCTGTTCTATTGACATATATATGTTTTTATGCCAATACCACATTGTTTTAATTGCTATACTTGTAGTATTGTTTGAAATCATGGAGGATGGTGCCTTCAGCTTTGTTTTTTTATCAAGATTGAATTGGCTATTTTTGGTCTTTAATGGTTCTGTAGAAATTTTAGAATTGTTTGCTCTTTTTGTCTGACAAAATAACAGCAATTTTGATAAAGATGTCACTAAATCTGTGTGGGTAGTGACACAGTAGTATGAATATTTTAACAATATTAATTCTTCTAATCCATGAGCAGAGAATATTTTTTGAGAATATGCTTCCATATATTTTTATCTTCTTTAATTTCTTTCATTAATATCTTATAGTTTTCAATATACAGGTGTTTCACCTCCTTGGTTAAATTTATTCTTAGGTATTTTATTATTTTTAATGCAATTATAATTATTTTCTTTACTTTGTTTTCAGGTAGTTCATTATTAGTATATAGAGGAGATACAACAGAATTTTGCCTATTGGTTTTGTATCCTACCACTTTATGGAATTTATTAGTTCTAACAGTTTTTTTATGGTGTTTTTAGAGTCTTCTATATATAAAATTATGTCATCCTTAAATAGTGACAATTTCACATCTTCCTTTCCTGTTTCTTTCTCTTATTTAATTGTTCTTGCTATGACTTCCAACGCTATGTTAAACAGAAATAGCAGGAGTGGACATCCAGTCTTGCTACTGATCTTAGAGGAAAAGCTTTCAGTTTTCCACTGTTGAATATGATGTTAGCTGTGGGTCTGTCACATATGGTCTTTACTGTATTGAGGTATTTTCCCTGAGGAAGATTATAGTCAGCCCTGAGAAATATTTATTGTTTTGTTTTTTAAATATTTTATTTATTTATTTGACAGAGAGAGAGAAAGCATGAGCTGGGGGAGAGTCAGGCAGAAGAGGGACAGGCAGGCTCCCCATTTAGCAGACAAGTGACATGAGGTTAGATCTCAGGACCGTGGCATCATGACCTGAGCTGAAGGCAAATGCTTAACTCACTGAATCACCAAGGTGGACCCTGAAAGATATTTTTTTAAGCCAAATTTATTTTGGACAATTCTTTTATATTATATCAGAGATAAATTCATTATTTCTTTAAGAATGACATTTAATAATTACTTTCATAATATATTACAAAAGAGGTAGCACTTTATAGTGGTACCAATGAAATATTATCTGTACACAAAAACATGTGATACTATTTCTAAGACAAAGTTGATATTGGCTTATAACATGTTTTCTCATTTAGTGGATTAGACTACAATAGAAGTGTAACTGGTAGTAGATAAAATGGCAGAAAGTTAAGTTATTGAAGTCATCAATTCTGAAATAAATATTCCTAGCGTGTGCTTATATGATTCTTTAATAAATAAACAAATTAACTCAAAACTTAACCTCTACTCTTGAACATATCTCTATTCTTTCATATACTAATCAATTTTATAAATGAGTATTTACTATTCATAAATCTCTATGCCATGCATGATGGATATATAAAAGTAAGGAAATATTCTTGACCTTCAGTAGGGGCTGGTAACATATAACCAGGAGCTGCTAATAAGATTTCAGCACTTCACCTGAGAAAATTGGAAAATTCTGTGGGAAAACAAAACAAATAAATAAATAAATAATCATTTCTAAACTAAGGGGGAAGAAGAGTTCAAAAGTTGTTGTTTTAAGATTTATTTATTTATACAAGAGAGAAAGAGAAAGTGTTAATGGAAGGAGGGGCAGCGGGAGAGGTCAAGAGACAGAATCCTTAAGCAGACTCTGTACTGAGCACCAAACTCAACATAGGGCGTGATCCCATGACCCTGAGATCATAACCCGAGCTGAAATCAAGAGTTGGACACTTAACCCACTGAGCCACTCAGGCGTCCCAAGAGTCCAAAAGTTTTTATATGTAAAAGCTTAAATGAATAAGACAAGAGTTGAAGAGTCTGTAAGGCTGGAATTAGGGGAGGGAAACAGCCTAAGCAAAGGCTTGTAGGCATGAAAGTATGTAAAATCTCACATGACTGAATCGCAAAGCAATTACAGAAGGATGTAGTAAAGATACAAATCTGGGAAACTAAATTAGGGTAGATTGAGAACTACTAAATGTGAACTTTAATTTGGATGGCATGGAAAAGTCACAAATATATTTTACTATAGAAATTTTGACCCAACTCGTGATTTAGAAAGATGGGTCTAACAAGGAGTCTATAGGAAGTTATTACATAGTCCAGAAGGATTAAATGTATAGCAGTTTCAGTTAGAATGGGAATTAATACTATTACTATCTAAGCTTTATATGGTGCTTACAATGTAAGCATGTTTTATGTACCTTACATTTAATTCATTTGATCTCATAAAATCCTATGAGTTAAATATAATCTTTTGTCCCAGTTTACAGTGAAAGGACCTGAGACACAGAGGGGTTATGGAACTTGTCTCCTATACACTATCAGAGATGGAGATTGAATTTAAACTCCAGCATCCTTCCTCAGAATTCCCATTCTTAATTCCCATACAAGACTGTAAAAATGTAAATCAGATATGAGAAGAATTATAAATACAGAATCAAAATTATTTGGTAAAACCAGGAGTGGTGAAGTGTTACCAGATAAACCTGAGTTACTCAACATTACTCAGATAAATCTGACAGTAATTATGGAAACAGCAATCTGATATCAGAAACACAAGAGAAAGGTATAGTTTTTCCTGGAGAGGAGGAAGATGGATTTGGCTCTGTAGGGGTTCACTTGCAGTTCATTATGTGAGAAGAATAATCTTTCTTTGTTTTAATGCGTTGACCTAAAGTTTTAGATGCTTCAGTCAGCCATAAGAGCCCTGGAACTGAAATGTTAATTAGTGCCACAATTAAGAAATGCCAAGACCATGAGAAAGTCAAATCATTTGGAGGATGGTGACCAGCAAGAAGAGCTTCAAGTACTTGAATATACTTGAAGAAGGTCACATTGACATGCATGAAAAAGCAGAAATTAGCCCAGCACCAATGTTGTTCCATAAAGAAAAATGAGAAAGGTGTATCTGTCTCACTGACAAATTTTCATTTCTCATCTCCAGTCCCCGGGCCACACAGTTAAATTTCCTTTCTTTGCATTACATATAGTTGACCAGTGTCCTTACAATAAACCTCTTTTTGAGCTAGTTTCAGTGAGTATCTGTTCTTTGCCTTCAAATGGGCACTAACTAAAACATGATTCAAAGGAGAGGGAAAAAAATCCAAAAAGAAAGAACAGTCTCTTCTGCAAGTGTTATGGAAATTGAGTTGGAATAGGATTAACTTGATATTTTATTCATAAAATAAAGCTTTTTTTTTCCATTCTTAGAAAAATATTAGGGTGGTAACATCTATCTTTCATGAAGATTGTGGATTCCCTTCCAAGATCTGAAAAAGCTGGGAGGTAATTGTTACACATAATTGTGAGAAAGGGACAAGGAAAACCTAGCAGGGAGAGATAGGGTGCTCCATGATCAGAGTCACAGAAATCCCAAAAATGAGAAGGTGGAGGTGTAAGGATGACAGAGATAAGGGAACACTTCAGACCACCCTGTCCTAGATGTCTGAGGGGGTAGTCTTACTTATGACAATCTTCTGTGGTCAACAGAAAATAAACAGACCCTAATAAGAAGTAAGCCATTAAAGATGTTATCACTAGCCCTGCTTACACAAAGGTGCTATCAAGTAGAGAAGTCAAAAAGATTTAAGTTCCCTGGTTAACATTCTATAAAACACCAACCCTAAAAGTCCTCAATGGCAACCCTGTCAGGACCCCTCTTACTCCCAAAAGCTTTTTCTGTATCCTTGCTTAATCAACTTCAATCGTTTTACTCACTCTCCTTCATCCTTGAGATTCATTCTTCAACTCTGTGAGACAAGAATCTAGCTCTCCTGCTTCAGTTGGACTGGTCACTCTTATACTAAAAGTATTATTTCCAGCATATTCATTAACTTTAGAATATTGGTAAACATAGTACCAATGAAGAAGATTAAGTGATACAACATGTTACATGGGTGAAAGAAGTCAGAAAATAGTTTTTCCATTTTTCTTCTACAACTCTTTCTCCCTTGTCTGATTATCTTTTTCCATGTTTTAAATGTTACTATGCTTATCATTAAATTCTTCACTCCTTTCCTTAGCCTAGAGTGAAGTAAAAGGCATTTATAATTATAAACTGAAATTCATAGAATTTTTTTAAAGAATTTCATATAATTGCTCTTCTGCCAAAACCCTTCACTAAAGTCACAAGAAGGCTTAGTTTAAGAAATCAACATCTGCTTATTGTATTCAGTTCACATTATAGGCACAAATAAATGGTAAAAGTTCACAAAGTTAGTAAAAAAGATTAAAAGCATGGGATCTGCACAATTTCCAAACTAGATTCAAGACTAGGTAACAACACTGGTTTAAAAAAAAAAAATGGGAAAAAGAAGATAAAAAAACCTCTCACATCCATGTTTAAATGTATTTAAAGACATCATGGCAGAAATGATTAATCCAAATTAACTGTATAGAATTTTAGTCATCCAAAGGCTAAAGATGAAAAGCTTTAAAATTCCAACAAAATTTTATGAAACCTTGGAAAAATTTAAATTGTTTAGTTAAGTTAAATTTTATGGACCATATAGAAAAAATAAGAAGAAACTATCAGGTTCCAGGATAACTTGAGAAGACCACTGGGATAGAAAACTCCTTGGAAATGTACCATAAACGAGATATTAAATGACATTCAATATAAGTAAGCTGGAGAAAGATAACTGAATAGAAATATCTAGTGGGCTGTGCTACTCATTAGCCCTTCAAATCTCTGTGTTCCCTTTCTTTATCCAAATATCATCTATTTGTTGACAGTATATGATTTAGAATTATTTAAGAATATTAAATATTAAATTAATACTAAATATTATGTTATAGCTAAATATTATGGGTTATGTCAGTAAGCTATGAATTTTTTTTATTTATAATTTATTTAAATCCAATTTAGTTAATGTATACTGTATTATTAGTTTCAGAGATAGAATTTAGTGATTCAGTTGTATATAATATCCAGGGCTCATTTCATCAAGTGTCCTCCTTAATGCCCGTCACCCAGTTACCCGATCCTCCCATCTGACCTCTCGCAACCCCCAGTATGTTTCCTAGAGTTCAGCATCTCTTATGGTTTATCTCCCTCTCTATTTTCACTTTATTTTTCCTTCCCTTCCCCTATGTTCATCTGTTTTATTTCTTAAATTCAACATAAGCAAAATATTTCTATTCAACTTACCAACTAGAACTAAAATATTAATAATTTTTCTAATTTCATCTAGTTTTATCCTAAAATTAAAATAACTGAAAAACATGTACAGATGAAATAAACTTTCACATTCCTTACCTAGCCAACACGTAGTGGATGAAATATTAAAGTCAATGGAAAGACTGCTCCAACCAGGAGAATGATAAAAGAAATAGCTTGCATTCTTGTGACTCCTAAAAATATTTTTCAAGAGTATTAACTAGAATTTAAATTTTTCTTGTGAAGTTACCAAAAATATTCCCTTAAATCACATCTTCATAGTGCAATTGATACAAGAGAGAAACAGAGATTAGACAAGGAAAAAATTACCAGGTAACTGAGAATTGCAGCTGGTATTTTGGAGCTCATACACTAAAGACAGAAAACTTCCTGTGTCCCAGCAATACACAGATTTCTAGAATATCAATTTATAAACAAGAGGACAAAAATGCTTAAAATGGGTGGGGGGGCTGGGTGGCTCAGTTGGGTAAGCATCTGCCTTTGACTTGGGTCATAATGCTAGGGTCCTAGGATCAAGCCTGGTGTCTCGCTCCCTGCTTACCGGAAGTCTGCTTCTCCCTCTGCCCTTCCCCCTGCTTGTGCTGGCTCACTCTCTTTCTCAAATAAATAAAAAAAAAATTTTTTTAATGATTTAAATGTACTAAATGAAGACAAAAAGTTGCCTGAATTTTACATAAATAAAAATACTGAGAATGGTCTATTTTGCTAAAGACCTAATAGAGAGATACCTGCAATATTACACGGACTGGAGTTAAAACCATACTATTTCTGTTAAACATAGCTTAGCCATAATTGAGTATGACTGTATGAAGTGAAAGAGGATGGAATGTAAATATGACTCTATGGTCATGGAGTTCTACTTAAATCAGTTATCTCTTATGGTTTACTCTATAAATGGGTATTCTCAGTAACTTAATTTGTTACATTTTAAGATCCGAAATAGAGAACCACCTTAATTTTTTATTTTTTATTTTTTTTAAGATTTTATTTATTTATTTATTTGACAGACACAGATCACAAGTAGGCAGAGAGGCAGGCAGAGAGAGAGGAAGGGAAGCAGGCTTCCCGCTGAGCAGATAGCCCGTTGCAGGGCTCGATCCCAGGACCATGGGATCATGACCTGAGCCGAAGGCAGAAGCTTTAACTCACTGAGCCACCCAGGCACCCCCCACCTTAATTTTTTAAAAGTATTTTTCCCTGACAAAATCACACGTACAGAAGATTCCTTTCTATTGTGACTGTACTGAAGTCTACCTTAAAAAAAAAAAAATTACGATCTACTCACTTCTGCATACTTGATCATACTTAAAAAATAGACCATACTTAAGAAGTCGAATTATTTTAATGCTGAGGCCCTTTTTAAAATGACGATTTGTGTGTGGTGTGTGTGTGTGTGTATTTAAGATTTTATTTGTATATTTGAAAAAGAGAGACACAGCGAGAGAAAGAGAGGGAACACAAGCAAGGGAGTGGGAGAGGGAGAGGGAGAAGCAGGCTTCCCGCTGAGCAAGGAGCCTGATGCGGGGCTCAATCGCAGGGCGCCAAAGGCAGCTGCTTAACAATTGAGCCACCCAGGCACCCCTAAAATGAGGATTTGTATCACAAAATTTATTCATTTTTTTCCATTTTATGATTCTATAGTACAAAGTTGTGCATATTAATATTCATACAGAATCTGCATTTATTATTATTTAAGAGATAGAAGTCATAAATGGTTGCTTCCTACATATTATAATGCCTATTTTTTATTTAATCATATGAACACTACAGAAATATATACATACATTTTTTAAAAGATTTTATTTATTTATTTGAGGGAGAGAGACAAGAGATAGCAAGAGAAGAGCAAAGCAGGGGGAGCAGCAAACAGAGAGAAAAGCAGGCTCCCCACTGAGCAGGGAGCCCAACAGAGGGCTAGATCTCAGGACCCTGGGATCATGACCTGAGCTGAAGGCAGACGCTTAACTGACTGAGCCACGCAGGTGGTCCTGAACACTACAGAAATACTTTAAATGAAACTAGAAGTTTCTCACCTGGACATATGTTTTATCTGCCCGGGCTGTTCTCTGTCTCTCCCCTCTCCATCTCTTCTTTTGCCAAGGCAAATGTTCTTTAGAAATTCTCCCTGATCCTTCTATTCTATAGTGATCTCCCCCTTCTATAAAATTTGTCACATACAATTCAATATCTGTAATTACACTATTTTTGCAAGAGGTGATCCATTGGCCTTGTTAGGAAAAAGTTTATTAAGGTTTATAAGCTAGGTCAAGGCTTAGGATAATAATGAATTACACATAATTACATTCCCCAGGAATTGTTGTCTAGTATGGACAGTAAACATTTGGGAGCAGTACTACTAGATGGGCACAGTCTAAGTACCTGTCTGTTGTCAGTGAGACATATAGTATCATACTTGGTAATGACAGTCAATGTATTAAAAGAAGAAATGGGTGAGAAATCATGAGCATATCCATTCGCCAGTTGCTGGGACACAACTCAACACTTTTGCTGCTTTTCTTATTTTTTAGAAATATAGTGGTTTTCTACTGCTGCTGTATTGTTAAAAAAAAAATCCACAAATTTAATGCCCGAAGAGAACACTTGATTTATGGTTCTATAGTTTATTAGCCCAAAATGACCTTATGGGATTAAAGGCAAGGTATCTACAGGGCTGTGTTTCTTCTGGAGGTTCTAGGACAGAATTCCTTCCTTAGCTTTTTCAACTTCTAGAGACTTCTCACATTCCTTAGCTCTCAGTTCCTATCTTCAAACCAGTACTCCAACTTCTGCATCCATTGTTCTCTCTTCTGATCTGACTATTTTGACTCCCTTTTTAAATTATAAGAACACTGTGATTAAATTCAGATAATCCGGGATAACCTTCCAATTTTAATATCCTTAACTTAATTACATATCCAAAATCACTTTTGCTCGGTAAAGTATTATATATGCAGGTTCCAGAGATTAGGGAGTGGATATATTATTCTGCTTAGCACATAAAACTTCCTTCATTTGCAACTAGTCCAATGTTAGGACTTTTGAGTTACAAAGTATTTCTTTCTGACTTTTAAATTAATAAATACAGCTCTATTTTCAAGTGATTTCAGGATACAAACTGACATAGCTTCACTGATAATTGGTTGAGAAAAAGTATATTGAGTGAGCTAACCAACAGACATTGGAACCCAACTGAAAGATGGTTCATGATGATGAGAGGGGAAAAGGCATGTAACATTCCTCAGGTACTAGTAACTCCTAACAACAAAGGCAGGAGAAAAACAAATGGTCAACTAATAAAGATTGCAGATACGCACAACATGAAACTCCGCTATAGTTTGTAGCGGTCTTATGATTTACAAGAAAAATACAATCTTAATAATAGGCAGACCTCCAGCAACCGACAGACAGCAGTTTATAGGAATTCCATTTGATTGAAATTAGAAACCATAAAAGGCCTTAAATGAATGTGCTGTGAGGTGAAACAACGTTTTCTCTTTCTTGCCCCTTATACAGTTTAGATACTTCTCCTTCTGACAGAAATAACACATACACGCATACAGACGACAGACAGACAGAAAAGTAAAAGAGTGGATATCCTGACTTCCTTTGTGAGTATCTGTCTCTGTTTAAAACAGATTCCATAAGTAGAATGGGTCACAACTTTTCTCAGATTTTGTGCCCTAAACCAACCTTTGATGTATGTCAGTCACTTGGCCTTCCAGCTATAAATCTGGAAGTGGGACAGGTGCACAACAAGCACACAAAACAACATCAGAAAGATACAAGCCTTATCTATAAACAGAGTATAACTTTTGTGGGAAGACAAGAATGCAAATACATACGTAAAAGCTGCGCATAAAGGAGTTTCACTACGGTCATAACAATTTTTAAAGGGGACAGAACCTCAGCAACAATTCTTGGTTAATCTTGGTTAAAGGGCTGAAAATTAAGCAGTCATATCAAAGTCTAAAATAATGGCTAGAATAAATACATAGAGAACGACATTCATGTATCACTAACAATAAAATGCAGCCCAAGATCTCAAGGCTAAGACAACAGTAGTCCCTGACTCTAATGTCACATTTACTGCTCCACTATGAAACTGTTTTTATGTCAATTGCTTATTTACTTAGGACTCTTTTGAAGTCAGAGACTCGTCATACATATTATTATGACTCTAGCAAGTATTATATTCACACATAGTCTATATTCAATAAGAGATTGGTAGAGAAAATAAGGAGCAACCAAAATCTACATGTTTGAATCGGTAGTCATAAAATTTAAAGTCTGTTTAATATGCATTTAAAGTTATTCTTTGAAATTAAGCACATGTGTGAACATAAAATGATAAAATGGTAAAACATTTATACTTGCAACTGCCATTTTCAAAATTTGCTCCTGTTTTTAAATTTAAAGTGAAAGGATGCAAATTTAAAGTGAAAGGATGAAATGCAGACTACAAATACTAAAAAATTGCTAAATTTATATATTTCATTATAAATTATATTCTATCGAATCCTTTCAAAGAAGCCCTCTCAACTTTTCTCAATTTCGCTATTTTTTACTAATTTTTCCTCCTCTAGTCAAAGGGATAAGATAACATATCCTAAGAATTTCTAGGGCAGTGCTTGAAAAATTTATAAACAATAACATGTATTTCTATTATTTTATTTCTCTGCTTCCAAACACTTCCTTCAATTTATGAAATGTGGTTACCAAATAATCAAATTGAAACATAACTATTAATGTTTTATAAAACTTGCCCCCAAAATAATTGCTCCATTGGGAATAAAAGCATTTGTCTGGAGTCTTCTATTTATTCATATGCTTTTTCAAGAGAACAAATGTGCATGAGAAAAATCAGCTTTCCTAAAGTTATTCTCTTTAATTATTCAAGATTAGTAGAAGAAAATTACATAGATTCCTACTCAGATTAATGCCAAAAGGCACTGTAACAAACTGCAATTTGAAGATGTATATGCATACCTCACATAGAAAAGATACACTAAAATACATGTACCAATCATATTTTTTATCACACTTTTTGCCTTTTTTGAATACAGTATAGTAAAGACTTTCCTAGGTTGTAAGATACAGAGTAGATAGAAAGCTTTTGCTAGTTATGACATAAAAAATTATTTACCAAAAAAGAAAAAAACCTAAGTAGGTTTTCCCAAAGTTGCTTAAACCAAACAAAAATAAAAAAATAAATAAATAAAAATAAAAAAATAAAAAAACTATGAGAATATTTCTTTTTTTTATGAGAATATTTCTTCTCTAAAGTGAGCTAAGTGTTTTGTTTTAGTATCTAAATTCAAAAGCTTTTATTCACTCCAAGTTGTATTAAATGTAAACAAAACAGCAATAGATACTTTCTTTAACTGAGATTTATTCTCAGAGCAAAGCTAGCCTATCCAATTAGACATGATCTAAAATTTTAAGTAGTACATACATTATAATCCCTAAAATTTGAATTAGTATTTTATTTACTTGCATGTCGTATCTCCTCCAATTTTTACTGAACTGAATGATTAAAATGCCAACATTCGTTCTATTTTTGCATAATATATTAGTATTCAAACCCACCTTTTTTATTTAGAGCAATTTTTGATAGATGAACTATAATCTAAATTTATTATCTGCTGCAAGGATTTGAAATAATAGTTTTGTACTCTGATTTAACTGATTGTTAATTCACTTGTATCAACCCAAACCAGCTCATCTCTATTGGCACCTTAAGATTATAGAAACATCATTAATGAACTGGGGAATGTTTTCTTTTGTTCTGCTAAAAAACCCTGTGTTATTATTACTTTAGGATGGTTTTACACCAATCACTGAAATAGCTTGGCACCTTTTCTAAAGAAACATCTTAACTTGCTCAGCATGAACTAAGTAAAAATGTCTTCAAATCTGTTTAAAAGCAAATTATTTATGTATAAAGGAAAGTATAAGAACATAATGTAAATTCATAAACTAGCAACAAAATGAATGTAAATTTAACTCCATTAAATTCTATTATTTTTTGTGTGCTTAATCTAAGTCAAAGATGAATCCAATAAAGTGCCAGTCTCAGTGGGGGTGGGGGTAGAAATCAATGCAGCTTTATATTACCATTCAGTGGGTGGGTGCCAATATAACTTTTCCTGTTGAGAGAAAAAAATAAACTCCCTTTAAAAATAGCAGAGATCACAATTACTATGACAATTTTGCTTCCTACCTCTTCTGTGTAGTAGTTTAAGCTTATAATCAATAGACGAAATGGAGTGTTATAGAATGTAAACATTTTTGAGGGGTATATTATCCCAGGTACTATTGAAAGAAAAAAAAATAAAAAGGAAGACCTTTAATAGAAAATAAAAATTGGAATTCTATACATTATATTTTTTTCTCCAAAGATGGAGTTCTCAAAATCTTTCATCTGATTTCATCCTTTTTAAAAAAATCCTTACTAATCTCAAGGATACTTTAGCAACTATAAGAAGACCTAACAAATATCCTTTTATGCTCACCTTAATCTGGAAAAAATAATTACCCGAATTATTATTTCCATGCTTCTATATTGCAATAAGTTCTAAAGAATGAGTTTTGTTTTATTTTTGTTGTTCTTGTTTGAGGTTTTAGTATATTGGAAATCCAAAATAGCAGAGGAGTCAAATGGTATTAAAACCCTCTATATAGGGTTTTTTCATTTGGGGTTTTTTGCTTTACGTATTATAATATTAAGCAGTCTCTGGAAAATGAAAATTCTCAGATCACCTTTCAAGATGAATGAAAAGAGAGTCACTGTTTTGACCTTATACTGATTAGCTGGTAAACTAGCTTACTTTTTTCTCTATGGTTGACAAAGCCTATTAGCATTTTCCAAAAGGGGTCTTAGGGTCAAATAAGTTTGAAAAATATTAACACACACCTGAAATTTCTGAAAATTTTGAACTTTTGAAATCCTATACATTTTAGTGCATTAAGAAAGAAAGACAGCAGCAAATGCCAAAACTAAACAAATGGAAATATATCTCTTATTCTGCAGAAGTGACCTTGGGAAATCCTATCTAAGCTACCCAATCAGTACTCAAACAAATATCAATAAAAATCAGGGAATCAATAGTAAAAGTAAAGGTGAATCTTAACAGATAATGCTCCAAGAAGAAATGTCTTTAATAGTATTCTCTGGTCAATAGAGTTATATTGGGCATATATTATATTTTATTTTTCTGACAGTTCTGAGGACATAGGTATAGTACCTGGTTTGGATCTTACCAAAGAAACAAAAATTTTATGTCTAAGTCCCTGGTGAAGGCAGTTACTTAAGTTTCTGTAAGTCAGGAACAGCATGGTTCAATATGTTAAAGGATGAATCATGGAGAAAGGTAGTCCTTAATTTAAACTACCTGAATTTAGATACAGAAGCAAGTAGCCCTGAAGAGGGCTCCCATGATCCTTGTCTCCTGGTATTCACATCTTTGTGTATTTTACTTCACTTGAATATGGGCCTGACTTACTAATTTCTAATAAATAAAATACAACAGAAAAGATGGAATGCCACTTCCAAAATTAGGACTGTAGGTTTTGTCATGTTATGTTCTTCTGTTTGGTCTCCCTTTCTCTCCTATGCCTCATCCTGTGAGAAGTCAACTGTCTGGTTCTGAGGGAGTCCCATGGACAGGTTCAATGGTAAGAAACTGAGACTTCTCAACTACCTGAATAAGCTTAGAAGTTGGTCTGTGACGCCTGCAATCCCTTATCAAGTTTTCTGATGAAAGCACTCAACTGAAACCTCAGGAGAAACTTTGAGCCAGAGGCACCCTTCTAAGCTGTTCCTGGTTCCTGGATACCAGAATTGGTGATAAAATAAACACTTACTGTTTCAAGCTGCTAAGTTTGGGGTAATTTGTCATTCATCAACAGAAGAGTAATACAGGGGAAAATGTGTTAAGCAGGTGACTGGAAAGTTATGAAGTTCAATCACATCACACTTTCAACAAAAAATATTCCACGGCTCTCATTACGGAAGGCTTCTCTGATCTGTCCTAAGTTGTCTTCCTAGTCTCATATAAATGCACTTCCCTGTATATGTCTCCTAATCACAAACCAAACCTGAGCAATTTGAACTCTTTGAGTATGTTCCATACCTCCTTCTGCATTTTTGCTCATCTGTTGCTCATTTCCTCACCCATAAATCACATTTAATCTCTAAACCATGAATTTACAAATGATATATTGTAAAGGGGCTTCAAGTCACAAGGAGCTAAGCTCGAGATGGATCACTGAGTCCAAACTGCTTTATTTGTAAAACAGAGATACTAATGCATAATCATAAATGGTGTTGTAAACTAAATATTGGAATGAATGCTAAAGGTAAGAAAACATGAAGTAGTTCCTTTTATATAAATGATTTTTTTTCCCCTTCCTCCATTAGTCACCCCAATCCCAGCTGGAATTCATATTATTTTTCTGTTCATGTTCAAACAGGAGTTTGTACAAATTTGTATAAATTGACATATACATATATCATAATGTAACTAGAGTATCACTAATGTGACATATACAATACATACATACCACTTAAATACCTTTAATATACAGTTGTGGTGTGTGTGTCTCGTGTGTATCCTTACTAAGAATCGAGTTTCTTGAAGACATAATATCTTATAGAAAATTTTACACCCATTTTTCAGCATCATTCTCTATATGTAGTAGTAATAAAACAATTGTTATAATTGTCGAGTCAAATAGATTCATAGGAGATACTGATCAGATAGATATGAGAGTAAATGTTGGAGGGTCTTGAATAATAAGATGAATGATTTGGATTTGAGATCACAGATGAAAGGAAATATTTTAGGTTATTTTGAAGAGGAGTGGCTTAGAGAAGTAGCATTTTATACATGGCAGTCTGGCCAAGGGTGCAGAAATACTGTAAAGTTAGATTCCAGAGGATAGCTAAACTGAAGGAAAGCAGTTAGCTGGGATGGAAAATTTTCTGACAGGCACTTGAAAGAAACAGTATTATGCTTATTATCTAGGGATCAAAATTCAGTCGACTTAAAATGTGTGTTAATAGCTCACATAAACTAGTAGGTTTTCTGTCCTGGATGGTTTTTGTATTTTCATTTGTTTTGTTTATTTGTTTAACAGCAAGTCATTTAGCACCAATTCACATTGAGATTTATTCAGTTAGCAAAGAAACCCAGAAACAAATTATAACTCCATTTTGTAAACTGAAATTTTTCTTTGCTATACAAAGTTTTTTATTGTTATTGTTTTGTTTGGATGGTCTATGACTTAGCATTAATAACTGTGTGAAAAATATTGATAACTAAATACTTGTATGTATAAATAAACACATAAATTAAGCTTTAGTAATATAAGAAACTTAACTAAAAAATTTGGTAATTATATATGTTATTGAGTAACTAGATAACTGACAATATTATTTCATAAAAGACTGGGAAACTACATTTTCTTATAAAAATGAATGAAATTTTTATTTATTTAGACAATGCTAATTTATTTTACTTTTTCCTCAATAAGTCTAAAGATCTCCAAGTCAACATTTTTACTAAAGAAATCTGAGAAATCAAACAAAGTTGCAACTTCATAGACTGTCTAGAATCAATACTCAGTGATCCCAGACAGGAGCAACCTTTATTTTTTTTCCTTAAGTAAACTCTGCACCACAAATAGGGATCAAACTCAGGACCCTGTGAACAAGAGTCCCATGCTCCACTAAGTCAGCCATGCGCCCCATGGAGTAACAAAA
Organism: Mustela nivalis; assembly: GCF_964662115.1. Lineage (NCBI taxonomy): Eukaryota > Metazoa > Chordata > Mammalia > Carnivora > Mustelidae > Mustela > Mustela nivalis. The sequence goes on from NC_139023.1 coordinate 113,200,694, forward strand.
TTATCTCGCTAGAGCCAAACCCTTTTTATGGTAGGTAGAATTGATTTTCAACCTGAGACTTGTTTAGTTTAACCAATATGGATTAACAGCTTTAGCAGTTTAACAAAAGAAGGCCCCTGGACTCAATCTATTTGTTTTCATAAATTGCTTTGTAATTACAAAAATTATTTTTGTTCAGCTGCATCCACCATACCTATTTTCTTTTTTTTACATTTTAGCTCCAAAATACTTTAGAAATACTTCTTTGGTATCATAAGTTCCAAATAATTTTTAAATTATTATATTCTATACATTAAAATACATATATCAGCATAACAATATATTTTTAAAAAATTTTACATTTCGTTTATACCAATGTCTAAAACAAAGAGAAAAATCATTGAGCTGAAAATTCTATTATATTAAATTCCAGAAAATCAGATTGCTTCCCTGAACAGATGCAGTAAGAAAATGAATTTCAATACCTTACCGGAATACTACTTGACAGTTAATACGTATTAAAAAATACTAGAGAACGCACCATAAACTCAAAAGGTATTTACTGTTGCTGGTAATATTAAATTTAAGACAACTCACATCTCAGACAAGAAGAGAAAAGAATAGTATATTTAATTTGCCTGGGATATTGAAAAATCAGATGTATGTTGATTACACACACAGGTAGCACCATTTGAAATTGCTGGTATTTAACCATTTTGATCTACAAATAAGAGCTTTAGATGTGTTCTCAATCACTGAATGAGATTTATTATTCTTTAGCTCCTTTCCTGATTTCCTAACCTATTCATCAATCACTATACCAACAAAGAATCTAATCAAAGAATGATTAAGATTATTGTACCAATTTCCTGTATTTTCTTATATTTTAAGTCATTCTGTGAGCCATTTTCCCTATAGTCTTTTATTAATTCTTTCATTCAACAAACATTTTCTCGTGTAGTTTTTATGCTCCAAGCATTATTAGGTCTTTAGTACATAACTGAAAACTAAATTGGACATGATTCCTTCTTTTTAGGATTATACATTCTATTGAGGTATATGCCTGCCATGTGGCATTTCAATACTTATTGTTTAAATAGGCACTGTCCTTTTCCACTTATATATCTTTACTTAAATCTTTCTATATAAAATATTTTCACCCTTGTCTCTTTCTGTTCTAATACTATTCATAGTTGCAGGACAAATGAAGTATTCTGCTTACTCCAAAACATTATTCGATCCTCTTCCTAGAAATAATTTTAACTTTCGTAGGGAAGAAAGATAAAGGGGAGAAGTTACTTATATTTATTGAGCTCTACCATGTGTCAAGAATCATACCAGATAAACTACATATATAATTTCATTTAATCTTTATTACATTGTCACCCCCATTTTTCTGATCAGAAGTAATCTAAAACTATGTAAGTGGAATAAAAGCTAGAATTCAGACTCTGGTCTGTTCAATATGAAGTTAGTTCTTTATCCACCAAAGCTATCTATCTGAACTGCTACAGCACTCAGGTTTGTTCCTTTTCTTAAAAAATTTCATGTACCACATGCACCTTATATTACAAAGAATTGCATTCTTCTTACTTTACTTACAATAGGTGTTAATAAATACTTTTTTAATAAAAGAAAAATGGGTTACTATGCTCGAAATGCAGTTATTTGTGCTGAATTCTCAATAAGAAAATTAGAAAATTAATTCACTCCTTCTTTTCCTTATTTTTTAAAAGACTTTATTTATTTTTGAGAGGGAGAGAAAACAAGCGGCGGGGGGGGGGCGGTGCAGAGGGCAGAGGGAGAAGCAGACTCGCTGCTGAGCAGGGAACCCAAGGCTCCATCCCAGGACTCTGAGATCATGACGTATAAGCCAAAGGCAGACACTTAATGGACTGAGCCACCCAGATGCCCATCTTTTACTTATTTTCGAAGTAATATTGCTAAAATGGAGTTTTGGTCAAACCCCTATTTAATGACCAATATGACTTAGGGAATACATGATAGGGAGTCAAATGACTGCCAGGATTTTGGTCTGAAAATGTGGGTATATAATGCTTCCATTCCCCAGCATGTAATTCTAGGAAGAGAAGAGAATATGAAGCATGTTAATGAATCCAGTTTTAATCTGTTGAGTCTGATGTCTGTGAAACAATTAAATGGGCATGTCCAACAGAGATGGGTTTCTGGGCATGGATTTCGGTAAAGAGCACTGGGCTGGAGAAACAGGTTTGTTAAGCAAATAATATTTTCTATTTTCTTTTAAACTTTAATAATCATTTTAATTCACATATAAATTAATATAATTATTTTTATTCCTGAATATAAATATAATTAAAATTATTTCTAAGCATTAACTAGTTATTCTCAACATTTTTAAATAATCATTTTCTCCATTTATTTACAATAAAACACTACCATTCGATAAATGGCAATATATACTAATGTCTGTTTTAGGATGAGCATGCCTTCTATAGCATCTTGAAAAAATGTAGTGCAGTAAATAATAATAATAGGGAGCTTAGCCATGCCATTGAAGAGATTCCTCCAGATGACATCCATACAGTACAGAAAATCTTTGATAGTGTCCCAACCAGCTACAACTTCATAAACCTCTGCCCTCATTCGATACATTTCTGTCTTGTCCACATAATATAATGACATTTAAATAATTCAGTTAAATCAAGACATATTATGGTAATAGCACTTTTCATAATCTATCTATATTTAGCCACACTGCAAAAGTACAGAGTGACCTTAGAAATAATTTTTCTCCTTGTGAACTTGTAAGGCTTCTAGGGCTTTCCTCTTTCTGTTTCATCACTCACAAAGCACTTGTTTACTAATATATTTAACTTCTTTTTTCCTTTTGCCAAGGATTAACATCAAGATTTGATGATTACTTACCTAATCCTTTCCTTTTGAAAAATCAATATATTCTTTTGTTTCTAGTAATTTGTTAGGATAAAAGGGTAGGACATTCAAACATCAAATGTTAAATGAACCTCTAATGTTCTTTCAAATCCTGAAATTCTATGCTTCTATAATTCTGGAACATTATGAAATAATACTTTAATTTCCATGTCTGCACATGTTTTTATATTCTTTATATATAGAAGATTGTATCTTTGGGTAAGTAAAAATTGTTTAATTTATGCTGTATTTTCCTGTCTCTTATTTTAGATTTCAATTTCAACTCTTTCCATATTAACCTCATTTATTTGCTCTTTGTAAATAGGCAATACGGAAATAAAATAGAAGTTGAGTAGATCTGTTTTTTCTGTCGTCAGTGATCAAGCAGCAAACCTAGCTTTTTCTTGCTTTTCTAGAATATGCATAAACACAATTTATGTTATACTCCATATTTTTCACTTAGCCCTCTGTCCATGTTTTAGAGTTTTTCTTACCTTTCTTAAAATTTATTCTTCATTTTGTGTTTTGTCCCACTTTTTGTATATACTGATTTTTGTTATTTAAAAAGAAAAAAAAAGAAAGAAAGAAAGAAAAAAAAGCTAAGCCTAACAGAATACTCCATCTCTGTACAGCTGCATCAGTTTCTCAGTTTGCTTTCTTTCTCATTAAGAAATCTGGGAGGCTATAATAAAGATTTCATTTCTTACAGGCTTTTAGCATTTAAGCACACATATTTTTGTCATGAGCTTGCTTTGTTCAGAAGATTTTCTTAAATCTGGGGAAGATACCAGACTCTACAAAGTATTCATTTCCTTGGCTTTATGGCACTTGAGATGATATCATCATTTCTCAAGATTTCTGTCACTTCCACCTTGCCAACTGACGTTTCCTTGATAGGGTAAGATCCTGTAAAATAGCAGTCCTTATTCAACACTTTGAAAAGTAAAGCTCTCAGTAAGGCAAAAGTTATCAGATGATCTGCTTTTAACGAAATAAGCCTTTAAGTAGATACTCAGTTTATATTTATAGTTTACTCTAACTTGCTTCTTTCCAATTTAGAAGTATATGCCACTATTTTCTCAGTCCCATTATCATAATTGAAAACTGAATAAAGAACTTGGAGTCTTTTTTTTGTCTATCCAATTTATCTAATCTATTAAGACATCTAAATTCTTGGGATGCCTGGGTGGCTCCAGTAGGTTAAGTGTCTGCATTCAGCTCAGGTCATGATCCCAGGGTCCTGGAATCGAGCCCTGCATCAGGGTCCCAGCGACCTTCCTTCTCCCTCTGCCTGCTGCTCCCCTTGCTCCTGCTCTCTCTCTCTCTCTTTCTCTCTCGCTGACAAAGAAATAAATAAAATCTTTAAAAAAATAAGATCTCTAAATTCTTATTTTTAATAAACTAGGTTATTGTTACCATCTAACCCTTGGGTATTGTCGAGAATACCTAGCTAAAATATATAGATTCATGTGAAATCTCAGCAACACAAATTAGAATTTAAATCCTTGTTCTTCAAATTCCATCACCTATTTAAAACTTTTATTCTGAATCAGGAATTCATTAATGAAAGCTAATATTTATACGGAACCTACTATCTTAACTACCCAAAGCATTTTATGTTTATTATTTCATGTAATCTTTACAACATTCCTTGATGTCACTATCATTATTATTATTATCCCCATTTCACAGGTATGAAAACTAAGGCACAAAAGACCAAGTAATTTGTTCAGGGTCATATAGTTAATTATGATAGAGGTAGCTCTCACGTTTGCGCTCTTGACCATGACAATGTATTGCTATAACCAAGGTAAAACCTGACAAAGAAATAGTATAGTAGCATACAATTTTGCATTTGGTGAGTTCATGGAATAGAGGCTGAAAATCTTGTCCTTCAAGAGGCCCTTTACATTGAAGAAGCATAGACTCTGATTGTGGAGTCTGATAGCTACATTTTTTTTTTTTTTTGATAGCTACATTTTTAAATAGGATGCTAAACTGTCATTCAGGCCTGCAACAAGAGTGAGGTGAGTAAGAAAGGCCTGCAAGATGTCAACCCACGAGTATTCAGGATCTCCAGAGCTGCAAAAGTGGAGCTTCTAATAATGATGGTGGATAATGGGAAGTAGAAGGTGAGAAATGGGGAGGGAATGGTAAAACAAGAAACTTGCAGAATGAAAATATTCTACCTTTATACAGTCAAAAAAACCATATATATGCATATATATATATATATATATATATATATATATCACAGCTTGTCTTATCTTGTACACAGAATGCACTGCCTTTTAAAATATATGGTGTCATATTTTCATGTTTTGTAATCCTACTTCAAAAAGAATGTCTTACAGCACTATGCACCATTACACTGTCAAATTAATTTTAACTGATGAGCTCTCATATATTTGAAAATGTCTGCTATGTTACTGAAGTGAAGTGAGCCTGGTTTGGAATGGAGAATACATCTAATTCACAGCAGGAAAAAAAGAGTCTCTATGGATATTTAATACAGAAAACAATTTATCTTTGATATGTATAATTGTTAATAGTTATTTTGAATCTACTTATTTAACTGAGTTCACAAACATGAAGTAATAAAAGGAAAAGTAATCTACCTTGACTTGAAAGCCTGGGATATAGGTCAGTAATTTTTTAGGGACTAATACTAGGATCATGGACAATCTCCCATATTTTGTACATTAGTAACTCCATGGAAAGTGGACACATCCTGGCCACTCTTCATTAAGTGAACAATTTTATTATACTAGACAGTAATTCTACAGGAAATGGCAATTCTGAAAGGCTAATGTTTCTTTTTAAAATACAGAAGTAGCTATTGAATGTTTTGAAGTGTGAATTGATTGGACATCAAAGATAGGAACAGTGGTTTTTAAGTTTCATGAAAAAAACATATTTCTATCAAGTTCTGAGCTGTGGGTACAAGATAGATACTTAAGTGAATGATTCAAAGAAAACTACCTTTTTAATTTTTTGTTTTTTGGTTTTGGGTTTTGTTTTGTTTTGTTTTGTTTTAGGGGGGGTTCTTCTTTATTCATGTTCAAATGTTGATACATTCATGAACCTCTCTTATAACAACGTATGCAAATACCAAACACTGTTTGACAAATGCACAAATTTTAGCTGTTCATCACCAACATTTCAAAATGTGGCTGGTGCAAGATACACAAAATGATTTATTGAAAATTTTCTTAAAGTAAAAGCCCTTCAAATTTGCATATTTAAAAATAACATTTTAAATTCTAATTTAATCCACACTGTATTAACCTGATTGAGTAAAAGCCAAATTCCTAAAGTAATTACAACAATATGGGTGCTCACTGAGCTTTAATTTCCTTTAAATTTAATTTCCTTAATTTCCTTTAATTTCCAGTATCAAAACCTGAAAGATATCTTGGGTTAATCTTTAGGGTCTTCTCTATGACCTACAGTATGGCCTTGCTTATAAATACAGTATGGAACCAACCTCAAAAAAAAGTATATGTGCTGAGCTAGGCAGTCTAGGGAAAAACAGAATAGTAAACTGCCATTATTATCTTTAATCACTAATTTAAGTGTTATCTAAATAATTCACAACATATAGTTGTATATCTTTTCTATTCTTATTTTTTCATTATAATGAGTGTTCACCTAAGATTTTATCATCTTTATCATCATCATCATCATGATCATCAGTTCCTTATGTGACAAGTTGGAAAGAGTATTGTATTAAGTTATATCTTCTTCTAATCTAGTGATATTGGTGTTAAAACTTGATCATTGCATTTCATGTTTTGTAAACTGTATTTCACTTGTCACATAAATAATAATGACTTTTCTAATTTCCATGAAAGGAACTGTAATATCTGGAGCAAAACTTCAGTTCAGTGGAAATATGTGAAGGAATATGTGAAGGAAACATGTGATTTTATAGGTTAATTTGTTTTCATTAGCTATTATTTACTAAAACACTATTTTCTTATAGTTCAATTGACCAATCAAATATATTTTCCTTTGATGATATTATATATTAATTTTAATACAATTATATCGAAGGCTTTAAAGGAACACATTTGATCTAAAATGTATTTATTGCTATCAAAAGTTGTGCTTCATTAAAAAAATTGTGCTTCATTTATTTTATATAGACACACACTGTTTACTTTAAAATTCATTCATTGAACAACGTCTAACAAACCATCAAGGTCAATATGGTGCTTTTAATTGAATGAGTTACTGTTTTAAATATACTATATAAATCATTACACATAACTACTTTTCTCACTTTGACAGGCACTGTCAGCCTCTATTCTGTTCTATATACCTACCTATAGAATGTAAGATAATTTATTTCCTGTCATGATTGTTTAACATTTCTTTGCCCTACTGTCAAGGATTTCTGCCTTGTAGTCTTCATCTTGCTTTTGAAATACAAGTGGCATTAGGGCACAGGAAGGGCTGACCGCTTTCCCCCAGCACTGCATATGCACTGCCTTAAAAAAGTCAACACAGTATGTGTAGACTCTTAAGTCATTTTCAAATATTCTTAAAGAAGGAAGACAGATGACTATTCTACCTCTCCTCTCCTTCTCTTTACCATCTCCCCATTCATAATGTCAAGCATTCAACAATTTCTCATTAAGTGTCCACTGTGCTCCAAACACTGTGCCAAATGCCAAGCCACAATGGAAGAGCACCCTATGAACAGTTTTAAGAGCCAAGTCATGGGCAACCTACCACAAAAGGAGTAAAAACACATATGATGTGTCCTATCTCTTCACTTCCACTTTCGCTGTACATTACTAAATGCTATGCTGATACTGTAATCATAGGCCATAATGGAAAAGTAATAATGGTATGTAATAAGAAGACACAATGCGATACAAAATTCTCACCTTCACACCTTCTTGTATCATGACTCTCAGACTATCTTAAATTTTTAAGTGAATAAATATTGACAACATAAGTTGTTTTTTCTGAAGCAATTATGGGTGCACTGACCCAATATGTATATTGGGTTTACTCTTGAAAGCAAACCACTGAAGCAGCTCCCTCTATGAATCTATAATGCCAGATAACATAGGACGATGCCAACACTGTTTTAGAATTTATTTATTTATTTATCTAGGTAATCTCTATGCCCAACATGGGGCTAAAACTACCTTGAGATCAAGAGTCATGCTCTTGCAACTGAGCCAGCCAGGCACCCCAATACCAATGCCATTTCAAACACCAAACAAAGCACAAAGATAACCAAACAAGCTTTCATTTATAACAGATTGTGGAAATAAATGACCATGAAAATTATCGTTTGGTGAATAAAAAGAATGAGAGAAGGAAGTGAGGGCTTTGTATCATCACAGCATTCAATTTTCCTCTACAATATGCAATTTAAATTTAGCATTTGATGTCTTATTTTGTAATTAAAACATCTCAAAGCCTTTGAAGGCAGGGCACGTGGCCATTATAGAGCCAGGCAGCTTTGCATTAATGCACAGTATTCCTGCTAATAATATCATGGACATGTCAAAACTCAAATCTTCCTCTGTCTTGTCCTTTTCAGTAAGGGAACTGGCTAAAAGAATAAAAGTCTTTGTAGAAGGTCAAAGGGTAAGATAGAAGAAAGTAATTGAGGGATCTAATTTTCATGGAACAATCTTAAAAACCATTATTGGATTTTTGACTAGTGAAAGAAAAAGTGTTGCATTCATTTAGGGAATTCAAATGTGACTCAATCCACTAATGTGAAAATGCAGAGTTATGACCTACTCACCCATGCTAATGACTATGTCATTTACATGTGTTTGCCACTTTAATAGGGAATAAATGGTTGAAAATTTATAAAGGACTCATTTGATTCTGCTAAGATGTCTAATGACAGAAAACATCTCAAGTAGAAAACTATTAAAAGATTTCAGTTTGTACCAGTTTCCACAAAAATGCGTTTCTTTCTCATTACCTACTACCTAGATTAACGGAAGCTGAGAAAAGTTAACAATTTTATTACAGCTACAAATTTGATTTATTGTGGTTTTAGTAGACTAGCCAAGAGCCAATTTCTGGTAGGTTACCTTAAAATAATTTTTCCATGGATCTAAATGTATATAATTTTCATGGTTACAGTTCACTCATTTATGCTTTTTACTATTTATAAATACTACGCTATTTTAGGTTGATTACATAGGTAAAGATATTCTATAACTAAAAATTTAAAATGAAAAGTGTGGGGCACTTGGGTGGCTCAGGTGGTTAAACCTCTGCCTTTGGCTCAGGTCATGATGATGGAGTCCTGGGATCAAGCCCTGAGTCAGGCTCCCTGCTGGGCAGGGAACCTGCTTCTCCCCAGCTAATACCTTGATTTCAGCTTTACAGGATTCTGAGAAGACCCTGCTGAAACACGCTAGTTAATTTAGGTAGCTTCTGAGTTAGTTTCTTACGTTAGATGGCAATAAAAAATGAATTTCCATTAGCATGTCTCTAAAGAGACTGAATATGTTCATTTTATTTTAAGATTTTATTTATTTATTTGAGAGAGAAGACTGAGAGAGAGAGTGTAGAAGAGGGAGCCCAAATGGAAGGGGAGGAGCTGAGGAAGAGGAAGAAGTCTTGGTGGAGGCCTATTATAATGATCTATGGTATACAGCACTCAGGTTTCCATTCTTCTGGTGGTGATCCACCAACCTCAGCATATAATTCCGGCTCATGACCCAAGAAACATCAGACATCAAATCATGTTGCACAAAACATCTCCCTTTTAAGAAAAATTGACAAGTACCAAGTTATATGGCAACAGTTACTTACAAATAATTCTGAGAAATGGAAACTTTATTTCAGATATACAACCAACATTCAGGGATTCTACTACTAAAGAAGAGATGGAAAAGTAATATTGTGATAGTCTCCTTCACATTTCTTATAAAAAAATAATATAGAATATTCTGCATATGAGAAAACTGACAGAGAAATTAAGTGTTTTTCATGAATCACAATACTTTGTGGAAGTTAAGATACATACCCCTGTAGCCCTGCTAAGCATTACTATATGAAGTAAAGCCTATGAAGTACTGGATTAAAACAGGACACTATCAGTCTACTAAGAGATAAGCACAAAAATGGAATTATCTCCATTACTGGAACATTGAGGCAAATGAATTTTTATTTTAAAAGAGCATATGTCCTTGAGTGATTGAAAAAGGAAATTGAATTTTTAAGAGATATTTAAGAAATACTTTTTTACTCTTTGAATTTTTTTTGAAGTAACTCTACCTTCCAACATAAAGCTTGAACTCATGACCCAAAGATCAAGAGTTGTAAGCTATATCGCCTGAGCTAACCAGGCACCCCTGAGAAATAGTGATTTAAGGTCTGCAACCTAATCATTATGATGACTTGTTGGATATTTTAATTCTTCACATTTGCAATTATTCTTCCATTTATAAATTAAATAAAATTGTTCTGCTCTTTAAACCAATTATGAGAAGACCAATGTTTTCCTGGAAATTTGTGGACTCCCAGGAAATTACATTTTCATGGGTATCTTTCTTTCCCATTCAATGATCTCAAATTTTCTTTTTTGCTTCTTGCAATCTTTTATCACTACTACTAAAACAGCCTCATATCTACCTATTTCCCTCATTTGATCTCATTCCCTTGTTTTTCCTCTCTAGTAATCTTCCTGAAAAGTCAAATTATTATTTTTTTATTATGTAAAGGTATTTTGATTTTCCTTTTTCTCATAGAGTTCATCACTTTATTCTTTTAGGATAGCCATGAGCAAACTTACACCTAATAGTGAGGGAGGAGGAGGAAGAAGATAAGAATATAGGAGGAAGAGGAGAAAAAGAAGAGGAAAAAGAGGCAGAGGAGGAAGAAGAACAATAATAACAACAATGATGATGATGATGACAACAATAAAAATGATAAAAACTGCAGAATGAAGGAAGGAATAAAGATTAGAACAGAAATAAATGAAATAGAAACTAAGGAAACAAATAAAAGATCAATAAAACCAGAAGGCAGTTCTTTGAAAAGATCAACAAAATTGATAAACCTTTATCCAGACCCATAATAGAAAGAGGGAAAAAGAAATATACAGACAGAAAACCAAAATAAACACAAAATCAGAAATAAAAGAGGATAAATAACAAACAACACCACTGAAATACAAAGAATTATAAGAAAATATTATGAAAACATTACATGCCAACAGAGTAGACAACTGAAAAGAAATAAATAAATTCCTAGAAACATATAACATACAAAAGCTGAATCAGGAAGAAACAGAAAATATGGGCAGACCAATTACCAGCAATGAAACTGATTCAGTAATCAAAAATCTCCCAACAAACAAAAGTCCAGGACCAGAGGGCTTCACAGCTGAATTCTACCAAATATTCAGAAAAGAATTAAAAACTATTACCAAGCTATTCAAAAAAAAAAGAAAAGGAAACTTCCAAATTCATTCTATGAAGCCGGCATTACCCTCATACCAAAACCAGATAAAGACAATACAAAGAAAGAGATCTATAGACCAATATTTCTAATGAACACAGATGCAAAAATTCTCCACAAAATGTAAGCAAACCAAATCCAAAATGCATTGAAAAAATAAATCATTCACCACAAACAAGTGGGATTTATTCCTGGGATGCAAATGTGGCTTAATATTCACCAACTGGTATGATACATCACATCAGCAAGAGAAACAATCAAAACCATATGTTCATTTGAATAGGTGCAGAAAAAGTATTTGGCAAAGTTCAGTATCCATTCATAATAGGTTTAGAGAAAACATTCCTCAACATAATAAAGGCCACATAGATAACATCATATTTAATGGTGAAAAAACTGAAAGCTTTCAAGAACTAAATATGGATGCCCACTCTTACCACTTCTATTCAACATAGTCATGGAAGACCTATTCACAGTAATCAGGCAAGAAAAAGAAATAAAAGTTATCTAGGTTTGTAAGGAAGAAGTAAAACTTCACTATTTGCAGATGACATACTACAATATACAGAAATTCCTAAAGACTCCACCAAGAACCTACTAGAACTAATAAATAAATTCAGTAAGGCTGAAGGGTACAAAATCAATATACAGAAACCTGTTGCATTTCTGTACACTAACAATGAAGTAGTAGGGAAGAAAAAAAAGAAGAAGAAGAAGAAGAGGAGGGGGAGGAAGGAGACAATCCCATCCCATTTAGAATCACACTGAAAAGAATACAATACCCAGGAATAAGCTTAACCAAGGAGGTGAAAGACATGTACTCTGAAAACTAAAAAATACTGATGGAAGAAATTGAAGGCAATGCAAAGAAATGGAAAGACATTCCATGTTCATGGCTCAGAAGAATAGATATTGTCCATTCTATCTAAAGAAATCTACAGAATTAACACAATCCTTATCAAAATACCAATAGCATTTTTCACAGAATTAGAACAAATAATCCTAAAGTTTGTATGGGATCACAAAAGACCCCAAATAGCCAAAGCAATATTGAAAAAGAAGAACAAAGCTGGAGGTATCAGAATCCCAGATTTCGAGATACATGACAAAGCTATAGTGATCAAAACAGTATGGTAATGGTAGAAAAACAGACGCTAAAATCAATGAACAGAATATAGAGCCCAGAAATAAATGCATGATTATATGTTCAATTAATCCAGGTAAAGGAGGCACAGATATGCAATGAAAAAAAAAAGACAAATGATGTTGGGAAAACTGGAGAGCCACATGCAAAAGAATTATACTGGGCTATTTTATTATATCATTCATAAAAATAAACTCAAATTGGATTAAAGACCTACATGTGAGACATGAAACCATAAAAATACTAAAAGAAAACACAGACAATAATTTCTCCAACACTGGCCAAAACAACACTTTTCTAGATATTTCTCCTGAGGCAAGGGAAACAAAAACAAAAATAAACAATTAGGACTACATCAGAATAAAAACTTTTGCACAGCAAAAGAAAAAATCAGCAAACCAAAAGACACCCTACTGAATGGGAGAAGATATTTGCAAATGATATAGGCAGTAAGGGGTTAGTATCCAAAATATGTAAAGAATTTAATGCAACTCCATTCCTAAAACACAAATAATCCACATTCAAAAATGGGCAGAAGACACAAACTTGACATTCGTCCAAAGAAAATATACAGATGGCCAACAGACACATGAAAAGATGCTCAACATCACTCATCATTAAGAAATGAAAATAAAAACCACACTTGTCAGAATGGCCAAAACGAAAGACATAAGAAACAAGTGTTGGCAAGGATGTGGAAAAAAGGAAAACTTGTGCACTGTTGTTAAGAATGCAAACTGGTGCAGCTACCACGGATGCAGTATGGAGTTTCCTCAAAAAAATTAAAAACAGAATTACTATATGATCCAGTAATTCCAGCCAAAGAATATAAAAACACTGATTTGAAAAAAAATATATGCACTCTTATATTGCAGTATAATTTACAATAGCCAGGATGTGGAAGTAACCCAGTGTCTATCCACAGATGAATAGATAAAGAAGTTGTGATTGATATATAATGTAATATTAACTGCAAAAAGAATGAAATCTTGCCATTTGCAACAACAGGAATGGATCTAGAAAGCATAATGTTAAGTGAGATAAGTCAGAGAAAAACAAATATCATCTGATTTCACTTATATGCAGAATTTAAGAGACAAAATAAATGAGCAAAGGAAAAAAAGACAAAAAGAAAAGCCAGACTCTAAAATATAGTGAACAAACTGGTGGTTACCAGAGAAGAGATGGGTGGGGATGAGTGAACTAGATGAAGCAAATGAGGAGTAAATTTATTGTAATGAGCACTAAATAATGTATTAAAGTGCTGAATCAGTATATGGCACACTTGAAACTAATATAACACGGTATGTGAATTATACTAAAGTTAAAAAAATTTAAAAAATATTTTAAAAATGCCCATAAGCCTACTAAAAAAAATCTGCATACAACTTTGACTCACTCAAAACTTACTACTAATAGCCTACTATTGACTTGATGCCTTACCCATAACATAAACTGTCAACCCATATTTTGTATGTTGTGTGTATTATATGCTGCGTTCTGACAATAAAAATTCTCTAGTAAGCTAGAGAAAAGAAAATGTTATTAAGAGTGTTATTAAGAAAATCATAAGGAAGAAAAAATACATTTATTGTAGTATATTATATTTTTCAAAAAGAAAAAGTGCATATATAATTGGACCCATGCAATTTAAACCCATGTGGTTCATTGGTCAACTGTAGGTGAAAAAAATTTGATCTCTTCCAGATATTTAAGTGGAAAGGGAAGTATTTATTAATGGCCTTTTAGATAATTGTGGATATTCTTCTTGGTATTATACCAGAACTTGGTAAGCTGTAGGTTTCTTAAAGGTTGCTTGAAATGTGGAATCTAAAACCATATCCGTAACCTTTTTAGACTCAGTTACATTACAAATTAAAAAAAAAAAAAAAAAGGAAAAGAAAAGAAAAAAGAAAGAAGGCACCTGGGTGGCTCACTTGCTTTAAGTGTCAAACACTTGATTTCAGCTCAGGTCATGATCTCAGGGTCCTGGGGCTGAGGCCTGCATCTGCTCTGTGCTCAGTGGGGAAGTGGCTTGAGGATCTCTCTCCTTCTCCCTCTGCCCCTCCTCTCTCTCTCCCTATCAGATAAATAAATTAACCTTTAAGAAGGAAGGAAAGAAAGAAGACAGGAAGGAAGGAAGGGAGAAAAGAAGGAAGGAAGGACACTAACTAACCCATCCACCTACCCATCCATCAGAGACCACTGAATGTGTCCCTCTACAACAAAGTCACACACCTTCACAGATAGAAACAGCTGAGATAAGTTTTCTCGCTGATATTCGCTCGCTTTAAATAGCATTTTACTTTTATCTTCTCTGTTATTATGACATTATTTTAGTTCAATATTTAAGGTTTTCCACAACATGGTCCCCTGCATAGCTTTCCAAGTATGTCTTGCAGGAAGCTCCTTCTCAATTCCCTGTCATTCTTTTGTAGAACTTAAAAAAAAAAAATAGAATAGAGTAATAACTCTATTAGAAATTTACATTAACATTCCTTAGATACTTGTTCCTCCCACTAGAATAAACACTTCCTGGAGGAATTATTTCATATTTGTCTTTGTCTCCCCAGAATTTAGCAAGGTGTCATGCATAATGAGGCATTTAATATATTTGTAGTTGAAGTGCTTAAAGCAAATCCATTATGCTGACTTCAGTATTTATTTTCAGCTTCATCTCAGAATTTGTTCTCCATTCATAGGTTTGAATTTGCCAGGAACTTTCTTTAAAATCCACATATTTCCACCCAAGAAATGTGCTATCAATTTAGATACTTGTAGCATTTGTATTCAGCTGTATGGTCAACTAGCCAGATTTTCTATATATGTAAATCAACATTTACATATGAAATAATTATAGAGGACTCAGAACCTATCTTACATCATATTTCTATTGTCCCTTTTATTATTACCAGAAATGCTATTTATAGACCATGTAACTTAGTTGATTGAAAAATGTCATTATAACTCCCTATCTGACACACACACACACACACACACACACACATATATATATATGAATTAAGAATCTAATAAATATATATAGAAAAGTTAAGAAAAATAATTTAAAAATTATTATTCAAATTTTAATTCTTTACATTCTGTAATGAAGCAATCGTACTCTGCTCTTTGTAAATAGTATATACAATCTCCTGAATGAAATGGCTATGAAGAAAGAATGATGACCATGTGTTAACTTTGTGACTAAAAACCATGACTAGCATTGTCATTAGTAATGTAATTTTACAAAATGGAAAACAGCTGTTGATAAACTTTCAAATAAAATAAATCACTGTTTTCTTTTAACTTCAGAAAATAGTGGTAATTACGGAAAATTCAGTCTCTGTTTAAAACTATACAAAACATACTCTGATTTTACAGGTAAAATGGAATTAAAATCTGGCCTCAGGCAATCAAACAAGTGTTCCTGCTGTAGGAGTGGGCATTAAAACACAGGAATATTTTTCTGGAGTCAGAACATTTATTTTTATTTCACAGATTATCAAAGTATCAAGTATCTCTGCCCACTAAATGCTCACCATGCCCTCCATCCACCTTTTAATAACCAAAAATCTCCCTATAGATTGCCAAAACTTTCCAGACAGCAGGATCATTCTCACAGCAAGCCACTAGTATAAGTACAGAAATCACACATATGTTAGCACAAACTTTACTTGATAATGCCCACCCATATACATGAAATTTATTAAAATGACAATCAGTATTTGTTAATCACAACTCTGAATAGAACATTTTAATAAAATACAGTTAAGTAAGCTTTCCTACTGTCATCATATTTAAACTGTTGCCATTTCTTAAAATAGTCCTTGTATTTATAACCATAGGTAATAAGAAAACTCATCTTCAAACTTAATGTCTACTACATCCTGAAATGAATACTTGGCTTTGATTCTGACTGTGGAATCTCAGATGACTATAAAGGTTTATTATTGCCCCCAAATGTATGATTGCCTCCATTTTTCATGGGCTTTGATTTTAAGTCACATGTTTAGAACCCCATCAAAACCCTGACGTTTTTAGAACTGCCCCTTTACTTCAGGCAACAAGCCAGCAGGCTGATGAGGTGTCTAGACGATCATACCTCATTTGTCACTAACATTTCACTCTAATAATGAAAATACTGGAGTTCAGAGACCTAGAGACACATTTTTGATAGACTTCCTGAACAACTAATTGAACTATCCAAACCCAAGGTCCTAGTCATAGAGATTTTTATTACCTGTAACTCTGCTGGGAAAGCGATACAGAAGGACAAAGACGATCCAATAAGATCCTGTAATAAGTTACTGACAACATTCTAATACAGACAATACAGAAACCAACTTTGGGTCTCTTCCAGATTGCACTGCTGGGCAGAAATGAACTGACTGAAAACATAATAGCTGAAGGCAGTTGTGGAAAAGTACCTTTATGAAATAGGCAAATCAAACTTCCTTGGGCAACCAGAGGGAAGAATAGAACAATAAAAATGGCATTGACTTTTCCTGGTCCATTCTGTGTTCTTTTATTGTTAATGTTAAATTAAATAAACTTAATATATATTGGGGTATGGGAGCTGAAATGGGAAACTAATTAGGAACTCTAAAGTAAAAATTATACGCTTCATATAATAACTCTGAAATGGGGTGACAAATCCTTACCCTTGAGAGCTAATGAGGTCTCCCAACGTCTATGCTCTTAGAGTAGGAGAAAAATTCTCCTTTCTGATGGACAGAAAATCATCTTAGGAAGTAAAAACAAAGGGGATTTGATTCATAGAAATTGTTAAGACATTACAATTTTAATCCTACATATTATTTCCACAAATGCTACCTATATCGAGTTAGGTGAATAAACACTTTCACAACATTCACAGAGTAAAACTGTGATAATCCATGGTTCAAAAGTGAGGCCAACGAATAACAGTCTTGGAATTAATATGTCCCAGTGTATCAAAAGAAATTCTAGTCCTCGTGAATATAACTTTCTTCAATGCAGATCTATTTCGTTCACTCATATTTCTTAAGTGTTTCCAATAATGTTTGGCACATGGTAGACTCTCAATAAATACTTGCTGAAAGAGTAAATATGAACATGAATTAACTGCCTTTATCATAGTCTGATAGTATACATGTATTGATTAACTTGAGTAGGGTGATAACTGTTGAAAATAAACTAGTCATTCCACTTTGTTTCAGGCTTCATTGATGAAATATTTCTTACTTTTGTTTAGAATAATACATTCAAGGTAAAATTGTGTGGGAGAAATTAATTTTATTAAAAAATGCTCTCTTTATGTGGTATACTTTCTTACCTTGCACCTGTTTAGGCTTTACTGTTTGCCTGAGCAACCTAATATGTTATTACTATCTGCTAACATTTATTTAAAGGAAAATTAAGTAATGATTAATGGTCCCCTCCTATATCCAAGACACTTTGCACTTTTTATTTTAAAATGTTCACAACAGTTGGGTGGACATCAATGGTATTTTTTACAGAGGAAATAATTAAGATATAGAAATAGGTGACACTTGAAATTTATGTTCAGGTACATCTGAAAACCACTCGTCATCTCCACTCTTATCACATTATAGATATAGCAGGGTGCACAGAGAGAGCAAGAGAGGGAGAGAAAGCAAGCATAGACTGTGCCAAGTCCACACAATCCTGTATCTTCCTATACAACTACTATTATCCATTCTTGTTACTATACTTTTTTAAGACAGAGACTGTGAAATCTTTCTCTCAGTTAATTTATTATGTGAAATAAAGGACACACTCAGACTGTACCAAATGGAGACATGTGGTCCCTTTAGTATTCTTTCATGCAATGTATAAAGAAAATTATTCTTATTTAGACAAAACAATATCACAAATGATGAATTTAGTAGAATAACTCAAAATAACCCATAACATCTACAGAATTAATACATCAAAACTGTTCACATGAATCTTCTTCGTAAACTCATCTAGTCTTAGATCATTCAAATTATATTCTTTTTTTTTTCAATACCACAAATATTTATGAGGTTCCTGATCAGGGTCACACACTCAGGTTCTAGGCATAGAAGAATGAATAAGTCGGTGTCAATGTCTTTTATTTTTGTTTCCACTTCTCTACTTACAGAGAAACAGATCAAAGAGAAGGAAGAGTGCTAGATGTCTAAGTTATTTGTTTGAAGCTATTTAGAAGAAAGTAGCTAATTCACATTTTATAGGAATCATTTTTAATTAATTATTGTTATTTACTACCATTAGTAAGCAATCAGGGAAAACCATATATTAGGCAGTGTACAAAGTGCTTGACATGCATTATTTAATGTTAATTCTCACAAAATTTTATATCTATTCTTTTCATTTTATACGTGAAAAGGCTGAGAGACAAAAATGCATACAGGATCACTCAGCCATTGGTGCTTTAACCTGGGCACACTTTCTCCAAAGCCATTCTCCTCCTGGGCTACAAGGAGAGCAAAGAGTTCTTTAAAGGCAGTTCCTTCATCATAGAATAAAACTTCTCTAAAACTTTAATAATCCAAATTCTTCTTGTCTTCTTTACAAGTTAGTATTTTTTCCAATCAGAACTACTTTATGTTCTTTCTCTATGACTTCTTTCCAATTTCTAAGACCTTTATTTCAATAATAGTTCTACTTCTGGGCTTTAATTCACAGTGATAAGCTCTATCTTTACTTGTCATTTTCATGTTAAACCAAAAAGAAATATGTATCTTTCTCTTATTCAGACAGTGTTCCATCATGACCCTATTATTTCTTCTAGGTGACATTTGTTTTTGAACCTTCATATATATACAATAGCTACTTCCACTTTGATTGCGCTTCAAGACAGTCATCCCCACTACACTTCATTCTATTCACTTACGGTAATTCTTTTAACTGGTGAATGCACAGCAATGGCAATTAAAATCAAGTCCAGATCGTAGGGGACTCCTTAAACAAGCTTAATAGTTGTAGGTCAGTCAAAAACCCACCCACCTGAGAGTGCTAAAGAACTGGAAGATGAACTCTCACAGCAATTAGTATTTTAGAGATAAGCACTTGTGGGAGAGTGGTTGAATTTTAGATGAGTAGAAAAGACTGCTTCTTACTAATTTTTAAAAGACACATAAAGCACCACTTGTAAATTACAAGCTAGTGACCTACGTACCATCCCAGAAAAGTTTCTATGGTGATTTATTAAAAGAAAATCATTTACAGTATATGCTTTGTAGAATGCCAATAATGAAAGGCTATAGGAGAAAACATAAAATTGTTAAAAACAATATACAATTCTAATTTTCTATTTGATAGTGCTATATTAAGGCAAGAAAATATTCCCTAGCTTTATTAAAGAATGTTGATTTGTTTTTTCATACAGGATTTCCTGATACTTCCACCAACAAACTTGTTTCATTTTGTCATTGGAAATACTAACATCACATATTACAAACAGAATATTTTTTAATAAAATAAAAAGTTGACATTATTATTATGGTTAAATACTCCTAGTACTTAACACTGTTGAGCTACCAAATCTTGGCTATAGTCTATAATTCACTTTTAATTATTGTTGAGTACAGGCATAGTTACTGGATAGCTTAACACTATTTACATGCACCTTCTCTTCTTTTAAAACTTGTATTAATGTTAGCATCCACTTTGTTTAAGCATAGAACTTATATATTCAATCTAAAATAACATTTATCCAGTAGTTAAACTTGAAGGCTATGAAGTGAGACTTACTGGACAAATGTACAAAGCCTTAGGAACAATGGAAGGGTTCAAAAAACGTTAGTTTTTTTTTTTTTTTTAAGATTTTATTTATTCATTTGACAGAGAGAGACACAGCCAGAGAGGGAATGCAAGCAGGGGGAGTAGGGGAGGGAGAAGCAGGTTTCCTGGGGAGTAGGCAGCCCGATGGAGGGCTCAACCGCAGGACCCTGGGATTATGACCTGAGACCGAGGAAGAGGCTTAATAACTGAGCCACACAGATGCCCTGAACGTTAGGATTTTATTATGTATTAGACACCAAGTTAAAACATTTCCAGAAATTATCTCACTTAACCCTCACAAGAATCCTATGAGACCATCTTCATTTTACAGATGAAAAAAATTTAGTCAAAACAGATTGACTAACCTTTCCAAAGTTAAGTCTAGTAAATGTGAGAGGTTATGTACATGTAGTGAGGCTTCATAGCACTGTGATTTTGTTCAAGTTCTTTCATCTGGAATGCACTTTGTTATTAACTAGCTAGATCCCATGAGTTTCAAACCAGGCCTTGTCCACCACCAGAAAAAAATTGCTTAGGCCCCTATATTCCCTCTAGATCTATAATTTCATAGTATATATCTTTCTGTTATTTGCCATACTACATAACAACGATGTATTCCTATGGCACTCTCATCACTAACCTATGACTTCCTTAACAGAAAGGACTGCTCTTATAAAAATGTGTACCTAGTATGTGCTTAATCATTTTTTATTATGTTCAATTATCCAACATATAGTACATCATTAGCTTACAATGAAGTGTTCAATGACTCATTAGTTGTCTATAACACCCAGTGATCATCACCACATGTGCTCTCCTTAATACCCATCACCTAGTTACCCGATCCCCCCACTCCCCTCTTATGTAACCCTCAGTTTGGTTCCTAGAGTCCAAAGTCTCTCATGGTTTGTCTCCCTCTCTGATTTCTTCCCGTCTTCCCTCCCTTCCCCTGTGGTCCTCTGTCCTATTTCTTCTGTTACACATATGAGTGAAACCATATGAGATAATTGTCTTTCCCTACTTGACTTATTTCACTTAGCATAATACCCTCTGGTCCATCCATGTCATCCGAAAGGTGCTTAATCATTTTTAATGAATTTATGAGTGAGTGAATAAATGGAAATAGATTGATTGAAAAACTACATGGATAATCGGGGAAATAGGTTTCAAAAGACACACTACGTGCATTTCCCACTATGATTGAAACAACATTCTAAAGTAAGTTTCCTGTATCCGCTGTACCTCTAAGAAAGCTTTAGTATATATGAAATACCACAGGTTTCTGGTATCAGAAGATTCAGCATGGTTAAAGGTGAGAATCTTGGATACGGATTAGGCCGTATCCATGCTTCTCAATATATGGCCTATCCAAATGACACAGAGAGATTTATGAATGCATATATTTGTTTATTACAATAAATTGTTACCATTGGAGAGTTTATAAAATTAGTGAGAATATGAGCTCTGTCATGAGACAGAGCAAATGCCTAATTCAAGTAGTTCAGATAGAATTAGTGAGTGCTTCAAATTTTTCCAGATGTTTCCAGATGATAGTCACCAAAAATCTCAGGTCCCAGTTTATTACCAACAGAGACTCTATTAAAAAGTTAATATTTTATTATCTTAAAGCACACAATAAAGAAGTCTATATTATAATAGACATACTTGTATTGTGTGTTTTCTGTTTCATTATATTTACCTAAAAAGACTTACACAATTCTATATTTATTAATATAGCACAGGCATTGTGAATCAGTTCTAAAAGATTTTCTTGATTTAAAAGCAATAAAATTGTATGAATCCAAAAAGGTAACAAGCTATACAATTATGAGGATATCCCAAGTCTTATGGTAGAATGAGAAACTGAAGTGAAAAGTCATTGTTTTAAACAAATAAATATAACTAGAGGTTTCTTAACTAATTGTGTCTCCAAAGATAAAATAGGTGATTAAAATCATGACTGATTTTGTGCTTTTGTTATCTAGTTCTGTGACAGCCACAAAAAAAACTATTTAAAAATATTAAAGTCAGCTAATGAAAGCATCTGTTTATATAGTAAAAAAGTAGTGGCAAATGATAAAGCCTTCCTTTGAAAAGTACCTATTTAATGATCATTTATTCTGCCCTAACTATTATTCAAATGCACCTCATATAATCACATATGAACAGTAGAGGCATAGGTTAGAAGAAGCATGCCAAACATCACACAGCTATTTAAATGGCAGATGCAACACTAACAAGTCTTTCTGCTCTTCAAATTGAGCTTTTAAACTACATTGCTACACTCACTGAGAGCATGTGCTAGGATACATAAAATTAATGTCATTACAGTGTTATCCATTTATTTTACTTCTCAGTGAAGAATATTACCAACCAGCCAGTCAGATCCAGCCACTAACCCAGCATTCTGTGAGATAAACATCTTAGAGCAAAGACTACACCAAAATAATTTTCAACAATTTGACAATATTAATGTAGCTGAACACTCTCTTTTTCAGAGAGAACATTTTGGAATCTTTAATAACCATTAGATTACTGACTTAATTTTTTTCTTATTTATAAAGTATTTTGGGTCTACACTAATAAGACAGTCACAGAAAAAATTTTTTTTTACTAAGGCAAAATAAGAAAACAACTAGTTAACAAGATGTACCAGGGTCCCAATGAAGCAGAGACAGCTATTTCCAGCACTGAAAGAGCAATTTTATGATAACATGTTCTTCCATAGTGCATAGTTTTTCATAATGCAATTTTGTGTTGGGTTCATATTTACTTTAAATCTTAAATAGATTTACATGGGGTATGATAAATAAGAGGAATACTTTTTCAATCATAGTATTTTAGTAGTTTTACATTATCCTATGCTACTTCTTCAGAGACATTTTATTAATATATTACTTTTCTTATTTTAGGCATAATATATTTATGAATTCTTTCAAAGAATCATTTTTAGATTTCTACTTTTCCCATTGTCCTTATCTATGTCAGGAAAATAACAGTTTCTAAATCGGAAATACCAAAATATCATGGCCACGTTTTAACAACTATGAAAAATGGGTAGATTAGAACCAACAGAGAAAAAGTACATAACTGAATGAAGTCAGTGTCATTTAAATCCTGAAAAATGTATTCCAGCTATATTATAATCTGGTGGAATTTTTTTTTTTTTAGATATTATTTATTTCAATCTCAAGTAGGTGGAGAGGCAGGCAGAGAGAGAGAGAGAGAGGAGGAAGCAGGCTCCCCACTGAGCAGAGAGCCCGATGGGGGCTTGATCCCAGGACCCTGAGATCATGACCTGAGCCGAAGGCAAAGGTCTAACCCACTGAGCCATCCAGATGCCCCAATCTGGTGGAATATTTATACTGACAATTCAGTAACTGCAACAGGTAATTAATTATCTCCATTTTAGAAAAGGCAAACTGAGGCAGAGTTAACAAGGCTTTTACGATGAATTTCTTTTCTATTCAAATCGAAACAGATGCTTTCGTGGACTTTGTTGCCACTTCAATAAAAAATTGTAGATAATGTGTGCCTATGTATAGAAACTAACCAACTGCTGAAATCAGACTGTGAATTTCTTTTATTTTGGCCTCTGTTACTCTGCCTGTGAAATATGCCAAGCCAAGCACAGTTAAGTAGGCAGCATCCAGATGTAAAGGTAACCAAACAAAGCAGAGCCATCAGTTGTACTGCGGTTATGTGTATCAGCTCTGACTTCAAGGCAGCTAATATTTCACTGTCCCTTTCTTTACACAGAAGCTCTGTTCAAAATAAATTGAAGTATTTAATTCATGTTGCACGACTCATTAATACAAATTTAAATGGTAGAAAAAGAACAAAAGCCACCTTAATGTTCATTTTTCCAAATTTTATTTTCATCCTATACTTCGCTCAGGCTTTCTCAGTCCATATATTTAATTTCTTGCTGATACACCTCACTGAATGTCTTCTTTCAAATGGTCTTTTCTCCAATCTAACCCATTTCTGATTATCTATTTCAATTAAGAGACAGGGAAACTGAAGGGTTCCCATAAAAAAAAAAAAGCCATTTTTATCCTTTGCTTTTTCTCGCTAAGGCCTGCACCGACACCCAATTCTACACATGCTTTGTAATACAAATAGCATATATTCTCCTTATAAGAAACAAGGAAATAACGGTATCTTTGGACTCTTTCAGCACAGTAGATAACATCTAAGGAATGACCAGGTGGGTTGTCATAAACATTCTCCAAGACCACTGACTCAGAACACCTTGAAGCCAAGACACCTGGCTTCATGGAATGAGTGACTTAAGAAGGACACCTGAATCCTTTCCTTGTTCTGACCATTTCCTGGATGCCTAAGAGGACACATGCACCAGACCATAATCACCAATAAAAAGAAAACCCAGACTCCAAGCAAAGATGAGACTTGTGCTCTTTTCCTTTCCAGTCTCCCTCCAGATGCTCCATCCATTTCTCTCTCTTTCTCTCTCTCCATCTACATTTCAGTGAACTCTGCTTTCATCCTATCATCCACCGCCACCAAAAAGAAGAAAGAATGTAATGTTTCCCCAGATTTCCAGACTTAAAACTTTTAACAAATTATAACTTTTTTCTTGCCTTACCAAAGCCTACAGATAGTCCTATTGATTTTTCTGTCAAAATATTCTCCCATATACCATTCTATCCCACTGTAACTATTATAGTTTAGGCTATTATTGCTTAAAAAAACAAACAAAAAACAGAAAAACAAAACAAAACAAAACAAAAAACCCAAACAAACTCCTATCTAGTATTTGGGCTTGCTGTCACCTGTTCTTAATTTTCTTTGGTACCTAATGGATAAAATTTAAGCCCCATTTGTTGTTGTCTGGGGCCTTCTATAGTCAAGAGCCATGAGCATATTCCTGTTATAACTCCATCCAATTTCCTATACAGACCCTCGGCTCATAGTAGCAGTGTCAGTTCTTCAATGTGAATCCTTCTCTTTCACAGTGGACTTTTTGCTCAGGTGAAGATACCACAAGAAGTGCCTTTTTTTTCACCCCCTTTATTTTGTTAGGGGTTTCACTAATTCTACTATCTTGAAAAGCTTTCCTTGATCACTAAGACAAGAAACAATGTAATATATAATTTAAATTTGCTAACAGGGTGGAACACAAATGTCTTCACCAAACAAACAGTTAAACAGGTGAGGTGAAGGATGTGTTAATTCATTAGATGGGGGAGGGGCATCTGTTTGCATGTATACATACATCAAATCCCTGTCTTACAATTTTACACTTCAAATGTCTTACAATTTTACTTGTAAATTATGCCTCAATAAAGCTGAAATTTTAAAAGAAGGTTGGTATGGGATCCTCTGTCCCCATTAAGTATTTTGTATGCACTATGCTATCCGTTCCTTCTCTCCTTTATTTTGTAGTTGCATAAATATACACATACACACACTTTCTCTCTCTCTCACTCTTTCCTTTCTCTCTCTCTCTCTCTTCACATGGATGTCTTCTAATCATTCAGGATTCTGTTAAAAAAAAGTTTCATTGAGATCCTGACCAACCACCATATTTACAGAGGTCAATCATATACATTACCTGTTTATTTTCTTTCTAATATGTAAGAATATTGATATTTTATAGATGGGGAAGCGGAGGCTAGAGAATGTGAAGAGACTGTCCGCAGTTTTTCAGTTTCTGAGCACCAGAGATAAAACCTGGGAGAGTGGAAGGTAAGGCTCAGAGGGGTCTGTAGGTAAACTTAGCCGATATTCAAGTGTGTTTTAGGATAATCCCAGCTCCTACTCATAAAAAGCAAGAGAGTAGTCATGTGGCTTTTATCATTTGAAAGTCATTTCAAACTTGCCCTCTCTCCATTTTTTTCTTTGTCTTTACCGCCTCAATAAAACCTGTCTTCCAGAATAACAAGTAACAGAAGGGCAAGGGAGGATTTAGCCAAGTGTAGGGGTTGCAGATGTAGGAAACAAAAATGCAGAAGCACAGCTAACCGTGAATCTAAGACAAATAATAATTTTATTTTTTAAAAATAAATATGTCCCATACCATATTGGAGAGATACACATACAGATAGAGTTTCATTTGAAATTCAACTTTAACTGGGTATCCAGTTTTTTATCTGGCAGCCCGAGCCAGATGGCGACTGGACAGCTATATGTATCCCATGAATAATGATTATAAGCCTCTCTGAGTACGCTTGGAAAAGAAAATAAACAAAATCGCTTTTAGTTGATTTACTTTAGTGACATCTTGATGTTCTCTGACAACGAAAACAACACAGATATTCCAAAATGAATATGTATTTTATTTTGGAAACTTTGACTTATATTTATCTTTATCAGCTCAGTTCTTTCAATTTTTTTTTGCGGATTGACAACACTTATTATCCAGCACCAAAGGAGATAGAACACTGCATGGTTCTTCATGTTGAACTCATGTTCAGGTGAACCTGAACAAGCTACTTAATTTCTCATTTGGCCTCGATTCCTTCATCTGCAAAGTGGAGATAATAACAGCATCTATCTCATAAGGTTTTTAGGAGTCAATGATGAAATGTATATGCAGTCCAGTACTTGCCATATAACAGACACTCAATAAATAATACCTTCCTCTCTCTTCCTCACAACTCCATTTCTGAAACTGGAAAGCATCACTTCAAAAAATACAAAAAAGCATTCTCAGCCAAGGTATAGGCAGATGAGATCAGAAATTCAGACAAAGTAAACCTCAATGGAAAACAAAGCTGAATACAAACTGGGAAGGGAGATATATATGTTAGAAACAAACATTGAGGGGCCCCTGGGTGGCTCAGCTGGTTAAGAGACCCACTTTGGATTTCAGCTCAGGTCTTGTTCTCAGAGTTGTGGGATCAAACCCCATGTGGTGTTCAGTGCCGCGTCCTCTTGTCCCTCCCCTTTCTCCTCCCCCATCCCTCCACCCTTCCCCATTGTATGCTCTCTCTAAAATAAATAAATGAAATCTAAAAAACAAACATTTGAAAGCTTACTTAAGGCTCATGCCACTGTAGCTATTCAAAAACTAGAAAGTATGTAGGACAAACACTAAAATTCATTTCAAAGAGTCATGAGGAAAAGGTATAAGACATCAGAGAAAAGGAACATTCCAAGTGCTGCCAAATAAACTATATTAAAATCCGTGTTCATATTCAGTAGTCTGGAGTCTATTAGAAGAGTGTCAAGTAAAATCTAAGGGCATTTGTTTTTTTTTTAAATTGTTACACCCTGCTGTGAGGCAGCAAGAAGGCTCAGCTTCAGTGTTAGACTATCCTAACATCTATTATGGAGAAGGCATACTCTAATGTTCTCTCAATCACAGCTTAAAAATTAATTTTGGCAAAATTGTTTTCATTCTTGAATCATATTCTTCTACACTGCTTCACTATGCTGTTGATGTGTCTTTGCAAATGAACACATTTGCTTCATTTTAATGAGTATTCACCAGGTTTTTATAATACTTGTATATATGGGATTTGGTTCACAACTGGGTGAGGTTAGTATGAATGATAGCTTGTTTAAGATAAAGGATAAATATCTGTCTTCCAAAAAGTCAGGCAACTATATTTTCATTAACCCAATTATAAGTAATTAAGGTAAAATATGGTATAATCATGAAGTTAATAATTATAAAGAAAACTTAACATTGGTTAAAATTAGCAATAATTTGAAGTACAATTTTTTTGGTGAAATTTTCTGTACACACAATTTCACCTGTTTAAGCAATAATATCATCTTTAATTCTTCTGAAATATGTTCATCTTTAATTCTTTAACAAATTAAAATATGAAAGTTTGATTCATGATATTTTAAATAATTTGACTGGTTAAAAGTGCAAATAAAGTTCTGTATCCTATCATTCCCCATATTATGCTCTAAGACTCTCAAGTAAGTAAAAACTGGGGCTCTAACAGGTGTTGGATAATAGTAAAGTTTATATGAACAGAAGTGAAGGAAAGTGTAATATTTTTTTTTTTAAAGAGGGAAACACATTCACTTTTAAAACCATGCTTTATCTATTTTTCCTAATAATTTACTATAAAGTTAATTTTAAGTGTCAACTTGACTAGATCTCAGGGTGCCCAGATCTGGTTATGCGTTATATTTCTGACCGTCTCTGAGAGTGTCTATGGAAGAGACTAGCATCTGAATTTGAGTAGAATGAATAAAGCCATTTGCCTTCCCCATTGTGGTTGGGCATCATCCAGTTTGTTGAGGGCCTGAACAGAACGCAAAAGGTAGAGGAAGGGAAGATTGACTCTATCTGCCTGACTGATTAAGGTGCCATATTTACCTCCCCCGTCTTCAGTGCTCTTGGTTCTCGTGTCTTCAGACTCAAACTGGAATTTATGCCACCAGCTCTGGCTCTCAGGATCTTAAACTATATCACCAGCTTTCTTTGTTCTCTAGCTTACAGAGAGAAGATGGCAGGCCATCTTGGCCTCCCAAAGTGTATGAACTAATACCTTACAATAAATTTATCTATGTCTTTATAGCCTATAGTATACATATGTCCTATGATTCTGTTTCTGTAAAGAATCCTGACTAATACAATTAAATAACGCATGTCAGAACTAATAAAAATTAGTAATATTGAGTGAAACATGGTTATTTGAATTTGGCTAGGAACTTGTCTGAATTTTTATCTATAGAAGATACAGATTCCATCTTTTAAACAATCCAGTTATTAGCAAAATATAATATACACTAAGCCTTTTGAAATGTAAAACTTGCAAGAAAGACCATCAGACTTTCATATGAAGTCATAAGATATATGATTTCATTTATTTTGTTTGATTAATATTTATTTTTTATTCAATGTATTAATTTGAACAAAGTAACTGAAAACCAGATTTTGTTTAGTTTATATGAAGGGAAATTTCTTCATTTTTATTTAAAATGTCAAAATATCAAAAATATTTTGGAAAATGGATGATTATGTCATTATTCCAAATAATTGAAATAAGAAGCGTCAGCTTAACACATAATATAAGACCAACAGTTTGAAAAGTATCAATAAATATTAGCCAAAATTTATGAAAATGTAACAACAAAAATATCAATATTTGAGACATGCTTTTCTGTGTAGGAAATAAGATATTAATACTAAGCCAATTAGCTTAACATAACATATAAGAGAAAAGTGACATAAGGAGGCCTGGATGGTTCAGTTGGTTAAACATCTTACTATTATGTCAGCTCAGATCATGGTCTCAGGGTCATGAGATCGACCCCTGAATCAGGATCATGCTGGGCATGGAACCTGCTTAAGATTCTCTCTCGCTCCCTCTCTCTGCCTGTCCTTCCATTTATGTGCATGTAGGTGGGCACTCTCTCTCTCTCTTTAAAATACATAAATAAATCTCTAAAATAAATAAATAAATTTAAAAAGTGACCTAATAGCATTGGTCATTTTCAGTGAATATAATGATAGAAGAAATCATATACCAAAAAGTCACAGATACATTGCGTAAAACAAAAAGAGAACAATTTTATTCTATCCAAATCTAAGATATTCACATCCATTTTAAAATATCACTTTAATCTTTTTTTTTCAAACTGTGACCCATTAAGTCTCCCATAAATACGACAATCAATTATGTCTAATTTTAGAATGCTTCAAAATTGTTTTTGTAAATGATAAGCACTGTATACATTAACCTGATAAAATATTAATTTCTTTCATTTTATTTCTAGTGAAGAGTGGTATATTTTTAAAGAGTGGTCAATTTTCTGATGTTCGGTGTTTTTTTTTATTGCAGGAAAGAAAGAATAACAAGTAAAATAATACTGAAAGGCTAAGAATAAATGTACATGTTCTCTGAATCTTACTTTAAAATCTTACACATCTTTTAAATATCTGAATGGGAAGACTAAAATGCAGAGTATCAACACATTTAGTCAGCTAAATTAAGCATTTGATCTGGTTACTTGATAAAATGCAGATTAAACATTAGGTGATTAACTGAATGTCTGACAGAGTTGAGAGAATCTGTTAGATGGTCTGCTATGATAGAAATAGCACTGAAGAACTCACTTCTAAATTAGGGAAACAGTCAATCAAAATTAGATACGTATAATTTTCCACATATTTCAGTCACCATCTGAATTTATGAACAGGATTGTACCAGTTCAGAGCAAAATGCCAATTTGTATTTATGTGTTCATCTATGAGAAAAAAGTAGATGAATAACATACAAAGCAAAAACAAAAGAAGAAAAAAAAAGTAAAGAATGAAGATAATTCTCAAACCATCCTTTAAAATTTATAAAAACTAATGTGTACTTACAATATTAATATATGTGGTCTCCATAGAAGCAAATATAGCATTGAGAGCACAGACACTAGAGCCAGATCAGATGCTTGGACTCTGTCCCAGTTTTGTCAGTGTTTAGCTGTGTGACATTGAGCAGGGGAGACGCGAGGAGCCCTTAATCTCCCTGATGGCTCTGATGACTATAGCTGTGATGGACTTTCTCCCTGCTCCCTTTTGGAAGCTAAGTAGAGAGCAGGCTCAGGAGAATTAAGTTAGCTCACTGGAAGAACTCTGTCTCTGATAACTGCCAGTGTTGGTTTGCCTTCTTCCCTACCTGATCTTCCCATCGTTTCCACGAGCACAAAGATCCCAGCCAGATGTTTCCAGGTCCTTTCTCAACTTCATAACAAATGTAAAGTGGCCTCTTTTCCTGAGACTAGTTTGGTCCACCTTAGCATTTTGTGCATTCAAGTCTTCCTAGGTGTACATAATCAAGTAACTCTCTACACATATGTGTACTGCTTATAGGCTCTACTTGTTAGAAAGTGTGGAAAGACTATATTCAAACTCCACCAAAAATATTTATAACTGCTTTGTGATTGTTATTTTCTGACATTTTTCTACTCACCTTTGAAAAACTTTATCACATTCTCCACATTTCCATACTTCAAAAATAATCACATTTTAGAGAAAAGGAAAGTTTTATCACTTTCTGATAAATGGATATCTTCCCAAATAAAACCCTCGACTTTTATTCTTACTGACAAAATCCTCTTCTTTTTTCAGGTTTACATTAGTTGAACATTTGAGAAATGTTTCTTTTTTTCTTAGGTTAACCCCTTGTTTTCAGAGGCTCTCCATTCTGTTCATTTGTAACCATTTCTGCCTTATTTCTTTTAGCAAATGTGTCCAATTCATTGTTTGTTTGCATGTTGTCCCTTTGTTATGCATATATTCTCAGCGCCTTCAAAATCTCTTCCCAACCCAAATCTTCAACAGCGTCATCATCTCCAGAAGACAGTGATCATCTGAGACTTCACCTTAACTCACCCTTATGCCTTGACCCTTAAACTCTGGTTTTCATCAGTATCATATGCTTATTAAGAATGTTTTCTTACAGGTTAGCAATGTTCTTATAACTTATGATACTATGTACTTGCCTATCCTGTGCTTTAATCTCTCTTACACAACTGTGTTATTCTCATTGCAGTATTTTCACCTAGTAAGCATTTAATAACGTCAAATTGAAAGAAGAAAGACGTTCCTTGTATTAGAGAGATCATATGATAAGTGTTTTTCTCTGACTGACTTAATTCGCTTAGCATAAAGGAATTTGAGAGGCAGAGTCAGGGGTGGTGGGGAACAGGGAGGGAAAAAATGAAACAAGATGGGTTCGGGAGGGAGACAAACCATAAGACTCTAATCACAGTAAACAAGCTGAGGGTTGCTGTGGGGTGAGGGTAGAGGGATAGGAAGGTTGGGTTATGAACACCGGGGAGGGTTTGTGCTATGGTGAGTGCTGTGAATTGTATAAGACTGATGATTCACAGACCTGTACCCTGGAGCAAATAATATATTCTATGTTAATAAAAAAATAATAAATAAAAACAAATAAAAATTTAAAAAATTAATAAATAAATATTACTCAAAAAAAAGAAAAGAAAAGAAAAACTATGTTAAGTATCATACTGTCTTATTGAGGATGAATCTGATAGAATCTAACTAGACTTGGCTATGAATTCTGGATTTTAGATGCAGCTTAACTCAATTCTTATCTTTGTGTTCCTAATGACTGTCAGTTTTCTTAAACTTAAAATGGAGATATAAACATTTCCTGTTCATCTTACAGAATTATGATAAAGGTTAAATGAAAGAGTGAATGGTACAACAAGTGGCAATCTGCAGTGCAATTTTAAGTTATTAATGTAAGAAAAAAGTCAAAAATATTTTCAGCTAATGAAAATAAATTAAAATCATTTTCCAAAGAAATGGAAAGTTAGAAAAATAGAAGTAAAGTAAGCAAATTAAAGGCGTGGATACACTGATGTTTATGTCAACAGAATTTTTTAAGTCCATACACTCATTATATAGTAAGTAACTATACTTCTTAGATTTGGGCAGGGATAGTTAAACTCAAATATTCTTTAAAGCGTAACCATGAAATATGGTGTCACAGAAATTGTAAAGATCTTATTTTAAGATGACTTATAAAAATGAAGGAACTCAGAACTGTAAATCAGGAAAAGCCACTGAGTTCAGTTGAGTGAAATTCTCTACATTTATAGCCAGGACAACTATTAAGTGAAAGTTGTGTCTATTTTGAAGTCGAACGAAAAAAATCTGAGAGTGAAGGGGGAGGTTTCAGTTTTAGAAACATAAGGTGTTATATTCCTATATATTCAATATGTAATACATTCTATATATTTCTATACATTCCACATTTTATGTTACACAATATGTCCTACATATCAAAATTACATCTCCCCAGGTGTTTCTCTGAACATTTCTTCTTAAGTCTTGTGATTATAGTGTAAGTTCTTATACAATACTAGTTTAAAACAGCAATAACATTTTGAAAAATCTAAATAAAAATGTTTTGGCTAAGAAGGTCAGAGAAGCATTGAGAAAGTTATATTCTTATTAATTAAGAGTATGTTGTATGTGAGGGAACATTCTAGTAGAAAAATGATGCTAATAGATTGATGAATGATACATAAACTACAAGGCTTTATTTTAAAAGTAAGAGCATTTACTTAACTCTAATTTTCACTTGAAAGAACATTATGGTTATTTCATGAAATGGACAATATGAAAAATAAATTAAAAGGTATTTTATGATGCTTAATATTTTAATAACAAACATATTTAAATGACAAGCTGCTAAACTGCATAATTAGTAATAGAATATTAAAAAGTCCAACAAAATGGAACTCACAAAGAAGTCTTTCTTTACACCCAAATTCTCTGGCTTTTATTGTTCTAAATTTTTTTGTACATGGGTTTTTTTATTTTAATTTCATGTTTGAAAGGGAAAAAAAAGAGAAAATATTTTTGATTTCCATACATCGATTCTGTTTCAAAAATGATACTAGTCTTAAGTGATAATTAGGTAGTGACCAATATTTAACAGTTAAAAGCCATCTCATACTATGACCTTAAGTTATATAATTTGGGACAGCTTTTGTTTTTCTCTAGTTTATTTTCTTTGTAAAACCTGAAATGAAATGACACTTCTCACCCAACTCACAGATTTTATTTTAAATTATTAGAATATCAACATTTAGATAAAATTCTAGGTAGTAAATGTGTTTGCTTGAGATACAAACAGTATTTTCCAAAAAAAAAGGTAATATAAGGGTATATAAAAACCCTGTGTATAAAAGGGTAGTAAAATAATGAACCTTAGAAAGTGATACTTTAAAAAAAAAATTATTTGAGGGACACCTGGGTGGCTCAGTGGCTTAAGCCGCTGCCTTCGGCTCAGGTCATGATCTCAGGGTCCTGGGATCAAGTCCCGCATCGGGTTCTCTGCTCAGCAGAGAGCCTGCTTTCCCCTCTCTCACTGCCTGCCTCTCTGCCTACTTGTCATCTCTCTCTGTCAAATAAATAAACAAAATCTTTAAAAAAAATTAAAAATAAATTATTTGAGAGAGAAAGCAGGAGCAGGAGGGAAGGGACAGAGGGAGAGAAGAAGCAGGTTCCCCGCTGAGCAGGGAGATTGACAGGGGGTCTGGATCCCAGACCTTATAAAGCAATAGTGGCTTTCTGGCACTGGTGTATATAATGATGGAAATAAAAAAATGTTTTAGAATAAAAAGTTTCTTATGACAAAGCAGTCATTTCCAAAGGTGGTTTTCTTATCTCAAACACAACTATGTTTTGTGTTTTGGGGCCCCAGTCTAGAGAGTTTGATTTATTTGGGTTAACTTGAAAAACTCATTGTATCTTCTTTGAAATACAGTATTATTAGGTGATTATTGGATATAACACAAGAAGTACAATAGGTTACCTCCAGCCATGTACTTCTGACCAAGACCAAAGCACATCCAAGGTTCTAGCAACCACTCCCACCCTTAGCTTCTGCTCTGCAGGCCCAGGGATAGTGACAGCACCCTACTGTTGTTGGCCCTGGGGTTCTCCTTGCCCACAATTTTATAAATAGTCCTTTCATTCAATTCTGCTTGAGTGTGTCATTTATTTTCTCTTGTCTAATAAAGTAGCAAAATTCTGCAAAACTACACGTAAACAAATGCATTAAAAGGCTCAGAAAAATAATATAGTTATTAATATGAGATTTAAGGTACAAAATGAAAAGACTCCCATAAAGACTATTTCAGTTAAAAAAAACTTCTATTCAATACTAATCAAATCCTACAATATAATGATAAAAAGTGGTTGATACTCCACTTTACAGAACAACTAATTGACTCTACCTTGACTGGAGGAAACAGGAGGATAGCTTTTTCATGTAGAAGAGATGACTTTTTTAATAAGCCAATGATTTTGGATCTTCCTTCTGTCTGTTGTCATCTTTGTAATTAGATTCCATTCCAAATTTTTTTTTTCTTTTTTGGCAGACAAAGCTAAACCCAACAAACTTTAACTAAACTACGTATTAGCTCAATGATTTGGAAAATATGACTAAACCAGGAAACTAAAGTTTTTATTGGAAACTC
This sequence comes from Mustela nivalis, assembly GCF_964662115.1. Classification (NCBI taxonomy): domain Eukaryota; kingdom Metazoa; phylum Chordata; class Mammalia; order Carnivora; family Mustelidae; genus Mustela; species Mustela nivalis. The sequence continues at coordinate 113,235,894 of NC_139023.1, forward strand.
AAGTTAAAAAAATTACATAATGGTAGGAAGAAATGTGTGGTCCACTTTTTTGTGAATTTTATTGATTTCTAGATTACATATAATAAAGTGCATCAATTTTAATAATATGGAACAATAAATCTTATGGTTATGAACATATATATTATATATTTAGATAAGAATGATGGCCAAAGTTGTATCCAATAAGCTGATGTACTTCAAAAAGCAAGAGGTTTGAACCGTAAGTGTCAAAGAGACGAGAACTTCCTAGTCCCCAGCCCCAGCACCGTAAGGAATTTCTGCAGATCGGTGGAAACATGCAATGAATGCCTCGGTTCATTATGTTTAAATTTTAAAGAACATGATGATTCCAGGGAGGTGGAAGCTATGGGGGTGGGAAAAAAGAAATTGGAATGAAACCCAACTTATAATAATGACAAAGGAGAGAAGGAAATTTCAAAAGTTTCAAATAATTCAAAACCTAGGCTAACTGGCTCAAACTTAGTGTAAATGTTTAAGCATAACTCCTTTATTTAAAGAAGCAAGATATTAAACTTCTGATATATTTTTCAATTCAAGGCATGTTTCTCACTTACTTAAATATGAAATATAAAATCCTTTGAAAGACATGAGGATACGATATCCATATCACAGGTTGGTATACCTTAGAAAACATCACTACTAATTTTTGTATAATAATTTCAGGGTATCATTAAAGAACATTATAAAATGACTTTGATTTGTAATCCAGTTGGGTAGGATCACAAATATCAAGAACTGTATTTTTTTAAAGTGCAACTTGATGAATGCTTTAGAGAATGATCAATCGTTTTACAGCTGAAGAGAAGGGTAGCTGATTTGAATCCAGCAACAGTTTTATTAAATTCTCAGAAACCAAGCATTCAGCTCCGCAAGGACTCCCAAGACCATGATTTGTTGTCAAGGCAACAGAACCCAAGAGACTGCCTTTGATGCCTGACACACCTGACATTTGAAAATATTAGAGATAATAATAATGTCTGCTGATATAAAAATGTTTAAGGTTAACATCCAAGAAAATAAAATAATTCCCCCGTGGAAAAACAGAAATACCATTTTAAACAAATATGTTGTTGTTGTTGTTGCTATTATTTTACATTTGTCTCTTGCCATGGCCAATCAGGATACATTCCTGGATGTTAAAAAAATATTTAAATAATATTCATGGTGATGTGCTTTCTTTAAGGGGTAAATTTAATTGTAAATAGTTTGTGCCTTATAAATTATTGAATTGAAGCAAGAATGAAATTCTCTCCAGCTAACTAAATGGGATAGAATGTCAATCTCAATGTTCAAACTTAATCTTTAAGCAATGAATAAAGAGACTTCACCAAAATGAAAAGAAAACTTGACAGGAAGAAGTGTTTAACTTATTATTAATTTAAAGAATGTATTTTTTCCTATTTTTTAAATATATACTTACCCCTAGTTATTACTAGATAGCATTGTATCAGAATGAAGCAGTGAAAGTAGCAATGAACTGGGAGTAAAAAAGCACTGGATTCAAATCTACTTAACATTCTGTGGGATACGCGGCAAAAAGGCCTCAGTTCTCTCAAGGGGAGGGACTAGCTCTGTTTTTTGTAGGCTTTGGATAGAGCTTGCAGTTCCAAGGACTCCCTGTGCGAGGAGGGTGGGAATAGATGGAAGAATAAGGGAGGGGGGATTCTGAGATTGGTGAATTTTATTTTATTTTATCTCTCTCTCTCTCTCTTTTTTTTTTTTTTTTTTTTTTTTTTTAAGTAGTCTCTATGCCCCACATAGGGCTTGAACTCACAACCCAGAGACCAAGAGTCACACGTCTGAGGCGTCAGGGTGGCTCAGTCAGTTAAAGTATCCAGCTCTTGATTTTGGCTCAGGTCATGGTCTCAGGGTGGGGAGATCAAGCTCCTCTTACACACCATGCTCAGCGCTGAGTCTGCTTGAGATTATCTCCTTCTTTTGCCCACCCCCCAACCTTGCCTGCTCTTTTGCACGCATGCACTCTCTCTCTCAAATAAAACAAATAAAATCTTAAAAAAAAAAAAAAAAAAAAAAAAAAAAAAAAAGAGTCACATGCTCTGCTGACTAAGCCAGCCAGGAGTTCCCTAAGGTGGGTGAATTTTAGATTCTTGCTCCCATCTCACACTGAAGATAGAATCATTTTGGAAAATTAAAACTGTGTGATCATAAACTTGTATATATCTGCATCATGTAAGTCTATAGGTATTTAAAGAAACTTGAAACTCTAGGGGTCCCTGGGTGGCTCACTGGGCTAAAGCCTCTGCCTTCGGGTCAGATCATGATCCTGGTCCTGGGATGGAGCCGCGCATCGGGCTCTATGCTTAGCAGGGAACCTGCTTCCCTTCCTCTCTCTCTGCCTGCCCCTTTGCCTACTTGTGATGTCAAGTAAATAAATAAAATCTTAAAAAAAAAAGAAAACTGTAAACTCTAGTTCTAGCATATAACTAAAACCCAATTAATCACTATAAAAAAAGATTATATGAGTTTAAAATGTGGAAGCATTTTATCAACTCACATAAAATTGATTACTATTAAATATTTTTCTCTATATTGTTACCTAAATGTCACTTCATCCTCCCCTGATTCTTCAGGAAGTCAACCCCAATTTTCTACCATGATTTTCTGTTTTCTTTTGTTTTGTTTTTTAACCTTTACCACTTTTCACTTCTATTTATCTATTTCCTCAGTTGATCACAATAAACTCCTCAAGACCATTTTTGCAAATGACTACTGAACACCTCTCCTCTCCAGTAACTATCCAATTCAACATAATGTTGCATAGAGTAGACTTTTAATAAATATAGTAGAATCTGTATATAATGATAAAAAATTTATGTTTAAGTTAAATTTTAAGTCATTATTTATTAATCGTAATAGTTGCCTTAAGTAAACTTTAATAAAATAAATTCACTTTAAAATAAAATAAGTAAAACTTACATGGGTTAAGTATATTATTGACATTTCAGCAATTAGGTAAATCACTGTGTTTACTTATATTCACTTTGGGAATATTACTGATGATCATAATGTTTAAGCCATATTTCAGAAAAGTATCATCCTAAATAAAATATTGCAAGACTCAAATAAGCACAGCTCAATATTTCTCTTCTGACACATATCAGTAGTATTAAATATGTTTGATTTGGATATTCCATTTATCCAAAAACCATATGACAACCATAAATACTATGTTATCATTATTCCTCTGGTTTTGTTGTATGTCACCTACTTTAGAGTAGATAAAACTGTTTTAGAAATACCTTTGGGGACATGCAGCAGTGTAACATGTCATGTTCAGAGACATTTGTAGCTAGATCCAGGTTCACATTTTTTAACTAACATATTCATGAAAAACACATATAATTGGAACTGCCATCTGCCCATTATAAGACAATTTGATCATTGTAATTCACAAATATAGTTCCATTAAATTCAAGAGAATCCTAACACAATGTCCTTGTTATAAAAGAAACAGCAAAAGGAGAAGAATGGGACAGGGGAGAAAATGTGATACTCTCCTAAACACAAATTTATCCTTCCTGTGAATAAAATCACTTCATGCAGTTTGATTTCTATTATAGTGAGACTATCTTTATATAATGATTAAAACAAATTTCCAAGATAAATTATGATACTTAGTTCTATTCTTACCATCTGCCCCTATATAACCAATGATAACTACTCTAGATCCCAAAATGTAACCCATCTTTGAAATTTCTATGAAATTTTATACCTTTATGTATGTAAGCATAAAAAATATATAGAATTGCTTTTCAAATTTTTAAACTTTATATAAATGGTTACCTTATTGACATGCTAGGACATCAAATTTTCTAAATTTTCCATATTTACTTGAAAATCACTGTATTTGGGGTACCTGGGTAGGTTAGTCATTAAGAATCTGCCTTCAGCTCAGGTCATGACCCCAGAGTCCTGGGATGGAGACCCGCATCAAGCTCCTTGCTAGTCAGGAAGCCTGCTTCTCCCTCTCCCAATCCCCCTACTTGTGGTTCCCTCTCTCACTGTGTCTCTCTCTGTCAAATAAATAAAATCAAATATATAGAGAATTATTAAAAAAATAAAAGCACTGTATTTATTGATTGTATTACATTCTATAAATCTAGTTAATCATGCTGGTTAATATTTTATCCATTAACACCCCACATCCTGATTATCCACATCCTAATTTTTGTTTTATCATTTCTTAAAAAAATCTTAAAAATTTTCCAATGATATGTTTCTTGATTTCTCTTTGTAATCATATCAGCAATTATTTCTATATATTTAACTACTACTCTTTTTATACGCACCCACATTAGTACTTATTTGGTCTTTCTGGTGGATTTTATTATTGAATGGACTTTCTCTTTTTCTCTATCAATATTTTTTGTTTTAAATATTTTGCTTATAAAAAATAATTAAAATTATTTATTTTTCTGGTATTTCTCTATGACATTTACCTCCTTTGATTTTGTTTTAGAGTGTATATATATATTTAATTTTAAAATAAAATATTTAAATATGCCAAAATAAATGTAATTGCATAATGAAATTTTCATCACCAAGTTCAAAGATTATAAAAATTTAAATATATTTGCTTCATCATTCCCTTTTACCTTCTCCCCCCTTTTTTTTTCCTTAGTATTTTAAGGTAAATCCAATCCCTATGGCATTATACTTTGGGAAAGTAGGCTGTTGGAATCTGCCAAAGGCAACACCACTTATCTTGATAATATTGTCTCTGATTAAGTATCTAGATATTTGGTTTCAGATTATGTGCTAATGACTATGCAAAAGTCATGATGACAGTCTGAAAAGACATATTATATTTGTTGATCAACACATTTGTTAATGAAAGCATAGAATGTTTTCAGTGAGAACTACAGTATTTTGATAAGAAAGAAGATAATGGAGAATGTAACAGAGCCAAGCTATTATTTTCCATTTCAGTTATAGTGCATATAGCTGTAAGCAAGAGATAACACAATTAACAATAATTTATTTATTTTTAAAATATTTTATTAATTTATTTGACTGAGAGAGACAGAGATCACAAGTAGGCAGAGGCAGGCAGAGAGAGAGAGGGAAGCAGGCTCCCTGCTGAGCAGAGATCCTAATTCACAGCTTAATCCCAGGACCCAGAGATCATGACCTGAGCTGGAGGCAGAGGCTTAACCCATTGAGCCACCTAGGCCCCCCAATTAACAGTAATTTAAACAATGAGGTCACTGATTACCAGATGTGAGTGGTTCTAAGTTTATATAACAGTATTCTAAGGACATCACCAAGCACTCAGGTGCCTTTCACATTTTCATTCTACCATGCTCAGCATATTGGCTCTTATTTTAATGATTCCCTCCTAAAGTAAGATTACTACTGGAGTTTAATACTGTGCATCCATATACAACTAATCCAAGGGCAGGAAGGGCTATTTGGCTATGCGTGTCTCTTGATAAAAATGAAATCCTTGACCAAAAGCAACCAGCAAGTGTCCTCTAAAGTTCCCTTGGTTGGGGTTTAATCCCATGCTCATGTGTATAGCTATCACTAAGACCTGGAATGAAAGTATCTACATGGGCTTAGAGCAGTGGTTTTCAAATTTAATCTATCATAATCATATAAAGGCTTGCAAAGACACAATGCTGATCCCCATCCCTGAGTTTTTTTTTAATTGTTTTTAAAATTGTGGTAAGAACACTTAACATGAGATCTATCTATTGTTTTAACAAATTTTTAATTGTATGTTATAGTACTGTTGACTACAGGCACAATATTGTACAGCAGATCTCTAAAACTTATTCATCTTGCTTAACTGAAAATTCACACCCATTTATTATTAACACCCCTTTCTCCTCTCTTCAGCAACCTTAAACCACCATTCCACTTTTTAATTCAATGAATTTGACTATTATAGATACCTCATGTAAGTGGAATCATGCAATATGTGTCCTTGTGTGGCTGGTGTATTTTTCTTAGCATTATGTCCTCAAGGTTCATCAAGGTTGTCACATACTGTAGAATTTCCTTCTAGTTTTAAGGCTGAATAGTATTCCAGTGCATGACTGTATACCAGGTTGTCTTTATCTATCCATCTGTGGGCATTCAGATTCTTTCTACATCTTGGCTATTGTGAGTAATGCTATAATGAATGTGGGAGAGCTTGTACCTCTCTTTCAAAGAGTACGAATATATCGTCAAGATCCTGATTTCAATTATTTTGGATAAATTCCCAGAAGTGGGTTTGCTAGATTATATGTTAATCTTGTTTTTAATTTTTAGAGGAACCTTCATATTATTTTTCATAGTGGCTGCACCATTGTGCATTTTCCATATCTTTACTGGTACTTTTATTTATTTATTTATTTATTTATTTATAATACCCAAATTGATAAGTGTGAGGTGATTTCTCATTGTGGTTTTATTTTCTTTACACTGATTAGTGACATTGAACATTCTTCCTGTACCTAATGGCTTGTATGTCTTTGATTTAGTATGTGTAGAGAAGAATTTACATTTTTAACAAATTCTCAGATGATGATGATGATGATGCTGGTCTAAGGAACATGCTTTGAGATCTACTGATTTAGGCCAGTGTTCACACTTTGGGGCTATCAAAGGGCAAAGCATTTGGGAGGGTAAAAACTGAATATTCAGATTCTATTAAAATGAAAGAGGTGAGCTAGATTTTTCTAAATGAGATTTTGCCACACTTCCATCATGAAGTGATGCTACCTTATAATGATACCCTGCATTTACACCCATTCTCTAATCCTTTTTCCCTCTCCTGAAAATAGAAGCAACTCTTGTTATTTTTCCTTTACTTCATATGGCCCTCAAGGCTTTCACATTATTTATCTCCTTCAAATATTCGTGGATTTTTTTTTTAACCTCTATTACAGACATCTTCAGGTTTCCTCTCTTCAAACAACAACATTCTTTTAATCAACCATGAGTCTGCTTTAAACTACTTTCTTTGCAGGGCGCCTGGGTGGCTCAGTGGGTTAAAGCCTCTGCCTTTGGCTTGGGTCATGTTCTCAGGGTTCTGGGATTGAGCCCTGCATTGGGCTCTCTGCTCTGTTGGGAGCCTGCTTCCTCCTCTCTCTTCTGCCTACCTCTCTGCCTACTTGTGATCTCAGTCTGTCAAATAAATAAATAAAATCTTAAAAAAAAAAAAAAACTATTTTCTTTTCTTTCTTTTTAACCATGAACCTTAGAAAAGTACGCTGTATTATTGCTTCCATTTCTTTACCATATACTCTTAATCTTCCACACAGTGAATCTTTTAAATCAATATGCCAATGACTCCTTTGTTTCTTATTTTCCTTATTATTATTATTATTTTTTAAATTTACAGTCATTAAAATCCTTCTTTGTGATATATAGGTCTATGGATTTGGGGAAATGTGTAAAGTCCATCACAATCCTGATAAAGAACACTTCATCAATCTAAAAAAATTACTTCATGTGTTCCTTCATCTTCAATCATTACCCTACACTCTCAGTCCCTGGCAGCTAACTGAACAGCTAACTGAAAAGCTAACTGGCTTTTCTATATCATCATATAATAGGTAGTTTTGTGGTCTGTGACAGATCTTCTTATTGTAGAGTAGCAACACCCTCTTACTAAACTCCCCCCCCCTTTCAAAGGTTTTCATAGTGTAGCTCTCTCTTACATCATTTCCAACTTTCTGTCCATTTCTGATATATCTTTTAGAATGGTCTTTAATGTAGGTGTATCCTAAGGAAATTATTTAAATCTTCTTTTCTTTCTACACCATTTTCTCAAAAAAATTAGTAACTCCTGATTCCTAGAAATGTATCTTCAGGTGTGGGCTGCCACTTCACATTTCCAATTGCCTGATGGCCATCTCCACCTAAGTACCTTTGGTACAGAACCTTGGTGTTTTCATACTAAGATTCACTTTATGCATATGCTCCACCATTAATTCCTACCTGCCAGTCTTCACGTCTGATACTGAGACTGCACCTTGGCCTGTCATTACCAACTTTATTTCAGGTTCCCTCCCATCTCTGTCCCGTCACTGTAGTCTTCCAAGATTGCAACTCTGATCCTGCAATTATTCTGCTTTAAAAATTTACTGTTTTCTTTATGCTGATCATCTACTTAGAAGATGCCTTAATCAATATAATACTCACCATTTTCAAGAATCAATTTAATTACTACTTAACCCTTAACTACTTTCCTAAGCACACCAGCAGGAAAAAGAAAATCTCCACCTCTTCATAAAACAGAAGATTTCTGAACATACACATGTTGTATGTGTGAATATTAAAACTAAGTTGTTACAGTCTATAAAATAAAGTATAACTATATATTTAAGATTAATATTGGATAAGAATCTATCTTGTGTCTGTTATTTCAAATCAGCCATGGAGAGTAAAGCCTATTCTGAATTTCCCTAAATTGCTCTATTTACTTGGGTCTTACTGGACTCTCACGACTACATCCTGTTCTGATTCTACACCTTTTTAAATATCCAATAAAGAGTGCCTCCTGTCCTCTGATTTCTGAGACCCACAGGTCAGGCCAAGTCCTGAACCTTTTTTCCCCCACATCAAGAAATGGGAATTGAGTCAGTCAGAATTACATACATATCGTATACAGCGGCCCTTCCCTCTCTAGGGTAATAAATATCTACTTTAAAAATATGTTTGTTTGTTTGTTTTAGGTCAATAGACAGCCAATTCATTCTTTTGCAGACAATTTAACATCTAGAAAGTTTTTAACACTTGTAATTAAAGATCAGAAGAAAGAAATCAATTATATTGCTAACCTTTGCCACTCTATTTTACTTATCTTCTATTAGTGGCACTAATCACTGATACTGCTGTCAGTAACTTCATTATGAGGTTATTTTTCCAAGCTGAATGATGATAGTTTTACATACTATTCAGAGTCAATTAAAAGACCTAAAAAAAAATGAGGGTGTAAAATGAAAAGCAAGGGCTAGCTTATAAAAATGAACTCATTCAGTAGTGAATGATTTATATTAATGAAGATACCGGTCTTCCTTGATGACATATATCTTTTCCAGAAAATTAGATAACATATATAGAAGTATTAAAAGATAGAATTACTAAAGAAGAATTACTAGTTATAATAAAGTTAAGGGTTAGGAAGAGGTAAGAGCAGAATAGATCTGGTTAAGGAAGAAGAGAGTATCAGGTTAATAGAAGAGGACAGAGGGAAAAAGTCCTGCAAACCCAAAGAAACTGGTGACTAAATAAAACTTTGTTTCACTATCAGCAACAACAAGGAATAGACCTCAAGGAGACAGAAGGGCGCGGTTACAATTTTGTGACAAGTTACGAAGATGTTCCCCAATGGAATTAGAGATTCAAAACAAAACAAAACAAACAAACAAACAAAAAACCCAAAACAAAACAAAACCCCAAAAATGAAAACAAAACCCAATAAAGTATAAAACTAAAGTGCTGGTTGAATCTACATGATGATTTTAAATTTCAAAGCAGAAAGAAAGACTTATGAAAAGATGTCCTTCCTTGTTGAAGGAACAAAAAAAGAAATAGATTTAGATCTCCATGGTTTGCAGTGAAGAGCTATAAAAGCAAATATCCAAGAATTAAAGGTACCTTTCAAACGGACTCCATTTATTTCTGCTAATGTTTACTTGATTTCCAGGGGACATATACTCTCTATTGGAAGACATTAGGGGAGAAAAAAAAAGGCATTAGGGAAGGTCAAAAACAAGCCTGAGTCCAAAGTCACAGAGACCACAATAGATATGCCTAATCTACCAGTTACTCACTTCATGCCCTTTGACAAGTAATATTTTCCCTATGATCCTCAATTTCCATATCTGAAAATATATCCACAAAAACACCTACTTTGTGATGCTCTTGTTAGGACTGAACAAAGTGACATGTAGAAAATAAAATGGGAAGGGTCCAGAATAGCATCTGATATGTAGCAACTGCTCAAGAGATGCTTTCACTGTCTGAGGATTCATTCATTTTTCATATTCATCAAAGATTACACTACCAACATTGGTATGTGAATCTAAGTTCTATTCAAAGAGGCCTATAAATTTATCAAAAAACAAACAAACAATAAAACAAAAACACAGAAAAATACCAACTATATGGTTACTCTCACAGAGCTAATATCAAATGGAAGACGGAGGTATACCACGTATACCACCTCCATTAATTATTTTTTCTGTACCCTATTTGCAGACTTTGGTGACTGAGATTTATTGACTCACTTCAAGAACAAGTAAGATTCTCTACTTCCAAAATAGTAGTCTTATCCTTTAGGTCTTCAAATGGTCAGACTAAATAGAAAGTAAAACCAATCATTTGCTTATATTAAGAGATTCATTTTATGTATAAAAGCATTTATTTAGTTGAAAGTAAAACAGTAGTAAAAGGCTGTGAAAATATTAACCATAAAAATAATGTTGAATAAATTTTAACATGAACCATTTGATAATATTATGGAATGATTGCTAACTTGGTTATAAAAATAGTACTGAGTTAGTGTTTTTTAAGAGTCTATATATTTTAAAGACCATATTGAAATATTTATGGGTTAAATATGTCTGAGATTTGCTTCAAAATATTCTGGAGCAGGAGCAAAGAATGTTCATGAAATAAATTAAAATATACATGAAACAATATAGGCCATGCAGTGATAACTGTTGTAAATGTGTGATAGGCACATAGAAGTTCCCTATGCTATGCTCTGTCATGTGTATATGTTTGCAATTTTTCATAAATTAAGCACAAAATCAATAAAAAGAAAAACAAATGTGAATTAAAATTTTGATGATAAAATTAATGTAACAGAATTAAGATAATGAACAACAAAAATCTCACATATTTCACAGGGTTGGTCAAGCTATTTTGGAATATTTAATCTAAGTAGCAATTTAAGACAAACATACAATTTCAAAAAATCAGTATGGTGAGCCTATCTAGAAATCATATGCTCTAAAAACAGTTGGTAAATACAAAAAAAAAGGAAGATCTGGGAAAGATATAATAGTTATTATCAAAAGCTGTTTCTGAAATATCTAAGAAATGATGTGGTTCATGGGAAGAAATCTACACACAAAGGACTAAAGGTAAAGGCAAAAAGAATGTAGTATGTCTCTAGTCGTAAACTTCTCCAACACCCCACCTTGTTTTTCATTATTCCGGCCATTGTACATTCTCTTTTCATTTTCCTTCTCTAATCCCTAGTCCACCTTCCACCATATAACTCCCCTGGGTCCATTTCTGACAAATATTTTCCTTACTTCTTATTCTTCCTTGCTAAAGGCTCCATTAAAGGTCATGAGAAAAACCTCACACATTTGGAACTGGAAAGCATGAATTTGGAGATTATCATTATTTCAATTGGCAGATCAACAACATGATAATAATAAGCTTTGAGAGGCTATAAATGGAAGTCTGAATTTATTTTCTCACATAATAGTGTGTTATAAATGGTAACATTTTGATACATTCTGATTCTAACAAAATTTGACTGAGTAGTAGCAAATGTATTATTTTTACTTGATATATACATTCAGAGTTCCAAACACCTATTTTACAAATTAACATTTTAGAATATACTATTTAATTTGAGATTGCTGATAGAGAAGTAGTAAAATATAGTGATTAACAATACAGACTTTGGAATTGAACTCTCTTGGGTCCAAAAACAAAGCTGACCTAGAGCCAACCATTTAATCCCTCTACACCTTAGTTTTCTTGTTTGTAAGTAGGAATAACAGTACTACCTACCTCAAAGGATGATTATGAAGGTCAATGAACTGAGACATGCAAAACACTTGGAACAGTGTCAGGCACTCTAAGATTACTATATAAATATTACATATTAACTTGGTATTTTTGATGTTAAAAGTTCACATTTTCTGACACTTTATTCTACATCTATTTATTATTAGCAATAATAAAATAACTAAGATTATTTGAACTGTTACTCTGCACTTAATGCTTATAAAAAAAACTTTATGGGATAGGTAGTATCATATAAGTAGTGTTTGATACTGTCCATAAGCATACAATTGTGCTCAAAATGTTAATACCTTGCCAAATATTCATCAACAAAGAAGTAAAATGAGAAGAAAAAATGTGAAGAAAAGAAAAAAGTCATTAAAATATAGAATATGAAAGAATCTTATCATTAAATCTCTTAACAAATGTTTTAAAGGCACTGCAAGCTCCTAAAAATTATAATAAATCTGTGACCCTCGTTTGCTGCTTTAATGATCAGTTTGCTAAACGCTACCAAATGACAACATAACAGTATGCAGAACATTTAATAAATGTAAAATGAATTGTGTTTCAAATAACAATCTAATTGAAAATTCCATTAACAAAGAATATTGCAACAGTGGTAGATTATAGATTAATCAAAGGCTATTAAAACTCTCTCCTGTGGTGCTAATGATTTATTGTTCTTTCCGTGTACAGCCTTGTGAAGTCTTTATGTTATTTGCTTTGTTTTACAATAGCCAGAATGAAGGAAATACTGTCACAAGTTTTGGTACAACTGGTCTCATCACCTGAGGAGATGTTTCCTCACTTTTGCCAGCAAGACAGGCATAATGAGGAAGAGCTCAGTTACTCACAGAACAGAAAATATTTGGAAGTTCTCTATAGTTGATTAGACTACAAGAAATCATGATACTTATTTGAAGCTCAGTTATTTAACGATAGATATTGGAAGGTGGTTCAGTTTTGGACACAGAATTAAAATAGACAATTGGTAAAGTCTAAAGTTTCCCAAATGATGTGCAACTTCTCTTTCAGAAATAAAATGATATTCCCTATTGTGTGGTCACCCGTTGATGCCTGCTTTCATTCATGAAAGTCTAAAGAAAAGGACACTACAAATTTCAACAGTTGGCCCCACACGGAATAGGTGCATAATGGCTTTGATTTGCAACCCTGGTGGCTGTTCACAAGCCTCATTTGCTTTATGGTCCTATATCTTCACCCCTGAATCCAATTGTTACATGTTGGTTTGCTCTGTCAGCTGCTGTTTCCCAGCATGTCAGAGATATGTCATGCTGCTGAAGCTTTTTATCAGTGAGTTAGTTTAAAAAGATCCCTTCTGCCTGCAGTTACCCTGCTTCAGCTCTCCATATGATTCTTGCTCAGGTACCCTGACATGCTGATAGTATTTAGGTTGATAGAGTTTTATAATATACAAAGCTTTCTGGTATAGATATATTGGTTATGTTCTAGAGTCTTTGGTAATTATATTAGTACTCCATCTGGTATTGATATGATTAATTATATTAATATAATGCATAGAGTAACACTAAAGAAATTATATTCAATGTATTTAAGTTTTTCTGATTAATTACATTTACCATTCTTCTAGGCTTATAATATAAAAAAATGAGTAAGATTTAAAGGGAGTAAATATAAACAAAGAGAGTTAACTGCATTCTTGTATACACAGGAAATTTTTTAATGACATTTTTGAAAGATATAAAATATTTAAGAGAAGTAAATTTTAATCGGTAGGACTGTTATCACTATATGCAATAAATAACATCAGAGAAGTGAAGAGACATGCACATGAAAGGAAATGGTTCAATTTTTTTTAGGTATGCACAAAACGATTACACTATCCTATCATGCTGAAAATAAGCTTCTAGTCAGAAGGCCCAGTATATTTGTTCACCACCATGTCTATCTTTTTATACTCAATCCTGCCAAATTTAGTGAATATTTTAATTACAAATACTGACTACCTGGCTGGAAGACTATATTTATGTATATCCAAGCACAGTAGAGGGAGCCAAAATGGAAGCTATTTAACTTGCTGGAATAATAAAGCTGATTTTATAAGGGAAAAAATATTTCCAAATGACAGACGAGTCAATTATGTGCTAAAGGTACACTATGTCTGTATGTTCCTCCATTTAATTAGATACATCCAAATCATGCTGACTTGTGTAATCCATTGTATTGTAACATGAACATGAATCTAAATTTCTGAACTAAAATCTACCTATTTGACTCACACAAGTTTCTCAGCAGGATTACACTATGTTTTAAGGTAAGTATATATGATTAAAAAAAGAAATCATGGTATTTCAATATATGATTACTTTTAGCTTAGTTGGAATCTTTATTAAAAACTACATTCAGAACAGATATGAGAGACATGTAAAGGAAGTAAAAAATAATCTTATCTCAACATGGAGTACATTAAATGATCTCAAAAGTCTTTTACATCTCTAAATTCTACAAACCATTATTATCTACTAAAACTATCCATTACAGAAAAAGATGGAGGAAGAGAAAAAGAGAAGTATGAAAGTGTAGTTTCACTGTAAGCAAAAAAAATGTTGAAAAAAGCTCTACATCAATCTAATAGTTAAGAGACAGAATTATACTCAATTAATTTTAATTAAATTGCTTCATTAGGTTGATTTTCCTTGACACTGTGGAATCTGACCTCATGAATTCTATAGTAGAGTACCAGGAGCTACCACCATAACAAACTGTTTCACTTAAGCTTTATTACTGATCACATTTAATGACCTGGAAAGGATAAAGAGAGCATTTCTGCTTTTTTAGTTTGATGATACATGTAGTACAATATGTTGAAAGTTCCCATATTTCTGGTGGCATGGGGAGTACATGGAGAAAAAGCCACAATTATTGAAGAAAACTATATTAATTCTTAAACTTTAGGAAGTGAGACTAAATATATTTTAACTCTTTACAAAGTCTGAAGGTAATCACTTATCTAAGTTGGCCATTAATTGGCTAAATGTCCTTTCAAACATGAGAAAGGGATTTATTTTAATAAGGAATTTTAAAAATTCATTTTAACCCTTCCTTGTAATTTTTCCACTTCACCTGGATGCTTTTTATGGATTTTTTTTTCAATGAATTCTCATATATTAGGGCATCTGCCCACATAAAAAAATTAGTTTATAAGTACACACATTGTAGATAAAAGGGTTATGCATTGAAAAGCTTTTATGGAGTATCTTTTTAGAGAGTATGATGGTTAGAGTCATTTATTCATTCTTGTATCATATGTAAACAGAAAATAGTAAATCTAGTCACTATCTTTTAATTTGATTGGATGTATCTTATTTTTTAATTTAAATTCAGTTAGACAACATACATAGTACATCATTAGTTTCAGATGTAGTGTTCAATTGTCGATCCGTTGCATATAACACCCAGTGCTCATCACATCGTGTGTCCTCCTTAATTGCCATCACCCAGCTACATCATCCCACTACCCACCTCCCATCCAGCACAAATGACATATCAAATAAAGGGTTAATATCCAATATCTACAAAGAATTTATCAAACTCATTACCCCAAAACCACATAATCTAGTCAAGAAACAGGCAAAAGACATGAATAATGTATATCTTCTAAACATAAGTGAAATAAAGATTTCAGAGAAATGATAGGCCAATCTGAATTCATGCTTTTAATACAGACCACAAAAAAGTAATAGCATACAGGTTTTAAAAACAGAAATTTACAATATAGACATATAATATTTTTATTGGTACATTACAATACCCTTACATAAATTTTTATATCACAAGGACCATGGATTTATAATCACAAAACAAATAATTTATGTTTGTTCTACCTCCAATCTTACCCAATAAAGCATTTGCCTTACTGATTTAAAACACTGGTTTTGTTTTGTTTTTCTTTTTGAAAACCCAATACTATTAAAAAGTCAAGCCAGGAGAGGATTCTGGAAAGATGGTGGAGTGAGAAGCACTCGGAGTCCCTCTTCCACCCAGACAACTATTACACTGGCAAGGTCTACCTGAGATATATATATTTTGGAGCTCTGGGATATACTGAAGGCTTGTGACTTTCTAGGAAAGGTCTGAATGATAAACTGTGCTTAATTTTGGTGAATTTTAGCTCTGAAATCAACAGTGGATATCCAGCATCCAGTCCCATGGCAGGCAGTTGTGCATGTATTCCTATAACAGTTTGCATCCAGCTAGAAGGATCCAAGATGGTCAATAAGGATCCAGGCTCCAAATAGCGTTAATGTGTTTACCAATTGCTGTTGCTTCCGAATACAAAGGTGCAGACACAAAATGGCAGTCACTGTTTTTTTACCTCTTCTCATTGTTTAAGCCTTTCTTCATCTGGCTAAAGTAAATCCCAAGGTATTTAAAGGTCCAGCACTGTTTTTGCCCCTTCACTTTTCCCTTTTTCTGCTTCTGGGAGCTAGATATTAAACACATTGAAAAGCATATATGGGGACAGTTTGAAAGTCATGGAGCATGCAAAAAAGGTACATGACTAGAAAAGATGTGAAAAGACCTAAGTTTACACCTCAGGCTGATCCTCAGCACAGTGACAGTCTACAACAATCAAAACATAACAATACAAATATCAAACTCTAGGGAAGGAGACAATCTGGTTTTCCAGAGTTATAATATTACTAGCTTCAAATACCCAGTTTTCAAATGTACTATCAGGCATGAAATGAAACAAGAAAGTATATTCCATTCAAAGGAAAGAATAAGTAAACAGACACTATTCTTAAGAGAGACATGATGGCAGATCTACAAAACAAAACTTTTTTTTTTAAAACATTTTATTTTTTTATTTGAAAGACAGAGATCACAAGTAGGCAGAGAAGTAGGCAGAGAGAGAGAGAGAGAGAGAGAGAGAGAGAGAGAGAGGAGGAAGCAGGCTCCCTGCTGATCAGAGAGCCTGATGTGGGGCTTGATCCCAGGACCCTGGGATCATGACCTGAGCTGAAGGCAGAGGCTTAACCCACTGAACCACCCACGTGCCCCAACAAAGCTTTAAACAAGGCTTAAAGTGCTCAAAGAAATAAGGTTAAGATGTGAAAATTAAGAAAATGATTTACAAAATGAAGATATCAACGAAGTGATATAAAATATAAAAAGAAACCGAAAAGAAAGTCTAGAAGTGACTTTGAATGAAATGAAACAAATGAAAAATTCAGTAAAGGGATTCAAAGGCAGTTTTGAGCAGGCATAAGAAAGAATGAGTGAACTTGAAAAGATGACAATGGAAATTAGCAAGTCTGAGTAACAAAAGGAAAAAAAAAGGAAGAAAAGGGAACAGAAAGACTAAGATATTTGTGTTACACAATCAAGGAGAACAACAAATAGAATGTGGGCTTTTTCACAAGGAGGAAAAAAAAAAGGAGCAGAAAGAATGTGTGGAGGAATAATAGCAGAAAATTTCCCAAATTTGTTGAAAGACATGAACGTTAACATACCATTAAGATGAACTCAAAGAAGCCCACACTGAGACACTTTGTAATCAAACAGTCTAAAGCCCAAGACAAAGAATCTTGAAAGGAAGAGAAGCAACTTGTTACGTACAAGGAATCCTCAATTGTCAGGGACCGCCTCCGGCCGGGAAAGTCCCCACCAGCAAAATACGCTGCAAGTAAACAACGAACTTTCTGGTGAAGCCCGCCTAAAGGAGGACAAAGTCATTGGCTGTTTCAAATTTAATCAGCATAGTAACAAGACTCTCATTGGCTCTCCCCATTGCTTGGCCCCTTATTGGTCACCCTGCTGCATATAAGCTAAGGAAATTGACGAAATAAAGGGGAAGGAAGCATTAACACCATACCAGGCTTCTTGTCGTTCTTGTGGGCCGAGGGCGACACTCAATAAGATGATAAATGGATTTCTCATTAGAAAATATGAAGACCAAAAGACCATGGATTGATATAGTAAAAGTGAGGGAGAGATTAAGACATTCACAGATAAACAAAAGCTGAGTAAGTTTGTTACCACTAGACCTGATAGATTGAAAATGCTAAAGGGAGTCCTATATATCAGAATAAAAGGACACTATACAATAAATCAAAGTTGTATGAAGAAAAAAAGTTTGCAGTAAAAGTAAATACATGAAAAATTATAAAAGCTTATATTATTGTGACTTCAGTTCGTAACTCCAAATTTTCTTCTCTACATAAGAGACTAATGCATTACATAAAAAAAATTAGTTTATGTTTTTGATACACAATGTATAAAGATATAGTTTTTTGACATCAACAACCAAAAGGGATGGAAATAGAATTGTGAAGAAGAAAAGCTTTTGTACATGTAAGAGGGTACAAATTCAAATGGAATGTTAACTTTGGATTCTTAAGTGGAATCCCCATGATAATCAAAGAAAATATCTATATAACATACACACATGGAAATGAGAAAGGAATTAAAACATTTCACTACAAAAAAAATCTACTAAGCATAAAAGAAGACAGTAATACAGGAAATGAAGGACAAAAAATAAACTACAATAAATATGGTAAACAAATAGGTAGTGATAGAAGTTCCTCCATATTAATAATCACTTTAAATGTTGATGGATTAAATTATCCAATCAAAAGACAGACATTGGAAGAAAGGAGAAAACACGATCCAACTATATTTTGTCAACAAGAAACTCATTTTAGAACACAGACACAAACAGGTTGAAAGGAAAAGGATAGTAAAAAATACTCCATTCAGTTAGTAACCAAAAGAGGACAAGGGTGGGTATAATATGACAGACAAAGTAGACTAAGTCAAAAACGGTTTCAAAATACATAGGGCAGTATACAAATGTTCCAATACAATAAGAACATGCAACAAATATAAGCATTTATGCATCTAATGATAGACAAAGTAGATTAAAAAATGACAGAATTAAAACAGACAATTCTACAAGTATAATTGGAGACGTCAATATTCCACTCTCAATAATTAGTAAAATAACTAAACAAAAGATAAATAAGTAATAGTGGACTTGAACAAGACAAAGCAAGTAGATATAATAGACAAATAGAGAAAACTTTACACAACAAGAACAGCATATACATTATTCTCAAGTGCACACAGGAAATTTTTTCAGGAAAAACCATAGGTTGGGTCACAAATTAAGTGTCAATATATTTTAAAAGATAGATATACAAAGTATATTCTCCAACAGGATGAGGTTGGAAAACTGAAAAATTCACAAATGTGTGGAGATTAAGCCACAGTATTAAACAGTCTTAGTTAAAAGAAGAAATCACAAGGTAATTTAGAAAACACTTAGATATAACGGAAAACAAAAACACAATCTACCAACTTATGGGACAGTAAAAACTGTGCTAATGAGGAAATTGAGACTATAAATGTTTACATTAAAAAAGAAGAAAGATCTCAATCAAGTATTTATATGTATAATTTAAGGAACTATTAAAAGAAAAACAAATTAATCCCAAAGTTGGCAGAAGAAGGAAATAATGATTAGAGCATAGATTAACCAAATAAAAAATTAAAAACAATAGAAAAAAATCAACATAATCAAAAGTTGATAGTACAAAAAGATTAACATATTTGAAAAACCTTCAGCTAGACTAAGAAAAAAGAAGATTCAAGTTACTAAAATCAAAAATGAA
This sequence comes from Mustela nivalis, assembly GCF_964662115.1. NCBI lineage: Eukaryota > Metazoa > Chordata > Mammalia > Carnivora > Mustelidae > Mustela > Mustela nivalis. The sequence goes on from NC_139023.1 coordinate 113,255,345, forward strand.
AATGTAGACATTACTACTGATTCTACAAAAATAAAAATGATCAAAAGAAAGTATTTGGATAATTTTATGTCAACAGACTGGATAACTTAGATGAAATGAGCAAATCCTAGAAACATAAACCATATGAAGACTAAATCACACACAAAAAAATTTAGAAAATTTGAATAGAACTATAACTAGCAAGGAGGTTAAATTAGTGACCAAAATTTTTGCAACAAATAGAAGTGCTGAACCTGATGGCTTCACTGTTGAATTCTACCAGGTACTTAAAGAACAAACACAAGTCTTCTCAAACTTTTCCAAAAAAGTTAAAAAGGCATCACTTTCTAATCCATTCTCTGAGGTCAGCATTGCCCTGATACCAAAGGCAGATAAAGACATTACAAGAAAATAAAACTACAGACCAATATTCCCATGAACATTGATGCAAAAATCTTCCAGAAGATACCAGAAAACCCAAATCAACAGCATAACGTAAGCATTATACACTATGACTTTAGTGGATATGTTTCTTTCAACATGTGAAAATAAATCAGTGTAATACACTGCATTAACAGAATGAAGGGGGAAAATGTGATCATCTTGATGTAGAAAAAGAACTGAAAAAAATTCAACATTCTTTCATGACAAAAATACTCATCAAACTCGCACTAGAAGGAAACTGCCTCAACATAATGAAATCCATATATGAATAACCCACAACAAACATATTCAATGTTGAAATATTGAAAACATTTCTTCTAAGAGGAGGATCCCCAGTTTCACCATTTCTATTCAATATAGTACTGGAAGTTCTAGCCAGTGCAATTGGGAAATAAAAATGAAAAAAAAAAAAAGGATCCACATGGGAAACAAAGAAGGAAAATTACATTTTTCACTGATGATGGGGTTTTATATGTAGAAAATTCTAAAATTTCACAAAAAATTTTTTAGAAAAAACAGATTATGTAAAGTTAGTATACAAAGTCACACAAAAATCCGATGTATGTCTACAGACTAACACTTAACACTTTGAAAAGGAAATTAAGAAAATAATTCCACTTACAAGAGCATCAAAAAATTAAATTCTTAAGGAAGGCACATATTGCATGGAGCATTGGGTGTGGTGCATAAATAATGAATTTTGGAACACACACACAAAAATAAATTAAATTAAAAAAATAAATTCATTTAAGAAGGTGAAGTACTTATATAATGAAAATTGCAAAACACTGCAAGAAGAAATTGAAGAAGATATAAATAAAAGGAAACACATCCCATATTCACAGATTGGAAGGTTTAACATTGTTAATGTTACTAATGTACTAATGTTACTAATGTCAGTAGTACTCAAAGTAATCTACAGAACCAGAGCAGTCCCTTTCAAAGTCCCAACAACATTTTTTGCAGAAATAGAAAAACCCATCCTGAAATTCATATGGAATGACGAGGGACCCCAAATAACCAAAATAGTATTTAAAAAGAAGAACAAAATTGGATGATTCACACACTTGCTGATTTCAAAACTTATTATAAATCTACAGTAAAATAGTGTAGCATTGCCATATAGACAGGCATAGAGAACAATGGAATATAATAGAGAGCCCAGAAATAAGCATTTGCTTATATGGTCAAATAAACGATTTCTGACACAGGGGCCTAAACTATTCAGTGGAAAAACAACAAAAGATACTGGGAAAACTGGGTATCAACATGCAAAAGAATGAAGTTGGATCCTTATACCACATACAAAAATTAAAATAGATCAAAGACCTAAATGTAAGACCTAGAATTATAAACCTTTTAAAAGAAAATATAGGGCAAAACCTTCACAGTGTTGGACTTGGAAATGATTTCTTGACTATAACCAAATGCACAGGCAATAGGAGAAAAAAATAGACAAAATAAATTTTGTGAAAAGTTTTAAATGTTGTGTATTAAAAGACACAAAGTAAAAGGAGTAAAAAAGTAACCCAAAGAATGGGAAAAAATTTGGAAATCATGGATCTGATAAGAGATGATTACCTAGAATATATAGAGAACTAAACTCAATCACAGAAAAAAAATTACCCAGTTAAAAAATGGTAAAAGGGCTTGAATAATTCAGATAATGTCTCCAAATATGATATATATATGGGCCCATGAAAAAATGTCCAACATCAAAAATTGCTAGGGAAACACAAATCCAAACTACAATGAAATACCACCCCTAACCCATTACGATGAGAACTTTGAAAACAAACAAACTAACACTATAGGTGAGGATGTAGAGAAATTGGAACTCTCACATAGTTTGGATGGTATTATAAAATGGTATACCTCCATCAAAAACAGTATCTGTTTCCTCAAAAAGTAAAAATAGAATTACTATGTGATCCAGAAATTTCATATGTGGATATATATCTCCCAACAAATTGAAAACAGGGTCTCAAAGAGGATTTTAACACACATGTTTATAGCAGCATTGTTCACAAAGTCTAAAACATGGAAGCAGTTCAAGGGTTGAGTGGATAAGCAAAATGTGGTACATGCATAAAATGGAATATTATTCAACCTTAAAAAGTTAGGATATTCTGGCATATGCTAATACATGGATGAATCTTGAAGGCACTATGTTAAATCAATGAGCTCTTCACAAAAAGACAAATACTGGGGTGCTAGGTAGTTTAGTCAGTTAAATGTCTGACTCTTGGTTTCAGTTCAGGTAATAGTATCAGGGTCCTAAGATCAAGCTCCGTGTTGGGCTCAGAGTCCGCTTGTCCCTCTCCCTTTTCCTCTGCTCCTCCCCTCTGTCACACACAAATAAATGAAATCATTAAAAAAAGAAAAGACAAAGACCGTATGATTTCATTTATGGAGTATTCAAAATCAATAGAATCATGATTACAAGAAGCAGGGCAAAGGAGGGAATGAGGACTATTTTTAATGAATATAGAGTTTAAGTTTTACAAGATGAAAGAGTTTTGAAAATAGATGATGTTGATCATTGCACATTAACATGAATGTACCTACTTCCACTGAACTGCATACTTAAATATGGTTAAGAGGGTAAATTTCATTACATATATTTTGCTACTATAAAAATAAATGTTTTTTAAAAAAGCAAATCACATACACACACATACAAAAAATAAAACAAAACAACATTATGAAGTGGTTTTTTCCTACAAAGATAGTAAAATATGAGGCAATGACTTTGCCGACACATTAGATAACAGCTTTAAGTAATTACAGTGATAATCAACTTACTATTTACGCATATGCCCCCTCAAAGCCAAGAGAAGATGCTCTGAGAGTTTCCCAGTCACTTACTCATATATTTAAGCTTTTAAAACAATGTTATCTCTAACCTTTCACAATTTTATATGACCTTCATCCATTTGCATAGTTGATCTGAACTCTGAAGTCTATTTTGTTTGCCCTGCTCCTTATTAGCAAAGATGATGATATAAATAAATATTATGGTTAATTTGCTTTGGAGCTATTTGAAATTACTCCTGTCATTTCATATTTTTGTCAGTCAAGACACTGGTATTTTTTAAATTCTCAAGTAGCTTCAGTTGTATGAAGGCTGAATAGTGGGCTCTGTATATGTGTAGTGCTTGAAGATCTAAACTTCTACCCTTACCATATGAATTACATGAAGCTAAACAGTATCACTATGTTTGACTGCTTTGTATTCATTCTACCCAATGAGCTCAATAGCACAACAGCTTGTAAACTTAAAATAACAAGTAAATTTTTGTTATCCAGTAGGTAAGTTTTAATCTCATAATAAAGAGAAATTTTAAAATTTCTCAATATTGTATTTTAATGTATTAGTGAACAAGTTTTTGTATTAAACAATATAATATATATTATGCTATAGCAATAAACCTAACATAAGGAGTACACTAAAAAATTCAAAATGTTATTTTTTGATCAGTATTTAAAAGCCACTTTTGAGAATAACTTTGCAAACCACTGATTTGGAATATATTTTCCACATGATCGATAAATTCATCTCACCTTTACTTCTTGCCAGGTTGTACCCTCCTGTGCTTTGTGCCATGCTATTTGGCAGCAAAAATGACTTGAATCATGTTCTACTGACTCACTTCTAAATTTAATAGATATATTTAATGTTTGCCACTGGCTTTTCTTGTTCTGTCTCATTGGCTTTACATACTAGTATCTAAATAAATTAAGAATATTATATAGTGGTAGCAATAGCCCAAAATATTTTTTAGTTGGCTTGAAGTGATTAACATATATCTAATTTTTAAAAAGATTTATTTATTTATTTATTTGACACACAGAGAGAGAGAGAAAAAGAGAGATATCACAAGTAGGGAGAGAGGAAGGCAGAGAAAGATGGGACGCAGGCTCCCTACTGAGCAGAGAGCCCGATGTGGGCCTCGATCCTGGAACACTGAGATCATGACCTGAATTGAACGCAGAGGCTTAACCCATTGAGCCACCCAGGTGCCCCATATATCCAATTTTTATAGTTATTTTTTATGTGCTTATATATTAAAAATGTATTTCCTGGATTTTTCTTATTGTATATAACCTCAGGTTATAATATAACATAGCTAACTATTCAGTAGATACAGAGATTGTTTTATTGACAATCCTCTTTGTCATTTTGGAAAATCATCATAATAAAATTATCCTCTGCTTGAAGCAGTAAATACATCCTTACATTTACATAAAAACCCATTAATTTCAATGCATAGGATTCAATATTCACCACTTGTAGAAGCTTCTTTTGAAAATACGGAATAAGAAAATTAAATGCAATACTTTCTTTCCAATTTGGCTACCTCTTACATTACTAAATCATTATTCACTTTCTTTTCAGAGAAAGAAAATACATGTGATGATAAGATGGGCTTAGAGTTTCACTGGGGTTTACATGAGAGAATAAAATACAAAAAAGCATATTAATTTTCAACTAAGAAAAGACCCACTTTGGACTTCTCTAACTCAAAGAATATGGTAGACCTCAAACACTTTTGTTTTTCATGATATGAAATGGGTATTTAAAGAAAAAATGTGGTGCTATAGTATATACTGTTTTTAGTTATTAAAAATTAAGCTTAACTGACTAAAGTTATAAAAAGTAAGAAATATGCATTTAGATTATGTCATGAACTAAAGAAAAGCCCATTTTACTTATTTATTTATATTTTATTTTACTTAAAGAGTGAGGGAGAGTGTGTTTGCAGGGGTGGGGGGAGAAGAGCAGAGGAAGAGGGAGAGAGAATCTCAAGGAGACTCCACGCCAGCAGGGAGCCTGACCCGGGGCTCAATCTCAGTACTCGGAGATCATGACATGAGCTGAAATCAAGAGACTGCTTTGTTTTATGTAACATATATTTTCACTTAAATCTAATTTAGTAATAGAAATTCACACTTTTCGTAGCATGGAAAAAAGTTTTATTAGGTGCGTATAAGGCAAATGAATATATTTGTATTTATATAAAGGTGGTATATAGATAATGTTGAATCAGGAAAAAGTACAATAAATGATTAGGTGTCTTTGGCAAAGTAAGGAATTTCCTTATAAAGTAGTAGGTAAACTAACCATGGATATAGCTCCTCTTCTGTTCTAATAGAGTAAAAATCAGGCCCTTTTTTAACCAAATTTTGGTTGCCTGTAGGTAACTAAGGAGGCATGGAAAAGCTGTGTTCAGTTACTCATGTTATCATTCATTTTTGCACTATTTCTTATTTGGTTAAACCAAACTGAAAGCAAACCTGAAATCTTCCTAGGCTGTCATTCTGACCAATTTCTGAACTGGAACCACTCCTTTACAATTTGGTCTGACAATCTTACTATCCATAGCCAGGATGAGTATGTCAAGCATAGCAACCTGACGACTGTTTCTCTTCTTTTGACCTTCCTCTAATAAGTGTTCACTAACTGGTAGCATTTCTTTTTGAATAAAACTGTTTTTTCCCCCTCTGTTGGTTTTACACCCAATTTGCCCTCTACTTCTACATAGACTGTTATGATTGACACAACACAATTTTTTAAAAGTACTGCATACATGGTCTCCACATTAAGATACCCTTAGAATGTTCAGCATGGAAATATTTAGAGTAATCTTTTCATGGCTATTCTCTGCCATCTAGAAGAATAGCCCAAGAGCTTTCATGTAAAAGTGCTGTTACAAAATTGGGGAGCACAGAAGAGTTTCAACCAAGGTAAGTCTAATGTCAGTGTCAATGTGAGATTCTGTTTGTAAGCAAGAAAGTGAACTTAATGAATTTTATTGCATCTTATCTGAAGAAAGTTATGTGCTAACTAAATAAAAATGATCTATCTATATGCTATTACCAAATCTGATCTAAAGATCAAGAGTTTGTCAAGTATTGCCAGCATTTTCCAGAAGTGCTAATGGCTCTGGAAGATATATGTATTCTGAGTACTAGAGAGCTTTGGCTGTGACAGGAATAGATTTATCCTTTCACATCTCAACCTCAATGTACTATCTTTTCAGATAATCTTTTTTTTCCCTTGCCCCAAATGCTTTCTAATTGCTCATTCAGTTTTCACATTCACTGATTAGGAAGGGAACATCTTAGATAATAAGTAAAAGTATTTGGGTAACTACACAGGAATAATGTGGTATGATTTTTCTTTATATTATCAGTCTCAGGCAAGATTATTTATGGAAGTTAATCCACTCAAATGAAATTATTTTTTAGTATTATTTATTTTAATTTCTTTCCTTTTAAGATTTTATTTATATACTTGAGACAGAAAGAGAGAGAGAGTGTGCATGAGATGGAAGAGGGGCAGAGGGAAAAGTGGACTCCCTGCTGAGCAGGGAGCCGAAAGGGATGTGGGACTCCATCCTGGGATTCTGGGATCATGACCTGAACCTAAGGCAGTCGCCCAAGTAACTGAGCCACCCAGGCACCCATTTTTTAATACTCTTTTTGAAGTGTTCTAAATTCTACCTCTGCAAAGTTGAAGAGCAGTTCATTTTGATTCCCCACCAGAGTAATGCAACTGTTACCACAAGGGGCTCTGTTTAAGCAACCAGTAAATTTTCCTACATAACATCCTTAACCAACATTCCCTTCCCACATTTCTCTCTCCCTTAGAGACCATCAGCGTTACTATCAAAATATTGCTTTTAGAAAACATGGAAATAGCAATAACTGAATCAAAACTATTTGCAAGGTGGAGACTTTAAAGTAATAGCATATTTTGATGAAAAAGCTTTCAAATGCTAAATTATTTTATTTTCATAGCATAGAATTTTGCTTAATACATAACTTTAGGATTCAATTCATACCCTATGTTCTTTATAGCATATCCAGTTTTATTTCTGCATCCACACAAGCCTGCAATCTGTTATAGCAGAGACCACATGTAACCAAAAATTAAACAGAAAGTAGTATAAAAACAACTGGATGCACAAAATAAAGCTAGTGTACTCTTTTGATAGTTCTCCCTAATTGAATTTACTTGAAAGGAAATTCATGCACACATATAGAAACACATATACAGACATATGCATTGTAGTTTAAAAATCAACATTCTAATGAAAGGAATGGTCTAAGTAAGTAAACATTTCTTTTTGCTTTAAGACTAAAGGGGTGATTATTTTTGCTTCAGTTCTTTTTACTTTCTTTCCAGAGGCCAAGGGACCTGGGTGGCAATGTATAACGTACAGATAAAAAAGAAAACGCCTGTCTTCTCTCTGACACCAGGCCCATTCACCAAAGAAAGTTGTAAACATTAATTAATGTGATTTGCTCAGTTCCTCCAAACACAAATGCTCCCTAGGCCAGACCTAATGGGGCTTCAGCTATGCCTTTACCAGCGTGGCTAATCTAATTCCCTGTGCAGTCCATTTTCTGGCTTTACTGTTTGCTCAGCAGACAAACTTGTTTTCTCTGAACATTTCTTTCTGAAGAATATAGTGCCAAAGTTAGATATAAAGGGGTTCCACATTTTAATGAGCTGAAATATTTAATAGAGAAAAGCATTCAGCACTAACTAGTGAAAAATCATCTAGCTAACAGCATAAGTGGAATAAAACATACCCATTTAAACCTCTGACTTAAGTAATGAATAGCTCTATTCTGAATAGACACATTTAATTGATTATATCCCATGGTCAAAGATTATAATATGCCTTAAAAATATGTTTGATAACATTTTAACCATATATAGGATATTTAACTCTGGATTAAATATTTTAGAATTGTAATATTAAGGGCTAAAGCTTGTTTTTCGTGGAAAAAATAAATTATTAGCCTAATAACTAACATTATAAATATTAGCATACTCCACAGCTATTTGAAGAAAATAAAAATTTACCAAATCAGAATCTTAGTTTTCTTTCTCCTACCACCATATGTTACATGTCTGAACAAAGATACACATCTACAAGTTATTTCAATTTGCCACAGCACACACAGATATCCAGATACAAATTTCAACTAATTATATTAGAACAAAATGAAATGCTCTGAATGACAATGAGGAAGACTCCTCCTTTATCAAAACCTGAGACAAGAGAAGACTAGAACCATTTTCTTCAATAAAATATAAAAACAAATTAATCCCACATAACTGAATGGAGAAAAAAACAGAGCTCACTAGATGTTTCTTTTTCTTTTTTCTTTTTTTTCTTTCTAAACTATTGATAAAGTTAATTCCAAGGTTAAAATGAGGAGTACCTAATTCTAAACATTTATCCCCTGTAATAACAAATTTAGTTAAATGAATATACGGTGGTATCATTTAAGCTGCTAACATATATATACTAGGAAATGCTTTTCAAGTATTGATAAAATCCTGAAAGTTAACTAGTTCAACAATTTGACAGCAAGAAAAATAATGACAAATTCTTAAGTAGGGTTAAGTAGAAAAATTGTCAAATTCAACTGATATTTCAAAAGCAACAAGAAAAAATACAAGTGAAGGAATAAAAGAAAAAACATAAAGTGACAGCCCAGATCCTAGGAAAGCAAACACACAAATATAGTAAGAATCCAAGAATATGACTCACACCAATTATGCAACAGAGTATACATGCAACACCTAAGCAATGCCCTGAGCCTTCGTTCACCACCAATTCTTCAAATGTCCCTGAATAATCACTATTTCTTTCCTATAATATGGGTTTTAATTGAAAACAAACCTCTCTTTTTGTACTGTATGAAAGGAATAGAACAATTCATTATTAAGATACTGTAGCCCATTTCCTGACATTTTTTATTTAATAATTGGAAATTCGGTACTATACACTGACAAATTGATGGTTCACATAAAAAATAAATTTGCTATATATATTTCAATTTTTATCTGTTCTATATTACTTTGCTTCAAGCATACATTTTGACAAATTATTTATCTCTCCAAAAATCATATACAGCAACTTTGGTCTCTGGGCCTATCTTATTTATGTCATCTTGTAAAAATAATTACTTTGATTACTAAAAGAAAGTGTTCTTCAAAACACAAGTTAAATCCCCACATTAATACTCCTTCCAGAGGCAGCACATTTCTCAGTTTTAACATGTGATTTATTGATTTTCATTGCATGAGAGAGCTCACAGGAAATTGTCTTCCATACAGGGTGACAGAGTAATTGTATGTTTAGGATGATATGTAGTATTAGGACTACTTTCTAAAAATAGATTGTGATGATTTAAAAATTTTAGCCCTTTTTGAAACATTTCTGTAATTGTTAACCATATGCTGTTACACAAACCAATTTCACTAAGTTTTTTGTCCTGTCACTGGGCTACAATAAATAGGAAAGGTTTTGTTAAGGTGGTGGTGAATAAAGTTGCTAGTATGTACTGTTATCACGCATTGTTAGTAATTCTGTGAGTTACGCATACCTTCTTCACCTTGTAAGAAATATATGGAAAACAATGGATAATAGATGGTCAATAATTTGAAACACTATCTGGTAATGCTATGAAAAACATAAGTTTATTGTTGTTTGTTATTGTGCATCTTTTGTTTATACGGTTATTTTTAGCATATCGGCATTTTCTCTAAAACACACATGCACATGCATATACTCTCTCTCTCTCTCTCTCTCTCACACACACACACACACACACACACACACACACACAGATTCAGTACAAAGAACCTTCCCTTTTCCTCCTAAAATGATTCTTTGTCTTGAAACAATGGAATATAATAAACAATGGAATAAATAAACAATGGAATGTGCTTTAAATACAAGCTGAGAATTCCAGAAAGTCGCTTTGGATCAGCAAGAGACACTTTAATAAATTTTAAAGAGCTCTGTCAGGGGGCGCCTGGGTGGCTCAGTGGGTTAAACCTCTGAGCCCCACATTGGGCTCTCTGCTCAGCGGGGAGCCTGCTTCCCCTTCTCTCTCTGCCTGCCTCTCTGCCTACTTGTGATCTCTGTCAAATAAATAAATAAAAATAAAAAAAATAATAAAGATATCTGTCAGGCTTTCATTTAACAGTCAATCACTTACTGAAGTGTTTAGATAAGGGTTCATGAAGGAGGACTATTTTTTTTTTTTAAGATTTTATTTATTTATTTGAGAGAGAGAGAATGAGAGAGATCAAGCATAAGAAGGAGAAGGTCAGAGGAAGAAGTGACCCCCAGCTGAGGAGGGAGCCCCATGCGGGACTGGATCCGGGGACTCCAGGATCATGACCTGAGCTGAAGGCAGTAACTCAACCAACTGAGCCACCCAGGAGCCCATGAAGGACAATTATGTTATAATGCCATGTATGAGTATAAGATGATGCATCCCACAAATTACACTAAACTCTGATGATCTTTCCTCTATATAGTTTCTCTAGTTCTTTAGTAGGAAGATACATAACACTTGCCATCTCATATCTGAACTTTAATAATAGACTCTTAGCTATAAACTAACTCAAACTGATGCTCTACTTCTTCAAATTTTAATAATGCCATTCATTTGTATACATATCTTGAGTGTGTGAACAGTGTTATGGACTGAACGTTTGTGTCTCCCCAAAATTCAAACACTGAAGCCCTAAATGCCAATATGATGGTATTAGGAGGCAGACTTTGGGGAGATAATGAGATTTAGATGAGGTCATGAGAGTAGAGTCCTCATGATGGGATTAGTGCTCTCGTAAGTACTGGAAGAGACACAACACCTTCCTTGCTACCATGTAAAGGTGTAAGAAGGAAGGGGAGTGAAAACCAAGAAGAAAGTTTTCACCAGGAACCAAATCTTCTAACACCTTGGATTTCCCAGCTTCATGTGCTGTGGGGAATAAACATCTGTTTTTTAAACCATCCAATCTACAGCACTTTGTTACAGCACTCCGAGCTACCTAAGACAAACAGAATTTACGTTTTGAAATAAAGGTCCAGCACCAACACAAACCATATGGCCTTTCTTAGTCATTTTATCTTTAAGAATGTCAGGCATCCTGTTTCAGTACCTGGAATATATTGTTATTATCCCTTAAAAAAAAAAAAAAAGAGTTCTCAAGAATCTGTTTGTGACATAACTCATCAAAGCTAAGATATATTAACCACCCTATTACCCAAGGAATGAGTGGGAATATATTGCACAAATATCACAAATATATCACAAAGGGCAATTTTGTGCTTGGGCATGGGCCCATATGGACCTGTCCACAAAAGTGACAATGTCACTTTCCATTCAAATCTGCTAACTCCATATTACTTGAGAGTTATTGTGCATACAAAAAGTATAGCATTTGGAATACACTCATTAAGATGAATGGAAGTTTATGTTCAACTTTCAGTTTAATCCAATATATTTGATAGAAAAGTAGAATAAACACTACTATAATAATGAAGGATATCATATTTTCATGGGGCAAAAAGTGAACAAGCCCAAGTAAATGGGGGTACAACCAGACAAAGAACAAAAGTGGATACCAGTGGTTCAGAAGTCTAGCATACTTTGTGACAGAATCACTTATAGTTATTTAGGATAAAAATAGGTGCAAGTGTGTCTAAAACTTCTCCATTTTGATGAAAAAGTATGCTTTTTTTTTAAAGATTTTATTTGTTTATTTTACAGAGAGAGACACAGCGAGAGACGGAGCACAAACCGGGGGAGTGGGAGAGGGAGAAGCAGGCTACCCTCTGAGCAGGGAGCCCAATGTGGGGCTTGATCCCATGACCCTGGGATCATGACCTGAGCTAAAGGCATCCGCTTAACAACGGAGCCACCCAGGTGTCCCGAAAAAGTATGCTTAAGTGAACAATTATACTTTTGATTTTGAGGTATAGAGACCTCATAGGTAGTTATTATTGTATTTACATTTTGGCAACAAATATGAATATCTTGGAAGGGTGGTTGTGTTTTTGGGTTATTTATAGTCTTAGGTATAGACATAGATGGGTACTCCACAGCTTTGAGGTCAGATCTTCATGTCTCTTCTTCCTGCTATCTGCTATGTGTCTTCACCTCCTTGTGGTGACACCGACATGTGTGTTTTCTTCTAGACTCCCACCTCAATACCTCATTCTCTCAACACTTTTACTCTCACTCATGCTTTTCTTGTCATCTTCTTCCCTGGGACCCCTGAAACTTTGGTTCCATGATACCAATAATTTTATGCCTTAATAACTGCAGTAATTGTTGACTTTTTACCTTAGCTGTAACAGGAATTGTGAGAAAGGAAATATACCAGATAAGCAGACGTTATCTCCACAGTGACACTCTCTCTAAAGTAGAAGTTGCCAAATAATTCCCCAAGGTCCTCAAGGAAGTCCTCATTTTATATTCTTCAAAACACAGATAACCTACCACACTGCTGCTTACAGATCAATATTGCCCCTATGCCCAGTACCAAAATAGTTAAAATGTAACTAAGATCCCATTGATCTGTATTTGTTATTATCATCTACTGTAATTTATTTTATTTTATTTTTTTTATCATCTACTGTAATTTAAATCCAGGGAAGACTTTGTCACATGGAGCAGCTTCCATGTGGAGGCTACTAGCAAAAACTCCTAGTTGAAAATATTCAGTATCTTTATGTACAACTTATTGAAAAAAAAAAAACCTAAAACAAACAAACAAACAAAAATACACTACCTTACATAGATCAATGAAATCATCGACTAAAACTGCAGTATCATTTCATTCTTGTGGCCAAATCCTGATCCTGGCCAACACTCAGTATTCCGCTCTCTGAGGTCATTTATCTAGTACATTATAGAACTATAACTGAAGTATAGATAGCTATGAAAACAGTCTGACAGACTCAAACTACAGACAGGAAACATAAAGGAAACTCCCTTTGTACTCCTTCAATTCATATCCATTATATGTAACATTAAATCATGACATTAGGGGCGCCTAGCTGGCTCAGTTGGTTAAGTGTCTGCCTACGGCTCAGGTCATGATCTCAGGGTCCTGGGATTGAGCCCGGTGTCACACCTGGCTCCCTGCAGGGAGTCTGCTTCTATCTTACCCTCTGCCCCTCTTTGCTCTCCCCCGGCCCCTCCACCCTTCTTGTGCACTCATGCTCTCTCTCTTTCTGTCAAATAAATAAATAAAATCTTAAAAAGAATCATGACATTAAATCTACACTCTTCTCACTTCTGCCATTTCTATGGTCTCTTCAAATTCACTGTGTATTATTCCCCATAGGTCTCTCCGTTCCAGCCAAAACAATCTATCTAGTTTGCAATTTCCCATAACTTTGTCAATGTATTTATTATATACATCACATAATATTTTAATTATTTGTTTGGCTGTCTATTTTCCTGATAGTGCACTACTGTAAGACATTTTTGTATCTGCAGCGCTTAGCAAAGTCTCAGACCAACATGTGGTATTCAGTTAATGTTTGCTGAATAAATTATTTAATAAATCACAAATGCTGAGGGGTGCTTATAAAATAGAAAGCTTGCAATAGCACACTCAACATTGGGTTCATCAGTTTTATTTGTGTTAATTAAGCACAGCTAATGAACTAATACTTATTTATTCATGTTGAGGCAATTTTCTTTGCCAGATCAGTGAACAGTTTGAAAAGACAGAAAATCACCAGGCTGCACCATAGAATCTGTGGGGGGAACAGAAATCATACTCTAGTAAATTTGTTCTTCTTCACACATACCAAATGCCACTGTTGTTCTTTTAATAAAGCACTAGAGACATACTGTGTAGTAAAACAACTGCTGAAAATTAAATAAACTGTTTCTATCCCTGGCTGGCCCTTTGTTTATCTAACAAGGTATTTGGTTAGCGATACAAAAGGATACCTTTGCAAAATCACATACATGAAAATGAGACAGATAATAAGACCTGAGACTGAAAGGAAAATAAAATATAAGAGCAAAGTCTTTGAAAATAAACTGCTCTTTGTTATATATTTCTCCAAGGTAAAGCACTAAGACCATTTCACTCAAATCCTCTTCTATCTCAGTGACAAAATTGTGTAACATAGGAAAAAACCAGGGAGATCTCTTCACAATATCTGACAGAGCACTGATTCAACCAAGAAACATAATATGATTTCTAAACTTAAACTTTTAAGAAAAAAACATATATAGCTCTTCTCTGTATATCCCATTCATTCCCTTTGTTTATATATCACCTCTACTTTGGTACTAATAACTTCACAGAAGCTTATGAAATAAATCAAAATGTAATTGAACTTGTTCAATTGTAGGCCACTGTCTATCACAATAATTCCATTTATTCCACTACACCCAGTTCTACACATAAATAATATTTATCTCTAAAAACAATGTAAGAAATAAATTTCTTATATTTATGTTCTGATAACATGTATTTTATATTATAACTATATATCCATGTATTTTATTTTTAAAAATCCATTTAACTCTTGATTTTCATCTCTATACTCATGTATCACCATTCCTTATTAAGGAAAAGTATATAAACTGATAAAGTCAATGAATCAAGCATAAGAATCAAATGGAAACTTAAGTGTTAATTCTAAATAACACTACAACGAGTGCCATATATTTTTGTGACTTCTCTCTAGAAATGTCCCTGCTCTCCTAGGTAGTTTATTATTTATTCTTTATCAATTGTTCAGCTTACCCATAACATTTTATATACAGCCTTACCAACTGCATTTTTATTATTGCCTTATTTTCTACTCTGATAGAATGCAATCCTAGTAATGACAGAAACTGTGTTCTATTGCTTTTTTTCCCCAACTGCCAACATATATAGTAGTGCTTGACACATGGTAAGTACTTGATAAATATTTTATTAAATTAAACTGCTACAAATATGTGCCCCATTTGTTCATTTGTGAAATAATGAAAGGTAATAAAATGTTCCAAGAAATATGTATATGTACAAATTTTTACTGAAGATATTGAGATCAATAATGTAATTAAAGCAATGATGATCATATTGCTTAAAGATTTGAGTATTTATGATTTTTAGTCATGCATTTATAGAGTTTAATATGCCAGTATTTCATTTCTTTAAACATTCTGAATCAAATTAATCAACTCAACAATGACTTACAGCTCTTTTGTTAAGATGAAGGTACTAAACTAGACATTGTTTCCACTTTCATTACTTAGTACTAATAAATCAAGGTAATATAAGCTACACTATTTTATTGAGAAAGTTTTGGTAAATGTCAAGTCATACAAGTAAAAATTGAAGATTTTGGCAAAAAATTCAGGTGATAAAACCTCTAGTAAGAGTAGAAAATTCATTTTATGAAATTATTTTTAACAGGTTACAAGTCAAAAGCAATATCTTGCTTATTTTACAAGAGAGAGAACATTCCATTTTTAACCTACCTCACAAGATTGTACAAGAAAATAAACAGAATATTTTGTACAGATTCAGACAAACAAGACAAAAGAATTCTCAAATAAGTGAAATGAGGCCAGCCTGTTGAATTTGACTAATTTCATTTCCATTTATAGAGGAAAAAATATTTCAAATTATTAGCTTCATAGTACAACTGGGTACAGAGGTACATATTAAATTTATAAACTAGATTTCCATATTTTTGCACCATCATAAACTTAATCTATTTTTAAGAAAATACATTTCTTTTTATTTTTCTTTTTATTGTATTTTTCTCTTAAAGTTCAATCCATGAGGAAAATTTCATAACATATTCCTATAGTGCTCTCAGATTATTGATATTCTTTGGAAATGCTTAGGAAACAGTTCTGCAGAAAATATGCATTCCATCTTTCATGTCATTTTACTCTAATTATGGAAAGCTATTAGGGGCTGCAGCTTTACAAATGCTTCTCTTACATGTGGTGGTTTTATTGTTTGCTTTAGTTTCACATAACAAAACCAAACCAAACCATAATTCACCAAGCCATGATGATATTACAGCAATTCACTGTCTTATACTTTGATAAGATTTTACTGTAGTATCTTGTTAGCCTGGTATTCTTCGTGTATTCCTCTTTAGTTTAGTTTTGTTTTTTTTCTTTTGTTAAATAAATAAAATCATCTTAGAACCCCACTCAGAAGCTATTTTACAATCATATAATGCTTACCATGTGCCAGACTCCATTCTAAGAGCTTTACAAGTGTTAACAGTTATTTAACCCTCACAACAATGATATGAAGAGATACTATCATGACTCCATCTTACAGATAAGCAAAGTGTACAAAGAAGCTAAAGTAACTTATTTAAGATGACACCAGTAAGAAATGTCTCTGAGTCCTTCCTTCTAAGCACCATGCAATACTGTCTCTCATACCTACTATCATCAATTATAGCAAATTTCCTTCATTTTATAAAATGAAGTTATGACTACTAATATCAAAATTATAAAAACAATGGACACTTTTTGAATGTATAAATCTAAGTAAAAAAGTTGACCTTTGATAAAATCTTGGAAAAAAATAAAATTAAAATATTATTTTTTACACTTTCTTGGCCATTGTATTAATACTAATTCAAAAGGAAAAAGAAAAAAAGATGATAAAATAAAAATGTCAATATGATGCAAAAGTTATTTCAGAAAAATAGATTAAATTTTAAAATTCCCTCAGGAATACCATTGCCCATAAAGACATTGCATAGATGTAAAAAATTATTCTGCTTTGGCAAACTGCTTGAAATTCTTATTTGTATTTGGATAGTTTTGTCACCATACATAAAAATTAATTCAAGAGAAGTGTGAAGATTAAAGCTATGTGTCAACTTGACAGGTCACAAGGTTCCAGAGAGTTGGTTAAATTTCTGGGTGTGGTTGTGAAGGTGTTTCTGGATGAGATTAATATTTGAATTTGTGGACTAAGTAAAGCAGATTGTCTTCCCCAATGTGGGCAATATCATTCAATTCCTTGAAAGCCTGAATAGAACAAAAAGGTGGAGAAAGAAAAAAATATGCGTCCTCTGCTGTTTGAGCTGCAACATCCAGTATCAGTCTTAAGACTGGACTTAAACCATAGATTCTCCAGTTCTCATGCCTTTGTCTTTAGCAAGAAATTACATCCACTAGTTCTCCTGGGTCTCCACCTTGTGGATGGCTGATCCTGCCTGCAATTTCTCAGTCTCCATAATTATACAAGCCAATTCCTTACCATAAATCTCTTCATATAGATGTGATTTTTATATGCATCTTATTTATATCTATTTATATCTATCTTATTGCTATCTATCATCTACCTATCTATATATCTCCTATTGACTGTTTTCACTGCAGAGCTCCAATACAATGGGTTAAATATTTAAATTTAAGGGCTAAGGTTATAAAAAGTTAAAAACCATAATACTTCAAGAAAAAAAATAGTTAAATGTATTTATGATGCCAGAATAGGCAAATATGTATTAGACAGGACACAAAAGGTAATCACTATAAAAGAAAAAGGACTGGGACACCTGAGTGGCTCAGTTGTTTAAGCACCTAACTCTTAATTTTGGCTCAGATCATGATCTCAGGGTCATGAGACTGAGCCCCACATCGAGCTCTGTGCTGAGTGTAGAGCCTGCTTTAGATTCTCTCTCTCTCTCAGCCCCTCCTCCACTCATTCTCACACATTTGTGTTTCTCTCTCTCTTCCTCTCAAATAAATAAATAGATCTTTTAAAAAAGGATTAAGGTAAAGTTTTATCAAAATTAAAAAACTACTTCTCAGTAAAGACATGTAAAAATGTGAATTATTTTGACATTACAACTAACGAAGGAACCACATCCAGAACATATTTTTGGAAATACCTACAAATCAAACAAAATTAAAAAAAAAAAAAAAAAAAAAAAACCTCAATTTTTTAAAACATTAGGTTAAAGAAGGATTTCATTAACAGAAAGACATCTGAATGGCCATTAAGAATATTAAAAAGGGTTCAGTATAAGCTATAGCGGAATTGCAAATAAAAAACTTCAATGTCATACCATACCCATCCAAAGGTTGTTATTCAAAAGACTGACCATGG